>NW_005372121.1:4020162-4028812 GCF_000412655.1 Myotis brandtii
TAAAAAAGAAAGAACTCTTACCATTTGCAACAGCATGGATGGACCTGGAGAGCATTATGCTAAGCAAAATAAGCCAGTCAGAGAAAGATAAATATCACATGATCTCACTCATTTGTGGAAAAAAATGAACAACATAAACTAATAAGCAAAAATAGATCCAGAGACAGAGAAGCATCGAACAGATCATCAAACCTCAGAGGGAAGGCAGGGGAGGTTGGAGTTGGGGTAAGAGATCAACCAAAGGACTCGTATGCATGCATATAAGCCTAACCAATCAACATAGACGCTAGGAGGCATGTGCTGGAGGGTGGGAGGCCGGGGAGAGGTCAATGGGGGAAAAAGGAGACATATGTAATACTTTAACAAAAAGAACTTTAAAAAAAGAGTTTATCTTTTAGAGATGCGTACTAAAATAATATTACAAAACAAATAATATGAGGCTTCAAAATAATATGAGGGGAGGAAATAGGTGAGGGTGTAGAAACAAGATTGGGCATGAGTAGGTAACTGTTAAATTGGGGTTTCATTATACTATTCTGTCTCTACATTTTTAGTAATTTATTTTTCATTGTTGAGAGTATTACAGCTGTACCTCACTTTTTCCTCTTACCCCACCCCAGGCCTTCACCACAGTATTGTCTGTGTCCATCAACTATTTATAGAACATGTATATGTTCTTTGGTTAATCTCTTCCTGTCCTTTTTTAAGTAACAGTTTTATTTAGATTTAACTCACATTCCATAAAATTCACCCTTTTGAAGTATGTAAGTAATTTTGTGTATATTCAGAGCTGAACAACCATCACCACTAACTAATTTTAGGACATTAGCAGTCACTTCCCACTCCTCCTCTCTCCTCCAGCTCCAGCAACTACTAATCTACTTTCTGTCTCAATGGATTTGTCTATTTTGGACATTTCATATAAATGGTATCATATAACCCCAATTAATTCAATAAAAAAATAAATGGGACCATATAATATGTGGTTTTTTGTGTCTGGCTTCTTTCACTAAGCGTAAGGTTCATCCATGTTATAGCATGTATCAGCACTTTCTTTTATTGTCAATAATATCCAATGTATGGATGTACTCCAATTTCATTTATTCATTTAGCAATTGATGGATATTTGGACTGTTTCCAATTTTTGGCTATTATGAATAATGCTACCTTAAGCATTTGTGTACAAGTTTTTGTGGCATATGTTCTCCTAAATATATACCTAGGAGTGGACTTGTTGGGTCACATGGTAACTCTACATTTAACATTTTGAGGAACTGACAACTTGTCTCCCAAAGTGGCTGTACAACTGTATATTCCCAGCAGCAATGTATGAGCATTCTAATATTCTTTCCACTTTTCCATAAGTTTAAAATTCTCCATGATAGGGTTTTTAAAATTGTGCCATAAAAAATTTAATACATGCAAAGAATCTGATTATTACATTTAAAAAACAGGTTGCAGATAAATTTGACATAATCTTAATTTTTAAAGTTATCTACTTAGCTATGCATAGAAAAAAATCACTAAGCCATATACAAAATGTATATTTTGTTATTAGGAATCATGAATTCTTTTTGCTTTTTCTCCATTTTCCACATTTTTCTGCAATGACCATATTATGTTGCTTTTATACTGAGAACTAGAAAAAGCTTTTAAAAAATTCTAAACAAATTTTTAACCATTCATCAGTCTTTTTTAAAAAAACATAATCTTTTTATAAAAATTTATTTCAGAGAGGAACAGTAAGATAGAAACAAACCCGGACCTGTGCCCTGACTGGGAATTGAACCTTGACCTCCTGGTTCATATGTCAACACTCAACCACTGAGCCACACCGGTCGGGCAACAACTCATCAGTCTTTGTGCTCCCATTCACAATCTATATTTTCTGGGCCCTAGAGCCCCAGAGGTCATCCTGGTGGGGATTCCTAAGAAGATCAAATATTTGCATTGCTTTCATGAAGCTTACTGCCTAGCAGTGAAGATAATCCAAGACAGAAAGGTCTCAATGTCCTAAAGGAGTTGTGAGGTCAGTTCTGAGAGGGTTTATAAGTGGAAGGGATAACTTCTATCTGAGAGAAACCTGGGACAATTCTGTGGAAAAGGTGGCATATGAGTTTTTGGTATTAGGGTAGTACGTTCAGAAAAGGAGAATAAGGTAGGGCTCCCCCCCTAAAGAGCATCCAGGGGAAGAAAGAAGTTGTCCCAGGTGGCAGGAGTGAAGGGATGGTCACTAAAACTGCAACATGTGGTGGGAGGCCTCACCAGATGAATGAGCGCTGGTCTTGGCGTTTTGTGAAGAGGGTTTTAGGAAGACTCGCATGGCTGAAGTATAGGGACACCAGTCAGGAGAAGGCTGGTGGTATAAACCTAGGAACCAAGTCTTGTCATGACAGTAACTGCAGTGATGGTGGGGAGGAATGAAGACAATATCTATTAAAAAGGATTTTTAAGATTGGGGTGGAATAAAATGTGTTTTGAGAATTTCAAGGCACCCCCTTGAGACAACCAGAGACAGCCTGGGCAAATGGAAAGTGAATAGAGAATCATCTTTCTCTAGAGGGAAGTAAGCTTCCAACCAGAATGAAAGAAGTTGCAAACGGAATTCATCCAAGATTTTCTATTTAAGTCCTCCCTCCCTCTCCACTAGGAACCTTATATTTATATGCGCAGAATAACATTTCATTCAAAAAATATCACCAGATTTTTCTGGGATTATCAGCACACTGCTAGTTCAGGCCCTGTTCTCAGAGAGCAACTTCCCCTGCAGAAATAGAAGACCCCGTGTGACATCAAAGCATCTTTTGGGCACAAATTATCCCAAATTTTATCAGAAACACAGACTCCGAGATGAGCTATGCCCAGCTGGGCATGGCAGCCATGATTCAATCCCAGTAGCTCAAAGCTGTGTGGACTTTAGAACCACTATCACTGAGAAGAAGGAATGGCATAGAACAAGAAGGGCACGGAAGGTTAACTGCAGGGTAGACACACAGAAAGAAGAAAGGGACAACCAGCAAGACTCAAAATGACAAGATTTCAAAGAGCCTTAAAGATAACGAGGAAAATGTGATATTTCCATGAAGGGAAAGCCCTGCATATTCTTTCATCAACAAAATATTCCATGACCTCCTAAGTAGATAATTATGCAAACAGCACACCATGACTTATATTAGCTTTTGTACTAAGATTACTCCAGTTAATAATAAATACCGAAAACAATTATGCAGATTTCTCTAATGTTCTGATAACTACCACTACCCCCTATTTTATTATGAGGTAATGTCAAGGCAAAGAAAACACCTGTTTAATAAAGCTAAAATACAACAAATACTTCTAATTTAAAACTGTTATGATGACTTCATTTTAAGATACTGTTATCAATTCCTGTATCTTTACTAAACTCTCATTTAACACCAAATTTAAGTGATCATAGGTAATAAGTTAATAATGATTCAAGGTTTCTTTAAGCCCCATGAGACCTCTGACCAGAATATTTTAAACTTTTAAACACTGGACTAATAGTGTACCACTCCCCCTATTCCAACCCCTCCAAACACAAACTTTGAAAAAGTACAGGCATAATAAAGCTGTTTCTAGTTGAATAATAGTTAATCCATTAAGAGGAGAAAACGTTTAAGAAAAAAAGAAAAGAAAAATTAGGATGTTTTATTTAATGAATAATGCTGATATCGATACTGGTTTAGAAATGTGCTAATCTCCCAAAAGCTTCTGGCCTGAGCTCACCTCATAGGTAATAAATGCTGATACTAGGTCAAAGGTTAACCCAGGCCAGCAGAGAAACATACAAGGTCATATTGAAACAAAAAGGAAAAGATACTATTAAAAAGCTATAGAATCTTTTCCTCGGGATCACTTTCAATTAGGTGTAATCATTGGGATCAAATGTTGATAGAATCAAGTTTCTCATAAAATTCTAGTGAATCATGGACTAGCATATTGGTATAGTGCTTTATAGCTTTCAAAGCATTGCTGTGAATAATTTGATTTCTGAAACCAGTGTATGAGGAAGACAAGCAGTTGTGATCATTCCACAGCTAATAAGACATGAACACAGAACTCAGTGCTCAGTTCCCTCCATTCAGTCACTGACTCATTCATGCGTTTATTCATTTATTCAACTAACTGGGACTATGGACTTGAAGATGAGCAAGATCAAACTTCTGACCTATAGTGACCAGGCAAAAAGAAAACTGCACACCATTTATTACACAAGCATGAAAAGTACAGTGGGAAAGATGTATGCAAGTCTCCCAGAAGTCAATTCTGAAATCTAGAGTTTTTTATTTTTATTGAATTTATTAGGGTGATATTGGTTAATAAAATTATAAAGGTTTCAGGTGTACAATTATACAATACATCATTAGTATGTTGTATTGTGTTCACCAACCCAAGTCAAGTCTCTTACCACCACCATTTATCACCCCCTTTACTCTCTTCAACCTCCCCCCACCCCTTAAATTCTAGGTTTTGATGGAGAAAGAAATAGCTATGCCCAGAAGGGAGTGAGGGGTTGGGGAAAAGACAAGCAGAGGTCATCTAATTCTACTCAAATAGAAAAGTGAGTGCGAGTCCTGGCAGAAACTTAAGAGTATGAAGTCAGCAGTGACCAAGCTTGGCCTTGAATGCCTTACTCTTTGGGCCAAGCTAAGGACAGCCAAAGTGCTCAGATTCAGATATATGCTAATCTCCAAAAAGCTTTCTGGGCTGATCTCACCTCATATGAAGTAAAGCATACTGGTGGCAAATTTCGTTTCTTTTCATACAGTGATGTCTCGAAGGAAGGGTGACTCAAGCCCTGGGTTTGAGTGAGTAGAATGTTTTCTGTCGCCTATATGTACACACACATTTCATACACCCACTGAATAGTTTATATCCATAATATTTTATGTAAGTATCCACACAGATTACACAAAACGTACATAGAAGCTATAAACATCACATGCAGAGACATATGAATAATGTGTATGTCTAGATGACCCCTGGGACATGTTCAGATGGAGATGGGTTACGGAGAGCGGGTACCACACAGGACAACCATCAGCATTTATTACATATGAGGTGAGCTCAGGACAGTCATTTCCCTGCAGAGGAGGAACTGAGGGAGGGTTGGACAAGACGAATTCCAAAGGTACCTTAAAGCTCCAAAGCTTATGTATTATGAGGTTACCTGCATAAAGCACTTCATTCTTGGATATAAAATTCCATGACCCATGGTGAAATGATTCCTCTGCCATTTTTTGTGTGATCAGACAGAAAATGTATTATTGATTTCTGATTCAACCACAGACAATGCGACTTAGAGGAAAGGGCTTTGAATGAGGAGTCAGGAAACCTAGATACTCTCCCCAAGCCACCTGAGAGGGAAGAGAGCCTGGGCTGTGTGACCTTGGGCGGCGATAGACTTCACTTCCCTGGGCTTCAGCGTCCCAAGTATTAGATGACAGGAGTGCTTAAATGTTCTACAATTTTCTTCCAGCTCTAAACCTTTGAATTCATCACCCTCCCCAAAAACGTAGTGTATCTCCAGAGCTCTAAAAATCAGGACTAATAATACTGTATTAAAATCATCTCTGTCCTAACCAAAGATCCTGTTTTATCGGACTTTTAAAAAACCATCCAAATCTTGCATAATTGAAATGATCAGTGCTATCACTGGTTGCTCTGGTTTAAGTTATGCACTGTTGCCATTTGGGGGAAATTTAGACGGGATCCAGTCTGGGGTCACTGGCTGAGAACAATAAGCCCCCAAAATGAGAAGGAAAAAGGCCTCTTCAGACAGGATCCGCTTTTAATGCACTGAGCACAGGGTTTACAAAAAGAGCATTGATTGTGTACATTAAAGAGCCACCGAAACAGCAAGGGGCTGGTGGGGCTGCAGCAAATTCTCTTACAAGCCACTGACCTTGGCTGCATTTCAGGGGTCAGGCATTCCCAGGAGGTTCTCAGCAGGCAGGCTTTACTGAGAGTTTAGGAACCAATGAGACCTCTCATCTAGGTGAGCCCACTTCTTCTAATTGGGGGAGACAGAGACAGGTGATCTGCCCTCTGATGTGTAGAGATCTCCTACATGGCTTTCAGACCCACTCCTGGCATGCACACCTCACCCACAACAAAACTGGTCGCAGACCCCAGCCCTGAAACTGTCCCCACATCTGCATTTACATCCCCCCGCCAGCCGTTCCCCAATCTCCTGGGCTAGCCAGGGGCCCTCCCTCTTTCCACACCTCCTGCAAGCAGAAATGCAGTGGCAGAGCACCAAGCCCAAGCCACAAAGAGCAATTTCAGTGCATCCTGCAAAGATATCCTTTCAAAATACAGCTCTCTGGAGTGCAGGTTTCCCATGCGTGAATCGCACTCCAGGCCAGCGGGTGAGCCCTCATGGTTGCTCACAAGCCTGCAGGCTCTGTGCTCAGCATCTCAGGAAAACCTTCCCCAGGAAAAACCGGGAGAGACACCTCCCGCCAAGCAGGACTTAAAATCACATGAGGGCGCTTTCCATTAGAGGAGCTACGCCCGAGATTCCAGCTCAGGGGAATCGCAAGCCTGGCCCATTGTTCAGACGCCTTCCCTGGCCTTTGCCACCTTCCCCTCCCTGAAGTCTGGACCATCCATTCACCTGATTAACCAGCTGGCAGCAACTCCCAGCGCAGAAAGTAGGGCAAATGCACAATCTGTAAAGCAGGAAGCCACAGACTCAGCCAGAGCACCCACCCTGTTACCAACCCCCACCCCGCTCTGCATGTGGCATTTCGGCGCCAGGGAAATAGACAGCTTACTGTAACAACGCATGAATGAGCTTTTGCTACCCAACTATCAAAAAAGCCAGTTACAAATGGCATCTCTGTTCCTTCTCAACCCCTCGACTGTCTTGCAGAAACCTCACCTCTTGGGTGCCAGGATTAAGGAGAGGGGGAGGAGGAGTTAAAAAGAGGGGGGTAGGTGGGGAGAGAGGATTAATGAGACGAACGAAAAAGTGACACTTTGACCATAAAGGCAGCTCTTTAACCGTCGAGAAGGAGGCAATGTCGGGAGAAGTACTGAGGATTCAGGACTATAACCCCAAGATTTAGCATCCATCTAACAATGTATTCCCTCCGGAGGGCGTGTGAACTTGCAAGCTTCACCCATCCTCCTGCGTGTTCCTGTGTGGACAGCCACCATCAATTCGGTCTCACCGACCCTCCATGCGTCATGTACATGCAGGTGTGTGTGTGTTAATTTATTTTATTTTTGGTTCAGGAGAGGAAGAAGCCGCCTTTAAATTGGCGACCAATCCTCCTCAGACCCCGCTGCTGTCGCCACCCCCCACCCCTCACCCCCTTCCCAGGAGGCAACATCTAATTAAAATGGCAAGAAAGCTCTGCCCCCTTCCCCGAAGGAGTGTATTGGGGTTGGGGAATGGGGGTGGGGAGGCGTCGAGGCTGCACTCAGATTCCTGGTATTCTGGTCTCAAAACAACAGCAAAATGGATTCTATATGGGTGATGTCTTAGTCAATACAATGAAACGGTGTCTGAGGCTCTTCACGTGAAGGTAAACGCAGACCTTCAGTGGGGCTGGGGGCTGGGAAGTGCTCCACAAAGGACTGGCCACAGACACAGGGAAACCACACACACACACACACACACACACACACACACACACACTCCCGGGAGCTCCGGTCTGATGGGGAAAAGCAGAGAACACATCCCTTCCACCTGCTTAAGTTCAGCCATAAAAACTGAAATGTCACAGCCGCGAAGTCAGAAAGCACAGGCAGGGCTGAGTTAGAACCAGAAATCAGGGTGAGTGGCAGGCCGGTCTGTAAGACGGCGCTGAGGAGGAGTCCGGGCTCGGAAGGCAGGAAGGGGGAAGGGGAGGCAGTTGCCACCCACAAGACCAGCCTGGCAATAGCTGCCCCCCTGGAGAGGCAGGTTCGCTCCGTGGGACCGCCAGGCTCCCAATGCCATCTCGCAGGGAGCTGGAAGACGTGGGGGCCAGTGCCTTTATTCACTGTTGTTATCCTTTTTGCAGAAAGAGACAGTCAGGTCTCCGCGCCTTTGCACGAGACGACTGCCCAGGGCTTATGTGTGCGCGCACACACACACACACACACACACACACACACACTCACACTCACACACACACGCGAGTCTTTTATTTGAACGCGCTCACACCGCTCTGAGATGAAACTGGCATAAGCTCCCGGCGCTCCCAGGAGGTTCTGGACCACAACCAAAGGAGTGCACGTACCGCACAGCCCCTGCCAGGGGGACTTAGCCGGGAGCACCGCAGCTGCTCCCAAACCCAAACGAGACTCGAGGTTCCCTCCGTCTCGTATTTGCCCGCCTCTGCCCACCCAGCCCAGTCCCGATGCACGCACCCAGCCCATTCACCCTGACCCAAATCACGGGAAAATCAGAAAACCTGTTCTGCTCACCCTCAGCGCCGAGAGATCGATTTCATCCAGGCTGCGAGCCGGGGAGTCGCTCGCCATGTCGGACTTCTTCGCCGGAGAAATGGACCAAAACCACCCCGAAGGTTCTGCCTTGGAAATGCCACCTTGGTCTATTTCACTCGCGTCTTCATGCGGGTGTCGCGCCAAAGGCCCCAGGGCCCAGCCCCCCCGCCCACACGGGATCCACAGA
>NW_005372121.1:4029041-4029270 GCF_000412655.1 Myotis brandtii
TGGATCTCCAAGTCGGGAGCCGCGATGCGTGTGGGCTGCGCGCCCCGATCAGCTAAGGGCGCTCGGGCTGCGTGGGTGTATTTAAATGGGCCATGCTTCTTCGCTTGTGCGTGGATGGCGGCTGCATTGGCTGTTATAATGAGACACATCAACTCCTCCACTCAGCTGGGGGTGGGGGTGGAGAACCACACAGCGCTGTCTATCATCGCTTCCTGGGAGGAGTAAAGGC
>NW_005372121.1:4029298-4065224 GCF_000412655.1 Myotis brandtii
GGGGGGGGGGAGGGAGAGGCGGAGGAGGCGTGGTCTCCGACTCGGGAGAGGCCACGCTTCCTGACCCGGTCCCTCTGCACCAGCGTGGATGGGGGAGGGGAAGGCACCCTTCCGCCGGCGTTTGCGGGGCTCATCCGGCTGCATCCGAAGAGCTGTTTCTGAGCCCTACGCGGCTTATCGCAGGGGAAGAGGGGCTATTTGGATGCACATATTTGTGTGTGTCCAAGCCGTGCGCTACGGAAATACGGCCATTCAATCGCCTCTGGGCGGTTTCTCGGAAGGGTTCAAATGCTCCAGCACTGGAAAAAAAATGCCGGGGGGCAAAAAGCGACGCCCTTCCCTCCCCCATTAATTATTGGTGGGGCCGGAGTAACGCAGGCTGCTGCAACCGGTGCATATAAGGACTTGTGTGCGGGGAAGGGGATCCGCCTCCGGCCGCGCACGGCGGGGGGAGAAGCGCAATTCGCACAGTTAGCCCAGCCTCGCGTCTGGGCAATTCGCCCCGGCCGCCGGGTCTGGTCCGCCCGCGGTCCCCGGGATCCCGGGCGGCTGGTCACCCGCCGCTTCGGGGCTGGGAAGGTTTGCCAGAAGCAGGAAAGCTAGGGATCTGAGCTTCCTCTGGGCATCGCCACACCCAGGACCTGCCGGTGCCGCAGTTCCCGACGGAAACGACCGAATAGAAGCGAGAAGCTTGTTCTCTGAGTGCCAGAGCGTGAATGCTTCTGGTAACGCCAAAGGCAACCCTGGGGAAGGCAGGACGCGCCGCCAAGGACCCTGGGCCAGCGTTCCCGCGGCCGACCTGCCCAGATGGATGGAGAAAGTTTGGCTGGCGGGTGAGATGTCACCAGCGAGATGGACGGCCAGAGAGGGATTTCACTCCGCCCGCCTTTGCATTGAAAGGCTGAATGTTTACGGCGGTAAAGATGACACTCTGTGATCACGGGGGTGAAGTCACTTCCCCCGGTCGCCCCGCAAGGCTCTTCCTCTCCAGCCGCGGCCGCTGGAAATACATAGGAAGGAACGGTACAATTGAACTTTCCCCCAAATAACAGCAGCAGCTTCGGAAGCATTCTCTGCACCTCTGTTGAGAGAATTTCCCCCTGGCCAAAACCACTGAGGGTTTTTCAGTCCTGCAGAGTGAATACTAGCTTCAGAATAAGGCTTGTGAATGAATGAATGAATGAATGAATGAGTGAGTGAGTGAGTGAATGCCAGTGCAGTTAGTTCATCACGCCTGCAGACATTAGAAGACTTTTAAGAATGAATGAGTGAGTGAATGCCAGTGCTGTTAGTTCATCACGCCTGCAGACATTAGAAGACTTTTAAACAGCGTTCCGTATGCGCTGTGCTGTTTTTGTTAATATTATTGTGTTTATTGATATGCACCGTGGAGCATGAAACTTGAAAATTTTTCCAACATCTCAATGGCCGCAAGAGTTTAGGAGATTTTGCCATTCAAACATCAAACGTTTAAATGTGTTATATGCAAAACGCTTCATTTCATTTCTCATTTTTTTAATAAAATCACCTAGCTGGAGGTAATAAGTGGTGTGCAGTAAGCCACCAAGTAATGTCGAAATGGCGTAAAAACCTCTCGTTTTCTGTCAGTGTCCTTATTTTTTCCTCTTTTTGTCCCTTTTTTTTTTTGCCTTTAAACTAGATGACAAGTTCATGTATTGGCTCAGTGTTGAAAGAAAATTACTAATTTAAGATCCAGCATTGAACCCTATGAACAGAATTATTTCTAAAACTCCAAATATTTAAAACTAGATAAACATTTTTTTCCCCATGGAGAACCTGCGTTTTAGACATCAGGCTTTATTTGAAACATCACAAATGGATCTTTCCTTCAGGTGTTACATAAACAGTGAGCTGTTTCAGGCCAGGAGGATGCCGTGATACTGGCACTAAATTCTCCCCTTGGATTTAGAATTACCTTAGAAACCATATGTGCAGTACATGAAGGGTAATACATGGTAGGACGGTGAGAGAGTTTGTTGAAGGCAGGGGTGCTGGCTGCAGGAAATACCATAAAAGGAGAGGTTACAATAGCCAATGCACCTCCAATTGATAAGGGAAGGAAGAAATGCTAAGCAGTTTGTGCTGAGGTGAAGTGGTGACTGGACTGGGGAAGAAAGCAGAGTTCAGATCAGGTAGAGCTTCAAATGCCTCCTTAAGGCACTTGAACTTTATTCTTTAGGTCAAGTGTGTATCAAATTTCAGCCATTTCAGTAAAAACTCCTAAGTTTTATGGGGGGTTTTTGGCCATGTCTTTGTACCTCCTGTACTGTTAACATTTACTTAATATTTCCCTTAAATCAGCACTTCTTTTTTTACATTTAATTTAAAAGAAAACATAAAAGACTACTGAATATGGAAAGCTAGCAACACTTGCTAAAAAATAGAAGGAAGCCATTAAAATAAATATAATGGGAAAATAAAGCAACATCATTAAATTCTAGCTAGCTATCACTGCCAGCCACAGGCTTCTATCCTGAGGCCTGCTCTGAGTTTCAGAACTTGACCAAAGTGAGATTTTTCTTCTTGATGTATTCTGAAGGATTGAAACAATTGATATCATTTATGTGCAATTTGAAGGCCCACAGAACAATACGATAGTCTGTTTATATCTGTCTAAATATGTAGTTAACTATAAAAAGCATGGACACAGGCAGGAAGGATACAGATCAACTTCAGGATACTGAGAAAGGAAGAAGAAAAATTGAATGGGAAGGCACAAAGGAGGCTCCAACAATGATGTCTAGTTTATTTTTTTAAAAGGCCTCAGGTAAATATTACTAAATATTTGGAATTGCTAAATCTTTACCCTAATGGCTTTGCATTATATTGTTTTCTGTATCTTTTTGTATATTTGAAATTTTTTTTGATATTTTACAAATATTTATAAAAAAAGAAAGAGAGCCTGGCCGATGTGGCTCAGTCGGTGAAAGTCGACCTATGAACCAGGAGGTCTCTGTTCTATTCCCAGTCAAGGCATATGCCCAGGTTGCAGGCTCAATCCCAGTAGGAAGCATGCAGGAGGCAGCCAATCAATGATTCTCTCTCATCATTGATGTTTCTATCTCTCCCTCTCCCTTCCTCTCTGAAATCAATAAAAGCATGTTTTTTTTAAAAAAGAAAAAGAATCCCTAATAGGTTATGTTCTCTATATTAAGTTCAATGTTATTTAATGTCAAATCCATGCTCCAACTAAAATAAACACTGTGGAAATCAGTAACACTGCTTGTGGAGCTTCTAAAAGCACATTCTGTACATCTTCTGTCACCACAAAACCCTAAATATAACACAGAATGTATTTTTTAAAATTCATCAGCATTCTAGAAGACAAAAAGACAGCCTCAGTGGTCCATCAATTTAGAGACTTCCTAGATTATATAAAGCAGGCAGGATTGGATCACCAGTAGAACCACAACACTATGTAAGGTGGGACCAGAGTGAGAGTTAAGGCAAATTCAAGTTCAAAAGCAATGGCCATAAGGAGCAAGCACTTTCAACATGGTGAGTAAAGAATGACATTCATTCATTCATTCATTCAACAAATATTCACATTTACTCTGTGCAAGACACAATTCAAGGTCCTGGAGGTTTGCCTTCACCAAGGCAAATAATAACCTTGTAAATAATCAATAAATAAGCTTGTTCTAGATGGTGATATGCAGGAAATTAAGCAGGATAATGAGAATCAGCAGGTGGATGTGTTCACCTCCAGCACTGACACCCACTCTCTGTGAATATGGGTGCTTGGTCCAAGGAGACAGTATAACCCTATGGAGCTGCTCACCAATTGCCAGGAAAAATGGGGTGAAACTTAAACTTGCAGAAGATATACTACTTGTATCCCCTTCCCTGCACCATGTGCTGTCTCTCCCCTTCCCACCACAATCAGCAAAACAAGCCTCAGAATTAGAGTAATCGGCACAGCAGATAGGCAAATGAGACTTCCAAACACTAAATGAGCAGACAACCAAGAATCACCAGTCATTTGTGGGAATCTATTACTATGAAAGAGAGGCACTAAGTTTAATCAAGAAATAACTCGGTTACTTTTAGCAGAGCAAGAAGAAGCTTTAAACTCTATATATTATTTCTATCATCAGAGGGTTAACATGGGATATTATATTCATAAAACAATTAGGTTATGAAAACAAACTCATAAGAGGATTATATAAGAATATATTTATTAAATTTTTAAATGAATAGATTGAACAATAATAGGTATTACTATGCTGCACTCTCCTATGCATCCTATGCATTCATATGCTGACATATTTAACCTTTATACCAGAATAGGCAATATTATTAGTATATTCATTGTACAGATGAGTAAACTGAAGAATACAAAGGTTCACTAACTTACTCAAAGAAACATTAATAAATGGCTAAACCAAGCTTTGAACTCGGGCTCTTAATCAACGTGCTACTCTGACTCAAGATGAAGCGGAAGGTGAATTAGTAAGCTAGAATATTGGGTTCCATTTTCTCCTGGATTGCAGAAGAAAGAATTAAAGCAATGACAAAAAAATGTAAGTAATATGGAGAATAAATCCAGAAGTTCTGATGTTCATCTAATAGGAAATCTAGAGAATGGATGGAAGGAAATACTCAAAGAAATTACAGAAAATGTTCTAGTCTCCTTAGGCTAAAGCTCCTATTCAGTGAATAAGTAAAAAATACCACATTTGAACACATCCTGATGGAATTTCAGAGCATCAAGGCATCAAGGATAAAAAAGGAAATTCTTACCAGGTCACCTACTTCTCATGAGCAACAATGGGTGCTAGTAGACGATGGAGCAGAGTTTTCTAAGGAAATTGCTTTAACTTAGGATTCTCTACCCAACTAAACTAACTTTTAAGAGCAAGTACAAAATAATGACATATTTTCACACACATAAGGATTCAAATGGTTGATCATTTCTTAATTCTTGGAAAATGTATTCCACCAAAGAAAAAACTGAATAAAAAAAGAAAACTTGTGATATAAGAGATAATAGTAAGCAATGGCAGCACACTCTATTACCCACTCAAAGTCATTCTCTTTCTTCCTGACTGACAAAACTCTGATTTTGAGAACTTATCCTCCAGGTGTTTAAAGAACATGAGCTCTCCCAAACTCCAGAGGGAGTGAATGGTAACTGGTCTAAACTCATCAGAGTAATGCTATCCTCTCTCCTAATGACTGGTTTACACAATGGCATATCACACAACACTGACTAAAGAGAAGTGAAGAGAAGGCTGATGGGCGTTATAAGAATGGTTTTCTGCCTTGAAAACTGAAAAAAGAAAAGGAAATAAATAGAAGAGAAGAGGACCAGGGAAAGCTTCTTGCCTGTGGTAGCCAAGATGGCTCCCAATGAGCCTCACCTCCTGGTATTTACATCTTCATGTAGATCCTCCAACACAGAGGACCTCCAAAATAGGGTTAACCTTGTTCTCTTGGTTCACTTACTCTAAGCAGGGGTCCCAGCTTCAGCATTATAGGCATTTGGGGCCTGAGAATTCATGTTGTAGGGCATTGTCCTGTTCAGTGTAGGATGTGTAGCAGCATCCCTGATTCCTACCCACTAGATGCCCAGTTGTGACAATCAAAAGATATCTTCAGACATTGCCAAATCTGATTTTTGGAGAGCAAAATCACCCCCAGTTGAGAGCCTAGTCACCAGGTCCTAAGGACATTCATGCATCTTGCCAGCCATGTGATGGAGTTGCCTTGAAGTGGATCCTCCAGGCCAGTCAAGCTTTTCCTGGCTCTAACTATAACCTTATGAGAAATCCTGAGCTAGAACCACCCAACCAAGCTAATTCCAGTTCCCTGACTCACCAAAGCCATGATAGGTAATAAATTTTATTATTACAAGCCACTTGATTATGCAGTAATAGATAACTAATACACTGTGTTCAGACAGGGTTGTGTGCCCATATAATAGCTGGAGCTATTGAGCCATCCTCCTACCAGGTCAGGATGAGCTTGAGAAAGAAAGCAGAACTTGAAAAGCATTTGGATCCTTAATGACATCATTGAGCACTAAATTAATCTAAGAATGACCTGAACTTTTTTTTATGTGACATAAGTTTTTCTCATTCTGTTTAAGCCACCTTTGCTACTAATACTTCCTGTTCCAGAAAATATAATTAAAACTTTTAATGAAGTCTTTACCATTGCTGACTCATAAAGTAAAAAGATATAAAGACAACCTAAAACTTAAATGATCTTATCATGAGGGTAAAGGGAAAGGAAGGGGAGAAAATGTCTTGTCTTATTTGGAGATGTATATAGATACTATCTCTAAACACATGCAGAAAAATGGAAGTCAATTATGCATGATAGATATTTAAGGATCATCATATAGGTCAATATAAATTAGATGTTTACAATTACAAATACTTGAGTAAAAAAACAGAAGAATAACTTGAATTCAATAAAATAGAGAACAAATAATAACTAGAATGTGTAGTATAAAAGACATGTTTTCATTCATTTGGCTTTTGTAGATTGTGATTGTTAGACTAAGGCCTCCCCCTGCCTCAAAGATGTCCATGTTCTTATCCCCAGAACCTGTGAATATGTTCCCTGATTAAAAGACAGAAGCTCTCGGTGTGTAAAAGCACAGCAGAACAACCCCAGTAAACTAAGAATATACATGCTTTTCAAATCTGCCATAGGAAACTTACAAATTTGAAATGGCCACAAGGTAAAGTTTGATAATTTCCAAAAGGTAGCACTCATAGATACCACATTCTCAATCCACATTACTAGGAGAGCTCAATATTCATGTCACAGATTTATTTAAATATGTAATTCACAATTCCTGGACCTTCTTCACTAGTATGACCTTTGTCTCTTACTGCACTTAAATGTACTCCCAGGGACCCAACCAGAAATTTATAATCATCTTAAACATCTCTGCCTTAGAAAGTAAAACTCCCACTTCCCATTGTCCAATTACCTCCCTAGCCTCCTAACTTCCTTGTAGCCTTTGCTAACATTACCACTGGTTTCAGACTCACAGAGACCCCATTTCTGTCCATTGGTAGCATTCATATTCTTTTCCAATTTATTTTCCCTCTTACTCTTTCTTCCTTCCCTTTCCATGCTGGATCTCAAAGTGTTTAGGAGCCTGAAATGTAATATACTGTATTCTGTGCTATATGATCTGAGTTGAAGAGTGTGATCCTGGAGTCGAACTGCCTGAGATCAAATCCCAAAATAGAAAAAGAAAAGTAACACTTGTTTTATAGTTCTCATATCTTGTTTTAGATAGATAGATGATAGATAGATAGATAGATAGATAGATAGATAGATAGATTTGTTTAACTTAGTTACCCTTGGAAGAATAATGGCAGGTGACTACATCTCTTGTATAAAAATGGGTTCAGAGCAGTTTTCCTAATTATCTAGCACCTTTTAAGCCCAAAGACAAGCACAACACTTTATTGTAAACTAGAGGCCCGCTGCACGAAGATTCATGCAACAATGGGCCTTCCTTCCCCTGGCTGCTGGCACCGCCTTCGCTCCGGCCGGAGATGCCTTTCTGCCTTTCCGCCTTCCCACGCTGCCCAGAGGCCTGGAGCAGCTGGGGCGGTGGGGAAGGCCTGCATGGTCGCAATGGCGATGACGCAAGCATCTGTGCATGTAAATTAACCCACCATCTTTGCTGGGTTAATTTGCATACCCACTCCTGATTGGCTGGTGGGTATCGCAAAGGTATAGTCAATTTGCATCTTTCTCTTTTATTAGTGTAGATGCCAGTATTATACTTTCCCCAAATACAGAAAACTATTTTAACCAAACATTTTGGCACACCCTTTCAAAACAGCATTTTCTGTTTTCATTCTTTGAGAAATTCCTAACAATAAATACGTACAGAAATTTTAATATGCAACTGTAATCTTTCAATGTTGATTGTAAAAGTTTAATTATTTATAATTACTTTTGGAAGTTGCTTGATCTCCTTAAATCCTAACGCAGTTTTAAGCTTAATTATATTCTAGATGAATAATGGAGTTTTCAGCTTGCTTTTCCCTCAATATTTTTAGAATCCAACCTAGTGTTTGCAACAGTAAGCATTCCATACATGTCTGGTCAATGACGAAACATACTGTAATAGGAATGGTAAAAGGGCATCTATTCTGACTACTAATGTCTGTCTAGACTCGACCATGTCAAAAGCCTATGGTGCTTTGCTCCCTCAATTAGTTTTACTTTTCCTACGTACCTTTTCTATAGAACTATATCCTGTTTATTTCCCATTTTAAGCTCCCCCTGCCACACCATACATAAAATAGTTCTCAGTTTTTTATTTCAGAACTGGGAGAGGGAAGAAATAGCCCAGACATGAGAGAAGGGGAAAGTAGCCCAGTTGGATATTTACATAAAGTCTGAGGGTACATGAAATTTTTTACCAGACTTTTAAAGCTGGCAGGAACCTTAGAGATGACCAAGTTCAACCCTTTCATTTTACACATAAGAAAACCAAGGTTCAGAGATACTTCTGTGACTTATTCAATGTCACAGAGTTAGCACAGGAAAGGGCTTTGGGAACTGAAGGTTTTGTACTAAAAAAGAAAAAAAAAAAGCAAGGTTGTATTTACTGTTATTGCTTCCTCTCAGATTCCTGATCCACTGTTCCTTCTACTGAACAATATTGCACCTCAGATATCATCCATTTGTGTTGTGCTTTTTATCTTAAGTAAAGCACACAACTGATCGTATTTCCCTTAATGTGTGGGCTGTCTGAGAGCTGCAAGCTAAGTGAGTGGGTTGGCCATGCCTGATACGGGCTCTGCTGTAAGAGGAAGTGCCAAAAGTGGAGCCAAGAAGCTTGTCTGAGTGGGTTCTTTAAGCCAAAGAACCCAGGCAACCAAACAAGAAATGGGGAGTTGTTTTTATTGGTTGACCCAAGAAGGCAGAGGCCAAACCTCTCTAGAGATTTAACACATTCTCTACATGTTAATGACATGGATGACTTGTGAGGTCTGCACTGGAAAATGCATTAGCTCTGGTCTAGCACTTAAGATACTGTATTGTCCGTTTTCCTTTCCACTATGGAACACAAGAAACTTTCCCTGTTCAGCTCTATTTCTCAATGCCCGCAATGAAATGGTGCTTATAAAATTAATCAATTAGCAGCCATGAAGAAGCTGGTAAAGGTGCACAGAACTAACCCCTTTGCAGCCAGAAAATGTTGGACAAGTCTTTTGCACCCTCTAAGTGTCTACATTTTAATATTTGTTATGATTTTTCATGACTAGTTGCTTCTGAGAACAAACTAATAGTTCCACAGCTATGACTGTCAAAAGCTGCTAATGAAAACCACATTTCTCATCCATTCACAAAAAGTATAAATTTACTTGTTAATATATCCATTCATCAAAACATGTATTGAATACAGGGATCATCAAGAAGGTCTCTGCCTTTATACTTTATACTTTAGTGTTTCTAAAAGTGTTGTCTGTGAGGCACTTATATTACTTATATTAAAAGGGGGTGGAGTGAGGGCTTAATTAACCCATATAGTCCCAGAATACTGGGGGAGCAGGGCTCAGGAATTTTCACTTTAAAAAATATATTTTTTTATTGATTTCAGAGAGAGGAAGGGAGAGGGAGAGAGGGATAGAAATACAACAATGATAGAGAATCACTGATTAGCTGCCCCCTGCACGCTCCCTCCTGGGGATTGAACCCACAACCCGGGCTTGTGCCCTGACTGGGAATCGAACCGTGACCTCTTAGTTCATGAGTAGACACTCAAACACTGAGCAACACAGGCCGGGTAGTAATCTTCACTTTTAAACAAGCACCCTCCCAGGTGACTTTTTCTCATTCTCAAATATTTATTGAATATCTTTGATGGGTAAGACCTTTACTTGGTTAGACCAAAGGAATAATGTGAGTTCATTATAGCTCTGCAATGATCTCAATCTGTTTGGGCTGCTATAACAAAATAGAATGCACTGAAAGGTTTATAAGCAACAGAAACTTATTTCTCACAGTTTTAGAGGCAGAGAAGTCCAAGATCAAGGTGCTGGCAGATTCATTGTCTACTGAGTCCTGCTTCCTCATAGAAAGCCACCTTCTCACTGTATCCTCAAATGGCAGAAAGGGCAAGCTAGCTCTCTGGGGTCTCCTTTATAAGGGCACTAATCTCAATCATAATGGCTCTGCCCTAATGACTTAATCACCTCCCCAAGACCCCACCTTCAAATATCAACTTATGGGTTAGGGTTTCCACATACAAATTGGGGGTGGGATGGGGGACAGGACAACAACACATTCAGTCCATATCAACAAGAGACAAGATCTAATTACATAAATAAATATAATGAAACAGATGAAATGCACATAAGTCAGAAGAGTTGACAGAGGTGGAAGGAATTAAGGGACAGAGTTGTTAAGAAAAAAAAAAAGGATCCTAGAGCTGGTCAGACAGCGGTTTAGACATTTATAAATGTTGGTGATCTCCAAAATGTTGCTTAAAATTCTTTGTCTTCTATTATTATATCACCAGCTTCTAGAGTCATCAGCATATCATCATAGCTATTTTTATCTATCTCCCTTCCCCATGCTTTCTTTTTCTTTGCTAAAATATTTTCAAATAAATCTTTGATGTCATGCCACCTCAGTGTGTATCTCAAAAAAGGGTGAGTGTGAGGGATTTGAGTGTGGGCTGTGTTTAATGATGTGCTTCCAAAGCATAGGGTATGAAAGGGGGCAAAAGTAACTCTACAGTGGAGAAACCTAGCAAACAGTAAACATTACCTTGGCCAAGTAATCAAAGCTAACATCAGTGAAAAGTTATATTGATAAAAGTTATCCATGATATAACATAATTATAAAGGCACTAGCAAAATTCTAATAAAGTGTGTAGTTTAGTTAGTAGTAACGTGCCAATATCAGTTCCTTATTTGTGAAAAATGTACCAGATTAACGAAAGATGTTCACAGTGGGGTAACTGGGTATAGGGTATATAAAAAAAATCTTTATTACCTTTATAACTTTTTGGCAAATCTAAAACTGTTCCAATTTTTTTTAAGTTTATTAATTTTGAAAGGGAGGAGTATAACAAATTGGGTAATGTAGATGCAAGGATAAATTCCTAGAAACATATAACCTACCAAGATTGAATCATGAAGAAGAAAATCTGAATAGAGCAATAATGAGTAAGGAGATCAGACCACTATCCTTGATACATATAAATGCAAAAAAAATTCCACAGCACATTAAAATAATCACATACCACGACCAAGGGATGGAAGGATGGTTCAACATACCCAAATCAAAAAAAAAATGTGATATACAAAACAAAAAAATATACAAAAAAATTAATAAAATGAAGGGTTAAAATCATATGATCAGCCCAGCCAGCATGGCTCAGTGGTTGAGCATTGACCTATGAACCAGGAGTTCACAGTTCAATTCCTAGTTAGGGCACAGGCCTGGGTTCTGGGCTTGATCCCCAGTGTGGGGTGTGCAGGAGGCAGCCGATCAATGATTTTCATCATTGATGTTTTTATCTCTCTCTCCCCCTCCCTTCCTCTCTGAAATCAATAATATATAAATATATTTTTTTAAATCATATGATCATCTCAGTTGATACAGAAAAAGCATTTGACCAAAAACAAAATTCTTTCATGATAAAAATCTCTATAAATTGAGTATAACTCAACGTAACACAGGGCAAATATGACAGGCCCACAGCTAACATCATATTCAGCAGTGAATAGTTGAAAGTGTTTCCTCTAAAATTTGGAACAAGACAAGTATGCTCACTCTTACCATTACTTTCCACATAATACAGAGCAATTAGACAAGAAAAGGAATTAAAGACATCCAAATAGGAAAGGAAGAAGTAAAATTGTCTCTGCAGTTGCTATGATCTTATGTATAGAAAATCCTAAAGAATTCACCGTAAGACTCGTTAGAACTAATGAACAAGTTCAGCAAAATGACAGGATACAAAAACCAACGTACAGAAATCAGTTGTGTTTCTAACAGATATCTACAAAGAACAAAATATCTGAAAAAGAAATAATGAAAACAATCCCATCCTATATAATAAACACATAGTATGCAAATTGTCCTCTCGAACAGGAGTTTGTCAGGGAGTTCGACCAGGGGGCAGTGGTTGAGCATTGACCTATGAACCAGGAGTTCACAGTTCAATTCCTAGTTAGGGCACAGGCCTGGGTTCTGGGCTTGATCCCCAGTGTGGGGTGTGCAGGAGGCAGCCGATCAATGATTTTCATCATTGATGTTTTTATCTCTCTCTCCCCCTCCCTTCCTCTCTGAAATCAATAATATATAAATATATTTTTTTAAATCATATGATCATCTCAGTTGATACAGAAAAAGCATTTGACCAAAAACAAAATTCTTTCATGATAAAAACTCTCTATAAATTGAGTATAACTCAACATAACACAGGGCAAATATGACAGGCCCACAGCTAACATCATATTCAGCAGTGAATAGTTGAAAGTGTTTCCTCTAAGATTTGGAACAAGTATGCTCACTCTTACCATTACTTTCCATATAATACAGAGCAATTAGATAAGAAAAGGAATTAAAGACATCCAAATAGGAAAGGAAGAAGTAAAATTGTCTCTGCAGTTGCTATGATCTTATGTATAGAAAATCCTAAAGAATTCACCGTAAGACTCGTTAGAACTAATGAACAAGTTCAGCAAAATGACAGGATACAAAAACCAACGTACAGAAATCAGTTGTGTTTCTAACAGATATCTACAAAGAACAAAATATCTGAAAAAGAAATAATGAAAACAATCCCATCCTATATAATAAAAGCATAGTATGCAAATTGTCCTCTCGACCAGGAGTTTGTCAGGGAGTTCGACCAGGGGGCAGGGCTGGCCAGGGGAAGGGAGGGAGTACCCAGCAGGCAGTCGACAGCCGTTAGGAACCCTACCAGTGCACAAATTTCGTGCACTGGGCCTCTAGTATATAACAGTATCGAAAACAATAAAATAATTAAGAACAAATGTAACCAAGGAAGTGTAAGATCTGTACAATGAAAGCTATTAAGATTTTTACTAAAGAAATTGAAGAAGACACATAAATGGAAAGGTATTCTATGTTCATGGATCAGAAGAATTAATATTGTTAGAACATCCATACTACCCAAAGCCATCTATCGATTCAACACAAATCCCTATCAAAATTTCAATGACATTTTTCATAGAATAGCCAAAGCAATCTTAAGAAAGAAGAACAAAGTTGGGGGCTTCACACTTCCTGATTTCAAACTATATTACGAAGCTATAGTAATCAAAATAGTACACTATGGTCATAAAATAGGCACATAGATCTATAGAACAGAATTGATAGCCCAGAAGTAAAACCCTTGCATACTTGGATAACTAATATTTGACAGGAGCATCAAGAAAACTCGATGGGAAAGGATAGTGTTTTCAATAAATGATGTTGGGGAAACTGGATGATCACATGCAAAGGAATGAAATTGGAATCCTATCTTACACTATTCACAAAAATTAACTCAAAACTGATTAAAGACTTACTACAGACCTGAGACTGTAAAGCTCCTATTAAAAAAACAACAACATAGGGACTGACATTGCTCTTGGCAATGATATTTTGATATGACATCAAAAGCACAAGCACAAAAGCAAAAAATAAACAAACAGAACTACGTCAAACTAAAAAGATTCTGGACAGCCAAATAAATGATCAACACAATGAAAAGGCAACCTACAGAATGGGAGAAAATTTTCAAACTGTCTGTTAACAGATTAATATCCAAAATGTATAAGGAACTCATACAACTCAATAGCAAAAACCAAACAAGCAAATAAAATATCTGATTAAAGGAAATGAAATCAGGGTCTTCAAGAGATATCTGCACTCCTGTGTTTATTGCAGCATTATTCACAATAGCCAAAATGTGGGTAAAACATAAGTGTCCATCTATGGATGAATGGATAAAGAAAATGTGGAGGACAGATAGATGATGATAGATAGATAGATAGATAGATAGATAGATAGATAGATAGATAGATAGATGATAGATAGATAGAAAGAAAATCATTCAGCTATGAGAAAGGAAATCCTGCCATTTGTGACAGCATGGATGGTTCTTGAGAACATTATGCAAAATGAAATGTCAGACAGAGAAAGAAAATTGCTGTATAATCTGAGTTGTACGTGGACTTTAAAACAGCTGAACTCAGAAACAGAGTAGAATGGTGGTTGTAAGGGGTTGGGGGGCTGGGGGTGGAGGAATGGGGCAATGTTTGTCAAAGGGTATAAACTTACAGTTACAAGATGAATAAATTCTGGGGATTAATGTACAACTGGGTGACTATAGTTAACAATATTGTATTATATACTTAAAAGTTGTTAAGAGAATAAATCTTAAATGTTCTCACCATACACACAAAAATAGTAATTATGTGAAGTGATGGGGGTTTTAACTCAACTATTGTGCTAGTCATTACACAATATATACATGTATCAAATCATTACATTGTATACTTTAATGTTATGTGTCAATTATATCTCAATAAAATTGGAAAAATAAAGAAAATAGAAATTAATAATCAAAATAAATAAATAGAAGATGTAATTTTAAACTCATATTTTTTTTCATTCTTGTTTTCAATTTAGAATAAACTGTTGGGGACAAACATCTGTTGTTTCCAATAAGTAAGGGGGGAGAGGCAGAAGGATAATGCCACTATCATATTAATAAGAAAATTTGTCCCAAATCAGGTTGGAAACAGAACATTTTTGCATAATGTAATTCATAACCACCTTCTGCAAAGATATTTACATTCGTGATAAAATTCTTAAGCACTTTTCTGATAAATTTTAATGAGATTCAGGCTTGTTCTGGAAACTAGTACTGACCCACCTCGCTGGCTGTCAATCAAGGGTCCCGTGAACTTTAGATAGTCTTCTTCTTAATGTCCTATACTGAACATCTTACCAGTCTCTTTTTCTATAAAATAAGAGTGAATCTTTCAATGGACCTGCTAAGACCTTTTTTCTTAAATGATAGCAACATGTTATGGTAACAAAATGTTCACACATGTTCATAGTTACATTAACTGAAAAGTTTTCTTTAACTGCATCTAACAAAAATAATGGTCATTCCCTACTGTTAATATCATCTAATACCCTGTCACATTTGTATTTGGCTGTTACATTCAGATGATTCTTATGCTCATTAATGTGGGGAAATCCCAGGCCTTTGTTGGGCAGATTGGAAGAGCTGATAACAACCTCTGGCTTTCTTTGTAAAAGGAACATCAGAGTCCATGGTCAAGGCATGGACACCTTAGTCCATGCGTTCTGACCTTTTCTTACTTTATGGACGCTTTTGATAATTTTGAAGCTATGGAGCAGCTCCCAAGAAAAATGTGTATCTGAACACATTGAAATATTTTACCCATAATTAAATTAATTTGTGGACCTCTGGAGCTCTACCAAGGAGTCTCAGACCTGGGTTAGGAACACATGCCTTAAATGTTTCTTCTCGATTTGTCACTCCGTTGCTCTCCCTACACAAGGAGGCCACTATCAACAGGACACGCACAGTACTTTGTTTCTTTAGGAGAAGACATTGTGCCACTGGCAAGGCATCTGGACTTGCTTGAGAATATAATCTGCAGTCACACAATAGAAGAGAAAAAGCCAGAGATCTGGTGGCAGAAGACCTAGATTCTTCAAGTTACTTTTTCAACACTTCGAGATAATCACTTAAGGAGACAAAGATAGGGTCAAGGTTAAGGTTGGGAATTTATAGTGCAAGGAGCACTACAATAGTATCATTTCCATTTTACAAATTGTAAACTAGAATTGGGGGGGCGGGGTGTTAAAAAATGCATCAACGTACCCATAGTCAGGTTTGAACATTAGGCTTGCTAAATTTAAAACTCATGTTTTGTTTTGTTTTTCAGATTGCACTGACGGTCCTCAAACTGGGCATCAGAGAACCTCCTGGGAGTGGTTGGCCCAGCAACGTGTGGTAGGTAAGAGGTACGTTTGGCCCATGCGTTTTATATATATGACTTCTTAATTAGAATTTGCTAGGCTGTAAAAATGTTTGGAAATCACTGCATTTCACTTGCTGTTCCATCTCCACATCTGTAAAAGAGGTATAATGCTAATAACTAATTTATTGTGATGGACACATGCGAAACAGCTGTGTAAACTTCTGGCATTATTCAGATGGGAAATGTTAGTGTAATTACTAGATGGCAATGAAATCGAGAATTTCCCTCTATAAAACTCTCTACTAAAATCAACCCACAACCTTGGTGGCATGTTTCAAGCACCTGTGAAAGCATGTTGGCTTTCAAATGGTTTGGGGGCACTAGTGCAGATCTGGAAGCGCTGTGTAAAGGGTGGTATCTCTATATATTTTTGAAAGTTTAATTATGAATACACTATTAAATGCATCATTGGATTTTAAGCTACTATGACTACATCTTCTCAAATGTAATGGAATTGATCCACCTTCCATTTAAAATCTTTTAAAACACTAACTTAGAGGTTCTGAGAAATTCCAGATATGTTTTAGGGTTTATCATAATTTTAAAATATTATTATAATTTTAGTTGGGGACTACACTTTAATATCTGGGATTCCAAGACTGGCCCTACCGACCAGTCATTCACTGGGTGACTTGGTGAAACCATGTCAGACTGCGTGTCTATAATGGGTGTGACAGGGGAATGGCCTGCAGAAATCTGTTGAAGCATTCGGAGAGGAGGATCCAAAATCAAAGGAGAAATCTACCCTATTATTGCTGAGCTGACGTAGGGGTAGAAATAACGTCTTCCCTAATTAAGATATATCTTTCACAGGTGGAAAACGTTGCCATTTTAAAATATATTTTTTGAAAAATCACCCAGTGAAAGAAACAATTACAGAAAGAAAATTTCCCTTGTATGCTTCACACTTCAAAACAATACCACTTTCATTACTGAGTCATCAAAACTTCCTGAGTATTTTTTTAAGTGAAAAGACCAATCACTAACCTATTTTTCTGTTCCACCCCACCATCTGCAGCAAAAACAACAACTCGGAAATAGTCTGGGTGAAACTGCAAAGTAGGCAAGGTTTTCCGTGGCTTCTTCCCCCTTCCTCTCCCTTTGGTCTCCCACCTCATGGGATTCTCCACTCCCTCCCTCCTCCTCGGAGCCCAGGGACTTATGGGATACTCTGTTCCCCAAGGCTACTCTCCCTGAAAGTCTCTAGAACCAAGATTACCTTTGCCTTCTCTTTCTAACAAACCCGACCCCCATGGTTCCCTGCTCCTGACCTCAAATGGGCGCTGCAGTCTGGCTTCTCATCCGGCTTCTCATTTACCTTTAGTTCACTCCTTGTCACATTCCCAGCATCCCGTTCCCTGCTCCTGACCTCAAATGGGCGCTGCAGTCCGGCTTCTCACTTACCTTTAGTTCACTCCTTGTCACATTCCCAGCATCCTTTCCCACTGTTTTCCTGCCTCCCAGCCCCCACCACGCACACTCACCTTGCAATCTTTTTGTAAGCGACTTTGCAGCCTCCTACACTGAGCTGATGGAGGCAGGCAGCCCGCTGCCCCCCACTCACAGCCTATTCTATGTAGTAGAGGCAGGCCCCTGGGGTTGTGCACAGTGAACACAATGCGAATGAGGCCTGGAGGTAAGCAAAGCTGTGTCTGCAGGAGGCCATCCACAGGGGAGGCCGGCATCTGAACTACAGTCCTCCTCAGGATCCTCATTTCCTCCCCGTCCTGGGCACCCTCCTTTCTTTGTAAATTACACAGCTTGGATTTAGGTGGACTGGGTTTGGACGGTGACACTGCCACTTTCTAGCTCTATAGTGACCTTGGGAAAGTTACTTATGCCTTCTAAGTATTCATTGTTGTTTTATTTAATTTAGAAATACAAGATGATAATAATACTTAACCTCTAGTGTTATCATGTGGACTAAATGAGACAATGTCAGTAAGAGTGCTGGTCCAGGGGAACGCTCAATAAAACTCACTTGTTGATATAATTCTTAATTCGAAGGCTGAGTTCCACCCATAAAGTCCAGAGTCCCTCTTCAAACTGTTTAGAAATTATCTTTATGCTCCCTACAATTCTCCACGCTAGTTTCATTTTTTCTCCTTACTTTCTCCATACTTCCACCTGTAAAAGATATATCTTAATTATGGAAGATGTTATTTCTTCCCATAAGTTGGCTCAACAATAATGGGGTAGATTTCTCTTTTGATTTTGGATCCTTACTATATTGATAGTTAGAATTCAATTAAAGCCATCCTTGCTGCCTTATAATAACCAAATTATGAATTAACACAGTCTGTGCTCAAAGGCTCTGGGCCCAGTCTCTACTGTATTTTAGCTTTTGTATCACTTACCTGTGTTCGTCTTCACCCTGTGTTCTTTATTCATAATAATAGTAATAATAATAATACCATTTACTAAATGTGTTTTTTGTCAGACACCTTATTACATTGCTCAATTTAATCTCCCCAGTGGTTGGCATTGTTATTTCCATTGTACAGTCAAGGAAACTGAGGGCAGGAGTTTTTAAATATGTTACCCCACATTTCAAAACTTATAATATTGAATCTAGGGATGAGTCTGTTGTAGTCACCCAGGTCATCTGGATGAGATGGTCATAGTGGATATAAAGTGGGTGGACCTGACACACGTTTAGAAAGCAGGACTATTGCTACACTTGATATTGATTGGATATGAGAAATGAGAGTGAGAACTACCTAGGATGCCTCCTGGTTTTAGCCTTGCGCAGTCGAGAGGAGCTTGTTTCACAGGCCGAGAGAGGAAGCCAGTACAAGCTTGTTTGAGGGTGGGGTCAGCCAAGGGCAGGGGTGGGCAACCCCTGGCACGCATGCCAAACATGGCACGCCAGTAACTTTTGCTGGCATGCGAAACCCTCTCTTATAATCTTCCATTTACAATTTTTTTTCTTAATTTTGACTTTTTTATTTTTCAGATAAATTCAGTGTAGGTGCATCTTAGATAAATAAATAATTTTACATAACAAGTTATCTTAAAGACCATAGACATGGATTGACGAGAGAGGGGAAGAGCAATTTCTATGCCTCTGCCTTAACTCTCCCTGCCTTCCTAGATCAGACCAGTGTTTTGGTTTCATCCACATACGCTTGTGAATCTTTGTTCTCAGTGATGAATTTTGTTAAGTCTCGTAATAGGAGTAGCCTGACGGATGAAAGTAGTAGCTCGTGCATATCTCTGAAGGTCACGAAATATAAACCTGATGTAAAATCTCTGTCATCAGTGATGCAGCAGCAAAAGTCCCACTGATAATATCAAACGGAGTCATAAAGTTTTCTGTCGGACTATCAGTGTACATGTATACATTAAAAAATAAATGTATTTTTCATCATCATATACTGTGTTTTTGTCGCTCAAGTGAATTTTATTATTTCTTCAAGGTTCTTCATATCTTAAGAGATATCAAGTAGGCGTAACATGTTCTCAAAAAATTAGGGTTGGCACGCAGAAGAATTTTGAGTCAGAGATTTTGCTGGTTTTTGCATGCTGTCACAAAAAGTTTGCCCACCCCTGGCCTAAGGTCTGTTGAGTTTGAGGTGCCTGTGCAGTTGGAAATCCAGGAACTGGAAAACTCGGAAGGGGAGTCAGGAATCAGCAGCACATGGAGGGCAAGTGAAGCCATAAGAATAGGTAAGACTTCCCAGAAAAGGACGCAGAGAAGAGGTTTTTAGTTTTTCTTGGGGGTGAAGGAATGAGAATTGATGAACACTATGAACCTTTTCTCCAGAAATATCTTTAAAACATTTGGCTGTTAAGGGAATAAAATAAATCAGGACTTAGTTGAGGGTTGTCATGGGATCAAGGAAGAGGTGGTGGTTGTTTTTTTCAGATGAGAGAGACCAGTATATTTAAATAAACAAGTAGTGAGGGAGTGATTAAACAAACAGGAGAGTGGAGGAATCATCAGAAGACCAATCCCTGAGAAGGGACAAAGAAACAGGCTCCATAACATTGCAAGAGGCATGGGTGTTAGACAGAAGTAGGGACAGCTTTTTAAAAAATAATAAATAAGGAGAAAGACTAGAACAGAATGAAGGTGAGTTTGTGGGTTGCGTGCCTGGAAGTTGAAGGCTTTTTTTTATCTAATGACTTCTATGGACTCTGAGTAAGAGGTGAGGTCATCTATAATGAGAATGGTCAGAGGTCAGTGAAATGGTCACTGTGGACATTAGGGAATATGATCAGAGTGACCTCACAGGATTTCTAGGCTGTGAAAGCCCAGTGAATATGGGGAAGAGACATTTATAGGGACATCAATCTGGATGATTTTTTTTTTTCTGTAACAGATGGCAGGACCCTTGGTACAATTGAGAAGGCAATTGTTCAATTCTTTGAGGGCTACAGATTTTCTAGGAATTGAGTAAAGGACATTAGAGCAAATGAGGAGTCAAATAAGAGCTAACCTTATCATGATGTACCAGTCAAAGCTCTATGGAAAAAATGTGAGGTCAGGAAGGAAATGATGGGAAAAGAAAATGAAAATATTTAGGGATTGAAAGTACCAAAGTGTACAATCAATCTACATGTTCAGTGGTTCATTTTCTAAAAGGACTTTCATTTTCATTTTTGTTATATATTTTTTTAAATTACCAAGTGTCCTATGCAACTATGCTGTATTTTGATCATGAAAACTTGACCAGAACACTGAAACTAAGAGAAGCCATTTGAAATTAAATTCCTTGCCCCAATCTAATAGCAAAGATGGCTGTATAATCATTCACTTGTCTTTGAGACATAGGACCAGAATTAGCCAGTAAAATATATCTTCCTTTCCCAGACTCAAGGCCAATATTATTTTGCACATGGAAAGTCTGTGGACTCAGTAATATTAGATAATATCAGAGATTTTATAAATATCATCATATGTATAATGTATTATAGTTATATAAGTCAATAATCTTATTTTTAGGAGAATAAAGAATATGGAGATGGATTGCTAGCATATCTGCAACTTCCTTCCAATTGTTTTTTGGGGAAAAATTTTATACTAAAGCAAATGTTTACTGTTGGATCTAAATGGTTCTCTGTGATGAGGGGGGGATGATTCTACTTTTTAGGAGATATTTGGGAATGTTTGGAGACATTTCTGGCTGCCACGGGTTAGGTATGGTAGTATTACTGTCATCTAGTGGGTAGAAGCCAGAAATGCTGTTAATCACCCTACAATGCACAGGACAGCCTCCACCACACACGAAAGAAAGAAAGAAAGAAAGAAAGAAAGAAAGAAAGAAAGAAAGAAAGAAAGAAAGAAAGAAAGAAAGAAAGAAAGAAAGAAAGAGATTTATTTGCAAATAGACTGATAGAAAAGAAAAATTCTATAGTCACACCTCTGTCCCCAGACAGGCAACTTTGAAAGAGAAAAAAGAAAAGAAAAAAGAAAGAAAGGAAGGAAGAAAGGAAGAAAGAAAGAAAGAAAGAAAGAAAGAAAGAAAGAAAGAAAGAAAGAAAGAAAGAAAGAAAGGAAGGAAGAATCTGTGCCCTAGCACCAAGGTTGAGAAATCCTGTTCCAGATGATCGCGATGCTAGTGCTAGTCTTTCAACTTTCCAAAATATTTTAAAATTTTTATTAAAGCACATTTGAAATAAAAACTAAAATATGACAAGAGAAGAAGAAAATCAACCTTTTCCAAGATGTCAACAATAAATCATTTTTGCTGGTGGTCAGCTGTAAAGTATCATTGCGTGTGATTGACGAGAAGGTAGACGGCTGGAAAGCATTCTTCATGTTCTTCCAGTCAATCAATCAAAGTAGAACATTGCCTTTATTCAGTATTTGAGTTTTTGTGCAAAATGTTTTAAAAGAGAGAAGAGAAGTGTAGTTCATACTGGACACTTTTTGTACATAATCCCGTCTGGCTTAGAATCAGCTGAGATTTGTCTTAGTTGTATCACACAATGACTAATTAGATTCATTCACTTACTCACTCATTTCTCCATTCAAGCAACCTTTATTAGACACTATGACCGCAGGGAGCATACAGCCTATTGAGGGAAACAGAAAATGTAATACTGAGCAATGTAAAATGATCCTTCTTAGAGGAATGGACAGGCTTCTCTAGGGGCACATAGTTGGGCAACCAACTCAGAGAGGACTGCTCAGACCTGGGATAGTGAGGGGTAAATCAACTCAAGGGGTGCTGAGGCAAGAATGGAGTGAGCGATGGGTGAGCAGTGTGGGGAGAAGGGTAGAACTTAGAGCTTGAGACAGAACTGAAGGGTGTCCCAGGCAGGTGGAACAGCATGATGAAGGCCTAAATGGGGGAGAGAGAGAGAGAGAGAGAGAGAGAGAGAGAGGCCTTAGAGTGGTTCTCTAACTTGGGCATGCTTCAGAATCTCCTGGAGGGCTTGCTAAACCACACATAGCCAGGCCCCATCCTTATAGTACTGGATTCAGTGGATCTGGGTGTGGCTCAAGAATTTGCATTTCTAACAAGTGCTCAATTGCTGCTGCTGTTGCTGGTCCAGAAAACAGACTTGGAGAACCACTGCCTTAGAGAACCTGCAGGTCTTTTGAGTATACTTGGAGCTGAATATATGATCAGGATTTAAAACAATGACCAAGTTAAGTTTTGACTAAATTATGGAGTGAACAGGGAGCTACTGAAGTGTTTTAACCACTAGAGCATTTTAATGTATAATCTGTTTTAGTCCATGTATTAGTCAGGGCTCTGCAGAGAAACAGAACCAATGGGATACACATATATAGATACATAAGAGGCGATTTATTATAGGAATTGCCTCACCCAATTAAGGAGGAGGCTGTGCGTCCTGAGATCTGCTCTCAGTAAGCTGGAGAACCAGGCAAGCAGGTGGGGTGATTCTGTGCAAGTCTGAGGCCTGAGAATTGGGATGGCTGGGACATGACGTATGTCCCGATTGCATCTGAACACCTGAGAACAAGGAACACCAGTGTCTTGGGGCAGGAGTAGATGGATGTCTCAGCTAAAGCAGAGAGCAAGTTCGCCCTTCCTCTGCCTTTTTGTTCTATTCAGGCCCTCATCAGATTAGATGATGTCCACCTGTATTGAGGAGGGCCAACTTCTTTATTCAATCCATTGATTCAAATGCTCATTTCTTCTGGAGACTAGCTCATAGATACACCCAGAAATAACAGTTTACCAGCTAAGAGCATTCCTTGGCCTAGTCAGGCTGCCACATAAAACTAAACATCATAGCCCATAGTTCTTTATCTGTAGTAGAGGACACTAACAACTATCAAATTATCAAACTATCTCTCAGCATTCTTTGGAGAATAAAGCCAGACAACATTATGCATATTTAGATCACTGTATAAATATCAGAAATAACTGTTAAATCAGCTCGTTTGTATTTGTCAATTATACCTCAATAAAATTATAAATAAACTAAACTCACTTAGAGCTGGAAATATTCTCACTTTCCAGATAACAGAACTAAGGTATGGAAGGCAGAGATGGTACCAGCCAAAGCTTCTGGGGCCTGACTCCTGCAAGTCCGCTGCACCCCATCCCTCCCTCCCACTCCAGTCCAGAGTAAGCATTTCCCAGGGTCCTAAAATGCCTCCTCTCCTAGTAGTCATCCGACTTACTCTGGACCACAACCCACTGGGTGAGGTAGTTGACAAGGCTTATTGTCTCCGTTTGAAATCTTAGAGAATGACTCATAGGGAAGTTAAGTATCTAACCGGTTGAGCCAGGGCAATAGGTAAAGCTGAGGTCAAATGGTCAGGCTCATAAATGAGCTGTTCCCTTCACTGCCCCATACTTAAGGTCTAAGCACAGGCTCAGGGTTGTCTCTCACAGGGGAAGCGAGGCCCTGAGGCTGGCTCAGTCACTCAAAAGGAGAGTGCAGCAGCTTCATTCTTGGGAACCTCCGTGAAGGAAAGTAAAATCTTTTAGGGAATTGGCATCCTTTGAGTTTTTCTATTATGAGCTGTAAGAAACCTTGCTTTTTTTTTTTGTAATCTTCACATGTGTATCTCACTGTACAGTTTAGATCTGCTTTTACTTTCACTTTCTCATTTAATTATCATGGGCTGTGTCACTGTCCCGTTTTACAAACGGTTCAATGACTAGCTCAGGATGACACATCCAGCAGGTCTTTGGATTCCCAATCTTTTGCACTGAAATCCACCTAAACATTGACGTGAAATAAATGTGACATGTGCCAATCATTTTTAACAAACATGGCGATCACCTTGGTAGTATATTTATACGTGTGTTTATATGCTTTTAAAAATATTTATTGAATGTTTTTTATTAAATTTATTAGGGTGACATTGGTTAATAAGATTACATAGGTCTCAAGTATACAATTCTATGATTCATCATCTGTATATTGCATTGTATGCCCACCACCCAAAGTCAAATCTTCATCCATCACCAAATATTTGACATCTTATATGCTTTTATTTCCTCATTTTCTCTTGGCAACACTACTTGTTTATTTCATCTTCTTTTTAAAAATATATATATTTGTTTTTATTTTTTTCTATTTAACCACCTATAATCTAGTCTTAGAAATTAGAAGGTCTTTTTTTGTGAACATAATCTTTGAAATATTACGATTATAAAACAGTAGGAATTTTGTGATTTGATGAAATGGAATGGATAAAAAATGTAGGTTTAATGGTGAAAATTCTGCCTGGCAAAAAGAATATTTAGTTGATCACAGAATCTATCATGATTTTTCTTTTAAATTAGAATATAAAGCTCTGGAGCTTCTTGAAATATTTTCCACAAACAACCACATAGGCTTTCTGTGAGGGCAGTCCGAATGCTACACTGAAGTAAACAGAGAGGCTTAGTCATGATAATCTGGCTCAAAAAACTCAAGATTGGGTAGAGATCAGAGTTCAAATTCAGCAAGCTACCAGAAGCAGCAACTGGAGTGACTTATACTGGTGACGAGGTCTGCAAAAGGGGGAGGGGTACTTATCTCATTGGAGCATTTTAAGCATTTCTTCCTCCCTTCTCACATAACATCTGCCACCCATGGAAGACCCTTGGTGGTGATCAATTTTCCCCTTACAAAGGTTATACATATATGAGCTTATGAAAACCTGGATGTAAGAGAGGGTCTGTGTTTTTAAAACCCAAAACTATATGTTTTTAAAGAAAAGATTACTATTCTGCTTAGAATCACAAACCTTTGATGCTGAGATGGAATGTGTATCTCATTCAGGTGAGGACTGAATAATTTACCCCGAGTCCCCCAGCTAAGTGGACCCTGGTTTCCTGACCGCTTGATTGGTGCTCTCACTGTGGTTCGGAGGAAATAAAAGAGACTCACACAAGAATAAGGCAAACTACTAATGGCTCTGGGGAAATGTTTACAATATATTGTTGGGTAAAGAAAGCACATACCATAATATAAACCATGTGATTCTATTTTTGGGGAAAGGGAGAATGCATGCATGCTGGGTACAGAAGGCTGGAAAATGTTGCAGACCTGACATGCTAGGTGGGGCAGATAGCAGGACTTGCTCTTTTCCTCTTTTAGTTTTTCTTTTTAATTTTTCAGATGCTTATAATAAATACATATTGCTTTAATAATCAGAAGGAAATTAATGTTATAAACAAAGGACTTAAAGCATCCTAGGAAGGCCAGGCAGGCATATTTCAGAAGCACAGAGACAAGTAGCATTAGGACTCTTTTATCAAAGGGTGGTTGATATCTGAGCAAGTGGAGTATTTGACCACAAACATGCTGCTGGATGGCCAGGCAGATGGACAAACGGATACCTAAGAGCCAATGCCTGGGCCACGAGACAAACATCCAGGGTGAAGGAAGCAGTGAGAGCCCCTCTTTTACAGGTGGAAAGGCTGACTTCCTGCTTCCTACTGCTCTTCACATCAAAATGATTGGGAAATACTCATCTATGAACCCCTGAGTTCACTTCCCTGCGGCCTGGAATACTCATCTGGAAATGATGCTTTCTGAAGGAAGCTGATTATTTATTGGGACATCTCTCATGGCTGCTCCATTCCTTCTTCTTAGCTTGACTATGGAGCTGATACTCAGAACTAACAAAAAGCAGGAAAGAGAAATAAAAATAATAAGTAGATTGATGGGTAGATGGATTGATTAACTGCCTTCATTTATAGAGCACTTATTTACTTGCCTGCTCCTAATTTGTTCTGTATAATTTCTAATCCTCCTCGTTGTTACATTATCTCTAACCTCAACAGGAAGCATTCATGTCCCATTTCAGAGGCGGTAACACTGAGGCTGAGAGAGGCTGAATAAAGGAAGAGAGCAGGATTAGAACCCAGGCCTGTCTGATTCTAAGACCCATGCCCCTTCTAAGGCCACGCCTCCTTCTCTGTGCCCTGTGATGGTCCAGGCCTTCTCAGTGGGTTCAGTAGGCTTCTGAAGGGGAAGGAAGAGCACTGGGTTAGGAGTCTGTCTGGGTGGCCCCCAGGCACAGATAGCTGTCTGAATGATCTCCACGTGGCCCATGGCTGACCCTCTCCCCTCCTCATGTCATTTCCCACAGGACAGACATTCTCCGCCACAATTTTGTATTTCTTTCAATATTTTTAAATTTAAAATTTTTATTGTTGACACGATTGCTGATGTCCCCCATTCTCCCCCTTTGCCCACCTCCACCCCAGCCCCTCCCACCTCCTTCCCCTGGGCCCTCCCCACACTATTGTCTCTGTCCCTGGGCTATGCATGTATGTTTTTTAGCTAATTTCTTCACCTTCCTTTATTCAGTTCCCCCATACACACTGTTCTGTTTTTTAATATATTGACCCTACTCAACTCATAGAGGTAGAAAATCTACTTAAAGTAGAAAAAATGGAACTCAGAATGAAGTCTGTTTTAGAAACAGGTTCATGTAGAGGATAAATGATAAGGTGGGTTTTCCTGAAAAGTGAACCCAAAATGACAGGCCTGGTCATCAAGCTTTATTTCCTCTTCATTTTTGTTGACATCTCACAAATGCTGGTCTGTCCTCTGTGACCCGACTAATGTCAGGGACATAGAGAACCTCAAACAACTTCCTGAGAGCTCTTTTAAGGGGACCAGCCCTAATGTGGTTTCTCACTAGTTACCTGCTAGGTTCTTGTTAAGTAAACAACCCAACTTTGATATCAGAGAGTTTGTGGTTAGGGTGAGGGCTGAGGTTGGAGGGGAAATTGTAAGTAGAGTCTTAGTCAAGTAGAGTCTTGACTAAAATTACTCCCTGTTCCACCAGCTGTGAGCCATCCTGGAGCACTCTACACTGACCACTCTGCCTCTACACTTGCCCTGCCCTTCAACTTGGCCTTGGGCTATAGGCCTACAGGGAGTGATGCTAGGATGTCATAATTTGCCTTATTTCCTGCAGAAAGATTATTGAGAATATGGCTCACTAAACCACACAAGCAAAATTCTTCCTAGTACTCGGTTTGGGAAAAGTTGCCCTTCTACTGGTGAGAGGTATGTTTTATCTTATGAATGCTGAGAATCATGTCCTTTATTCTCCTTCTCTGTGTTTGCTACAAAAATAAAAGGCCTTTCAAAGGGAGAAGCAACAAGCCTTTATGGAGATCAATAAGAATAGCTCTCGGGGACACCCTGAGTCAGGCAGAAACCCATATAGTGTTTGCATTAGGAGACAGAGGCAATGGGTATTTATTAGAAAGGGAAGGGCAACAATGACTTCAATAGGAGGAATGCGTTTCCATTGGTGCAGATAACATAAAATAGGGTTCATCCCAAAAAATGTTTTCAATTTTCAGTCCAGTAATCATCAGTCCAGTAGTAACAATAACTGCTTTCATGTTATCTTTGCAAACAGTTTGTTGGGACACAATGTTTCCCTAGGTGCAGTCTAAAGGCTGTTTTGCCCTATTTTAACATTACGAAGAGTTGGGGCATAAGACATGCAAAGAAGTTCCTTTGGCATGGCAGCTCCAGCTGCATTTTAAAGTGGCTTTGTTTATAGTATTCTTTACATATGCTATGTGACCCATGAATTCCGCTTCCAGATATATAGAATATATAGCCAAATAGTTCTACTCATTGGATTGTTTTAGTGTCATTTCTCCCAAGATGTTGTGACTAGAGAATATGAGACCAAACCCTTAAATGTCCCACCTCTCACTGAAAAATGTTACATAGGAAGCATGGGAAACTGAGGCATTTCTGTTCACTTAAGTTCCAACCATGTGTGTGGGCAGACAGAATTTTGAATGAATTGAAGGACCTTTCACTATAATTGGACTTTATTTTCTGATTGCTTTATTAGGTTTCACTCCCCCAAATAGATTTATTTATTGAGCATACGTTTGTTGAACACACTCCCATATTTGAAGCCCTCTGATGGTTGCTAAAAGAGAAGTTGAGGGGAGGGGAAGTAAGTGGGGACCCAGATGGGCCTGATCCTGGGGAGCAGGCAACAGGAATGTGGCAGGAGACCAAGGGTCACATTGTCAGGTTACAGGAATAGAGGGGCACCAGAAGCTCGCTCCAAGCAGCACTGGAGGGTTCTGTTTATCTTGTTTTGTGTAATCTATTAGTCTTTCCATTTGTGGAAATAATCAAGGACTGGCTAAAATGGCATTTAAATTATGCCCATGAAGAAGGCTAGACGCAACTAGCGGAACAGTCTCGTTTGAATCTCAATAAAACCTATCAGATATTCTGAATATTATAACTCCCATTTGAATTCTTCACTCAGTACCAATTTTCTCAGCTGGCCTTTCTTGCCCTTTCTTTTTATTATTTACCCACTGTTGAAAGTAACAAAAAAATAGAAAATTACTCTATTGGAAAAACTCACCTTCCTAAATGTGAGTTTTCAATGCATTTAGAAATAGTCTATAGAATTTCTGAGCACTCCCAGATATCCCCACCAGGTAATATAATTGACAGTTTCAGGTTGGAGAGAAAAAAAAATAGTAATAGTTAATATTTACTAGTATTGAGTACTTACATACCGGAAAATTCTGCAAAGAGCTTAGATGCAATATCTTGTTTAATACTTAGCGCAACCTTCGAGTGATTCTATCTTCTCTACGAAGATCAGCCTGAGGCTTAGAGAAGTAATGTGCCCAAGGTCATATCGGTCATCAATTGTGGAGCGTGGATCCGTACTCAGGCTGGTCCACCAGCTTCCAGGACTTTGATCTTGATAGCTGCTGTATCTGTAAGCCCTTCAAGCACTGGGAAGACACACCATAAATACTTGTTGAATGAGTGGACAAATGAGTGACTCTCTGGCTACAGAAGCAAATCTCTGGCAGGTGGTAGAAGAACCACACAGCTAATGGGTAAGGTCCCTGTGCACTATGGATTCTGGGCTTGAGTTCCACCTGGCCCAGGGGTGTCCCCTTTCAGAAATGAGTGGTGTAGCAGAAACAGTCTCTCATGACCCCGAGGAGCCGGGCGCTAAGCTTGGTTCTCCTGTTGTGTGACCTTGGGCCCATCACCCCCAGGCCTTTCTGGGCTTCAGATGTCTATCCTGCAAAATGAGGCCCCTAAGAATAACTCTAAGTTCTCTTCCAAGTCTAACAGCCTGTCATTCACAAGAACTTTATACTACAAAAAAATAAAAAATTCATCTTCTGGATAAACCACTCTAAGGACAAACTCCAAATGGTATCCAGAGCTGTGGGAAGAGAAACATTTTCATTTTTCATTCTGCATTTGGTCTCCTCTCTCTCCCTAGATTCCCTGCTGCACTTTGTCCCCCCATTTTTCAACTTGCATTTTGACATAATTTTTGACTTGCAAAAAAAGTTTTTTAAAAAAGCATCAAAATTTCCCGAGTACCCATTACCTAGTTTCCCCAAATGTTTTACATGCCACAGTAAAATGATCAAAATCCAAACATAAACATCAACAAAATACTGTTATCTGATCTACAGTCCTCAAATTCACCAATTGTCCTACTAATGTTTTTTTTTCTGATCTAGAATCGAATCCAGGCTCATGTATAACATGTAGTTATTTTGTTAGTCTGTCTTAATATGGAACAAATTCTAAGTCTGATTTTGTCTTTTAGGACATGGATGCATTTAAAGAGTACTGCTCAGGAATTTTTTAGGATGTCCCTCAATTTGGGTTTGTCTGATCTTGATTGAATCAGACTATGCACTTTCAGCAAGAATATAATTGAAGGGATTTTACTTCCTTTTGAGTGAATCTTATCAGTAGCTACACGGTGTCAGCTTATTGTTGCATCACCCATGAGCTAACTTTGATTACTCTCTGTGTTCTTTTCACATTCTAGACATTTCATCTGAAAAATAGGCTAATAATAGTACCTGCCTCAGAGGGCTGCTGTGAATATTAAATGGAAAATAAAGGCATAGAAAGCACTTAACTCAATTCCTGTGACATAATAGGACTTAGCTATAACAATAATCATATAAATATCAAAATTTCATATTTAAAGTAGTACACTAGTTTATATATAACTATTTAAATCTCATATTTAAATATTAAAATTATACATCGAATATAAATTATTTTTATTGCGTCATCATCCTTTTTCTCTTAAAAGCATGTCTGACAATTAGGCAATTGTTTTCCTGCAACATAATAGGACTTAGCTATAACAATAATCATATAAATATCAAAATTTCATATTTAAAGTAGTACACTAGTTTATATATAACTATTTAAATCTCATATTTAAATATTAAAATTATACATCGAATATAAATTATTTTTATTGCGTCATCATCCTTTTTCTCTTAAAAGCATGTCTGACAATTAGGCAATTGTTTAGGTAGAAATGGGAGCTGCCGATGGGGCTGGATTGGGGGCATCTGCAGACACATTCCGCCTTCGCATTTGCTGCTGCAGCTGTGCTCCCGGAAGCCAGGAGAATTCCAGCAGGCCCAGCAGGATCACAGCCCACAGTGTCTCTCTATAATGGCAGCAAGTGTAATAAAGTGGCGTTTGAGTGTTGGCTATTGTACACTCAGTGGCAGGGGACATGTCTATTCAGCCCCGAATCTGGCCTACAAGATGTCAGGTAACCTTTTCAAGGGCATGAGATTTTAATAGACTTAGCGGTGAAGTTACTAGAGATTATATTTTTGCCTGGGTAAAACATACAGTTAATGGATCAGTCTGGGTTTTATAAGTGACATCTGCAGGGCATGTTTACTTAACTAACTGCAGGCTGATTGACCTGCAGGCATTCTGCAATATTTTTCTGTTGGTCTGTGAATAGGCAGCCCAATGAATTATTTATTGGGCTCACATATCTGGGTACTCTCTCTTTTTTTTAAGAACATTCTCTATTGGAAGTCCTGGCCTTGCTTAGTCAATTAACCTTCCCCTGTTCAGATGTTCTCTCTTGAGGAATAAGCCATCAAAATCCAAAGCAGCAGGTTAGTGAGGAGAGGAAAGGATCACGCCTCTGGGTGTGATCTCCCTGAAGTCAGACGTAGCATCTTATTCCTATTGCAGGGAGTGTAATGCACAAACACCCAGCTCCCATGCTTTTCTAGGAATGAGCTCAAGCCTCTAGGGCAGAGGGGAAAAAGAGATAGCAGACCCCTTTTCCTGCTAGATTCCGGCCTCATTTCCCTGAAGATAAGCAAGGGGCATTGAGCTGAGGAGAGATGTCAAGTAAGCAATTTGGATATGCAATTTGAAATTTAGGGGAGAGCATAGTAGAAAGAACATGAGATTTTATGTGGTACATTTGGAGTTACTATTATCAAATAAGACTTTGACTATATTATTGAACCTCTCTGAGCCCCAACTTCCATATCTGTGAATTACGTATTATAATACCCATATTTCCATTGCTGTTCCTTTGTAACAAAGCACCCCCAAATAGAGGGGCTTAAAACAATGATTATTTATTACTGTTAAATGATTCTGTTGGGTGGAGCTTAGCTGGCTGGTTCTTCTGCTGGTTTTGCTTGGATAGCTCAGGCAGCTGCATTTAGCAGCAAGCTCCGCTGGGGCAGGAATACTCTAAGGTGGCCTGGCATCCTCCACAGCCTCTTTTCATGTGGTGTCTCATCACTTAGTAATTTATCCTGAGCTTTTCACTGGCAACCAGATCTCAGGAGGACAAATCCAAAGTGTAAGCACTTGTCTAACCTCGCTTGTATCATGCTTGCTAATGTCCCATTGGCCAAAGCAAGTCACATGGCCAAGACCAGCTTCAGCGTGGGAAAGGAATACATAAGGGTGCACATACTGGGAGATGTGGCTAATCGGGGACCACCATGTCAGAGTCTACCACAGTTGACTTGACTGGGTTTTTGTGAAGATTAAATAAATTGTCTTTATTGTGCAAGATACTTGAAAAAATATTAGATATTATTATCAGGATATAACTTTCCTTTTTTTATTTAGTAAAGGTGGAAATTTATTGAAGAACAAGTACACTCACAAGTGGGGAGGGGGAAAGCGTCCCACTGAGTCCCTTTTTCCTATGGTTTATAAAGGCTGCAGTTTTTTGTGCCTCAATATCCCCTCTGATTGGTCACTATTCCCCTTTGATTTGGTCACTATAGCAACTCCTGAGCTCAAGTCTTACTTAAAGTACACAAGGTTCCCTCCTTTTTCTCCCTTATTGTTCTCCTATTCCCTGTGGGCTTTCTTCCTCCCTTCATTCTGTAAATATGTACCTTTTGCTACTTTAGCTCCCTTATCATATGGAAATGTAACTTCTGCTGCTCCCAGCTCCCTTGTCTTATGGAAATGTACCTTTTTGTAACTCTGTAGCCCTGTGTTTTTTCCCCATGGACCCCTTAATTCCTAAAATTTCTTAAACCTGCCTATTTCACCCCTAAAAATTCCTTTCAGTTTCCCCTCTGATTGGGGGAGTGGGGACGCTGGGTCTGTCTGTCTGCTTCCTGTTGGCAAAGGGGTTGCGTCGTTTGGGGTGGCAGTCAGGGTCCCATCGGAAGTGGGCAAACTAAGGGTCCACGGAAGATGGATGTAGAGGCCTCCAAATGAATCCCCAGGACCCATATTTCCTATTTTACTTATAAATGTACAGAGGAAGACAATTAACCTGCTTTGTCTCGTCAGCATATTCTCTGGCAGAAGTAGAGCTATAGTCCTTTTTCATTTGCACTCAATTGTGCTGCATAATAGATGTTCTGTGATTATTAAAATCCAGAGAAGATGTGATTTAATATTTTGATTTTGGAAAAATAAAAAATTCTCCCATAGTCTCATTAAAAATGGCATTGAAACCAAAAATAAGAAATCTGAACATCCAGGTTCTTCCTATGATTTTTCCAAACGAAAAATTCATGTCTTTCTTTCTAACTATAACTCTCTTACTACTTCTTTGCTATTTGATATTTTTCCCTATAAGAGTCATATCAAAGTCACTATAAACATTTCAATGATAAAAAAACAAATCACTCAGGCTTTACCCATAGCTCTTCTCCTTCACCAGAACACGCAAAGCAATGCATTGTTTGGCAGAGACATGGGAATATAGAGGTGGCGTATATATTGTTTATCCTAATCTGGGCACCAGAATCCTGACTGTCATGTAAAGAACCCACCAGCCCAGATATCTCTATATAACAATCATTTTCGAGAATGATAGCACTAAGGCTATGAATACAAATATATGCATGTGCATGTATAACAAAAAATACTATGGAGAGTCCTGTTATCATTTTGGAGGGTGAAGATACTCAGGCAGTGGCATTTGGTATTTCTTTTCTTCTTGCATTTTCTGAGCTCTGTGGATTCTGGCCCCAAATCTCAGGCCTACTTGTATTGAGAGGCTGCTTCTTTGGGGCCCTTAATAGCTATGGCAGGACATTTCTGGTCTGTCCTCTGACACGATTTGTGAAATGTTATCTTTCTGCTGTACCTGTGAGCCTGTTTCCCTGGCGCTATAGCTCTCCCTGACCTCCTGCATCCTGTGTATGTTTCTGCTTGTGTAGCTGTGGGGAAAATAATTTATTCTCTTTCCTTTTACAAGAAAAATAGCTTCCTGTTTGGGAGCCAAACACAAAATGCTCTGTCCATTGGCAGCAACTTGATTGTCACAACATGTCCTGTGTAACCCCTCTACACACCTCTTTTCATCAAGCCATGCAGTGGTTAGATCACAGCGCAAGCCACGCTGTCTAGGTAACAACAGCAGGAAGACACAAAACACATGCGATGGGGATCCATTCGGAGTCTCAGAATTGCCTTTTCCCTTTCTTTTTGAATTTTTGGTGCCACTTCCATAGAAATCCATGGTTTACTTTATTCCTATGAATCAAATAACTTTCTTTCTTCGTTACTCTCTTTATAGAAATGCATTAGGAACTTCTTTTCAAAACTGGAAAATCACTGACCAAGAAGACATATGCTTTCCTTTGTTTCAGAATCACACAATCCTAGTACCAATGTATGCTTTTTCTTAAAGTGAAAGGACATTGATAAATTTTTCGCCTTTTCATAAAAGAATGCATAGAACTATATGAGTCAGGATAATCTCAATGCTGCTGTAACAACCAGCGCCAGTTTTTAGTGATTGAGTAAGGTTATTTCTCACTCATGTTACCTCTCAATGTGGGTCGGCTGGTGATCTCTGGGCTTCAGAGTCACTTGAGGACCCAGACTGGCAGAGGCTTCACCTTGACTCAGACATTCATGACCATTCGGGCAGGGAAGAGGAAATGTGGCAGATTTTGTACCAAAAGCTCTTAAAGTTTCTTGTCAGAAGTGGCATATTACTACACTCATATTTCACTGAAAAGCAATTTTAAAATATCTATCAAGAACCTCAAAAACTATTCATAAACTTTGGAAATTAAGAATGGCCAAGACCATCATTAAAAGGGGAGATGTCCAGCCCAGCTAGTGTTGCTCAGTGGTTTAGCATTGACCCATGAATCAGGAGGTCGCCATTAGATGCCTGGTCAGGGCACACGCCTGGATTATGGGCTCGATCCTCAGTAGGAGGCCTGCAGGAGGCAGCTGATCAATGATTCTCTCTCATCACTGATGTTTTTATGTCTCTCCCTCTCCCTTTCTCTCTCTGAAATTGATAAAAACATATTTTTTAAAAAGGGTGTGTGTGTGTGTCCAAACCTATTCTGTTCTTTGTGAGAGAAAAACTGAAATATGTGTGAGCAGCTCCAGTGACTGCCACATTTAAGAAAGAATCAACCTCACTAGAAACCAAAGTAGTCTTACTTGAATAAATAAATAAATCAATATATTCTGTGCTACAAAGTAGCATGGTATGGTCACTCTATTACAATGATTATGCAATTTTTCTGAAAAGCAATTCTAAAATATCTATCAAGAACACTTTCAGAATCTAACTTTATAAGAGTAAAAATTAGAAACACCTAAATATCTAACACAAGGCAGCCAGTAAGTCCACTGTAGCACACACAGCAAAATTATATTTTTGAAGGCATTATATTGTCATGGCAAATGCTAAGAAGGTAATGTTAAGTAAAAACAGGGCAGCCAGTAAGTCCACTGTAGCACACACAGCAAACTATTATGCAGCCACCAAAAATTATATTTTTGAAGGCTTTATATTGGCATGGCAAATGCTAAGAAGGTAATGTTAAGTAAAAACAATCAATGTATGATATTTTCAATATTAATTCATTGAAAGTATTAATAAGAGTTATCTCAGGCTGGTGTGATGAAGGCTTTATTTTTTACATTTATACTTTGCACATTTTCTAAAATAAACATGAACATTTTTAAAAATATATGTAACACATCTGTTTCTGGTTGAATTGTAATGTATATACCTTAACATTCACCCATATAAATGGTACAGTTATATGGGTTTTAGCAAATATGTACAATCATGTGACTATCACCACATTCAAAAGATAGAAAACTTCCAATGCCCTAGAAAGTTCTCTCATGTCCCCAGTGGTCCATCCTTGCTCTCCCCCACCCCC
>NW_005372121.1:4065641-4090461 GCF_000412655.1 Myotis brandtii
AGACTTTTTAAAAATATATGTATATATTTTTATTGATTTCAGAGAGGAAGGGAGAGGGAGAGATAGAAATATCAATGATGAAAGAGAATCATTGATTGGTTGCCTCCTGCACACCACACACTGGGGATTGAGCCCACAACCAGGGCATGTGCCCTGAATGGGAATCGAACCGTGACCTCCTGGTTCATAGGTAGACACTCAACCACTTAGCCACGCCAGCTGAGCTGAACACTGGAGTCTTGAGTTTCCATGATCACAGGGCTTCAGCACTCTAATCAGAGGTAAGTAAGTTTCATCAGCTACCAGAGGCCTCATCGCCTTCTCACTAAGACTGAGGCTGAGGAAGTTCCTTACAGTAACACAACATATGCAACTCAACCCCCCCCCCCCCCCCACACACACACACACTGACTGGAATAGGTATTTGTGCTTCTTGAAAATGTGCGTTTGGGGACTGGGGCAATGGAGATGGAATGATGTGAAAATTTCTCTTTTGTATTCAAGTTAATTCATGTCACTGAATTTATTTTTCTTTCTTTTTTGATTTGACAAGACAAAGTGTGGGCTGAGTCTAAAATTATTTCTGGATAACTACAAGGACAGGAAGCAACTGCTGCAGTATTTATGGAGCCCCTTGGTCTGGGATGAGCTAGGGAAATGGGATACTTCTATGCAAGAAAGGTAAGGGAAGTTCTCTGTGTGTAAGGGTTATTTTCAGTGCATAGGGAGATGTGTTGTAGAATAAACATTTAAATTTAGGTCTTCTGTGTATTAGCTGTGTGACCTCAGATGAGTCATTTAATATTTCTGGTTTCCTCATTTTTCATAAAGTGAGCATTCTAGTGTCTGATCTACCTACTGCATAGCAATCTAGGATACAAACAGTACTTAGAGTCATATTTTTTTCTGCATTATTTGTATACAGTATATTTGTACGTTTCATTTTATCTTTTATCTTATGTGATCACCAAAAAACACCATGAGGTAGAAAAGAGAAATTATTATGTCTATTTACAGATGACTAAAGTGCTACTCCAAGGGTATGAAACCACACAGTGAATTTGTTGCAAAAGAAAGACTTCTAATTCCCCTGCCAATACATTATTATTGTATTATGATTCCTATATGCTATATGTTGTGCTATAATTCTTAATGTTTTAATTAGAATATGGGCACACTCAATTCATTGATGTATTGTCTGCAGCCACTTTTGTGCTACAAGGGCAGAGTTGGGTCATTGCAGCAGAGACCATATGGCCTGCAAAGCCTAGAATAATTTCTACATCTATAATAACGAAAGGGTAATATGATAATTAGGGCGGATGTCTTCCAGACGTCCTTCTGGACAAAGCCGAAGTGGCTGTGAAGGGCCCAGGCTCAGACAGCTGCAGGTGGCTGCAAAGGGCTGAGGCTCAGGCTGGCAGTGGCAGCAGCAGCGGGGTAATGGGGGTGGTGCCTTCCCCTGATCCACCAGGTTGCCTCCCACAGAGGGAGGCCAGACTGCGGCTTAGGCCGGGGGCCGAGGCAGAAGCAGTCAGGGGCGATCAGGCTGGCAGGGGAGCAAGTTAGGGTCGATTGGGCCAGCAGGGGGGCAAGGTAGGGACGATCAGGCTGGTGAGAAGGCAAGGTAGGGGTGATCAGGCCGGCAGGGTGGCAAGGTAGCGGCAATTAGGCCAGCAGGGGGGCAAGTTAGGGGCAATCAGGCAGGCAGGCAGGTGAGCGGTTAGGAGCCAGCAGTCCTGGATTGTGAGAGGGATGTCCGACTGCTAGTTTAGGCCCAATTCCACAGGCAGTCAGACATCCCCCAAGGGGTCCCAGATTGGAGAGGGTGCAGGCTGGGCTGAGGGACCCCCACCCCCGTGCACAAATTTTGTGCACTGGGCCTCTAGTGGCTCTGTAAGAAAGTGTTTGCTAACTCCTGCTTTAAATGCTTTTTGTACATACTCACTCATTTAACCCCCTAACAATCCTATGAAGTAGGTTATATTAGTATCCTATTTTGCAGTTAAGGAAACTGGGGCATGTAAAGGTCAAGTCACTAGGTCAAGGTCAAACAGTGAGTAAATGGGGGAGCTGAGCTTTTACCCCAGTAGCTTGGATTCAAAACAGATCCTCTTAATCCCTTTTATTATCAGCCTCTCTTACTTCTGTTGGGCTGTATTTCATTTGGTCAACAGGCAGTTATAGAGCAACCATTAATTGCCAGGCACCTTTCTAGGGGTTAGGGAGAGTGTACGCTTCCCTGGAGCTCACCTACCACTGGGGGAGGAAGACAATCAGCAAGCAACCAAATGAACAAGCAAGATCGTTTCAGAAAGTGATGAAGCTGTGAAAAAAAAGTAGGCCAGAGTGCCAAGGACAAGGAAGTAGTGGAGGATGGGGCAGGGGAGAGAAGTTTCCAGGAACATGTTTTGACCGTGGTCTTCCCCAAGGCAAGGCCCTTGCTTATTTCTTTTGCCTCTCCAGCCCCTGGCACAGAGTAGGCCTTCAAAACTACGTGAGTCCATATGATTGAGCCTCTCTTTACCTGCTTTCCCATCAGCCTTTGTGTGCCCCTTCATCTGGCTTCATATCTGAGTGTTCACTTAGCTCCTTCCACATCAGATTATGTGGTCAATGATCTCTGACTTAGTCCAAAGTCGTGCACAGAGGGGGCCCTCAAGAATAATTTCTAAATAACATTTACAATCAGCCATTGGCCTGGTGTCTTTAAAAAAAAAATAGCCATATCAGTTGACATTTTAGTTCACAGTACACATGGTCCATAGTTTTCTCTCCCTCACCTGAGGTCATGGGGAAGGAACCACAGGCATTTGCAAGAACAGGTCAGCACAGTCCTCTGTGCGGCTCTGTGAGTGTCAGTGGCATTCCCACACTGCTGCTCCCTTTACCTGGGCCTGGGCCCTGGTGAGGGTTTGACTCCAACCTTAAGCCTAAGGTGATGTAGAAGGTGGGGTGGAGGGAATGAGCCCACAGGTAATAGACAAATGGGGCGATACCTGAGTGGCTGATTAAAGTCCACTACAGATTGATACTGTAAGCTCACAGGAAGTACAGCTTTCCAGGAATGAGTTAGGTAGAAAGCCCACGTGACTGCCAAACTAGCTAGCCCTTTGCAAGCGTAAGCAAACCCAGAGCCCCCGTGATGCAGGATGGAAGGAATGATCAAATGCCTGGTGAGAACCTGACGCGAGCATTTCTAGTCCTGGCTTCTGGCCTGACCTTGTGTGACCTTTGCCATTGTCCTGGGCAGGCTGACTTCACAACACCTGTCCCTGCAGCAGCTGGCCAAGCCTGCCGCACCTGGCTCCACTCAGCTGGAAGGCAGCTCTGGCTGGCACTGCCCGCTCTTGCCCTGCTGATGCCTACATTCGCCTTCATGGTTTTCCTTGTGCCCTCATCTCCTTTGCTGCCTCCGCTTGCTTATCCCTTTTCTACCCTTGTTTACTCCAATGACTACTAATTTTCACATTTAAAATGTCCTGTTGCCTAAATGTATTTCATTCTAGTTATGAAACTTTTTCCACAAAAGGCTGGGAATCAATCCTGGAGACTAGAAAAAAAACCTGTTTGTATGTGGATTTGTTTCCCAGGGCTGCCATAACAAATTGGGTGGCTTAAAACAACAGAAATGTATTCCCTCAATGTTCTGGAGGCCAGAGTCTGAAAGCGAGGTTTTGGCAGGGCCTTGTTCCCTCCGAAAGCTCTGAGGGAGAATCCGTGCTTGGTTGCCAGCGATCCTTGTTATTCTTTGGCTTGTAGCTGCATTAGTCCAATCTCTGTCTCTGTCATCACAAGTCCTGCTTCCCTATGTGTGCCTCTGTGTCCTAATCTCCCTCTCCTATCTCCTATAAGGCTCCAGTCACAGGATTTAGGGTCCACCCCAATGCCATATGACCTTGTTTTAACTTGATTACATCTACAATGACTCTATTTCCAAATAAGGTCACATTCTCAGGTCTTAGGGGTTAGGAGTTGGACATATATTTGGGGGGGGGCGGTGCACACTGAGCCCCATGCATTATGCGTTGTCTTTATTTAGCAATGCATGATCATATGTGGTCCACGTTATGCTGCCGTCTGACACATGGGCTGCACTTTAAAAGCCCACCTCCAAACGAGGAAGGGAATGGATTTGGTGAGATGGCAGGAGCCCCGAGAGTGAGATTGGCCACATGACACCTTGCTGTCAGCTGCAGATAAAAAGAATAGGTTTGTTGCATATGTCCTCATCTGTGCATTAGAGATAGAACCCCACCTCGCCAGAATTTGGGGCGGTCTCCTTCTGCAACTTGCCCATTCTCCTCTTTATTTATTGAGCATCCACTATGTAGCAGACCCTATATGAGTACATTTTTCCTTGGAAACTCTGAAGTGGAGCCTCTTATTGTCACTTTAAATATAGTCAATGTGAAGCTTAGGAAGGTTAGGCAAGTAACTTGCCCATGAACTGGCGAGTAGCACAGCTGAGAGCTGAATTCAATGTTGTCGATCTCTAACCCACTCATTCACTTTGGTTTGAACATTCATTCATGCATGCATTTGACTAATAATAATCATTAAGCGCCACTAAGAGTTAGGCCTAGTGGTAAAGCAGGGAACCCGGTGGCCGTGGCCCCAGGCTCACACTGTAGAGGAGGAACTCTGGAGGATGCACAGGAATTGATCACATGAACTTGGGAGAAGAGTATCCCATCATTACTCCTCCTAGCAGAGCTAACCTGTCTGAAGGGCTGCTATCATTTTTAGCATGAGTGATGTGGCCTATTTTGTCATATTGGTACACGTTAGAGATCAATGGAAGGAATTTATCCTTAGAGGGCAAGGGCTTTATCATTTAAGATGATAGGATTCAGGCCTGCTCACATCCCAGTGACCCAGCATCTACCACTCTATTGCTAGCCTTTCTTTGGTTAAGTTTCCAAGACTACAAATCAGAGAGAGCAAAATCCCATGTTAGTTCAATGGCTGTGCAGGGAAGTATACTTAAAGACAATGTGATGGGGTTATGAAAATAACCACTTGGCTCTACCACAAGGTTTAGTATTTATGTCCCACAAATACAAGAGTTTGTTAACTGCATTCATTTACTGCCAAGATACTTACAAAGGAGAGAAAGATGTAGCAAAAAATTAGCCTGGGCTGGCAAACATGTTGTACGGCATTGAGAACGCTGTAATCTTTACCGGTGTGGTGGTCTCAGTAAACCTGGGCTGGCTCCTGGCTTGGCTAAAAGTGTTTGGAATAGGTCCAGTTGCCACTCTAGAGAGCAATGGGTGAGGAGAAATGGTGGGGAAGATGCAGGAGAGCCTCCTGCTCACTGTCCTTCCCTCATAGCTGGAGTGCCCAGACTACTCCTGAAGGACAACCCCGAATATTGGTTGAGGTTTCATCTGATGGTATCTCAGAAACATCTGAGAGCTGCCCAGGGAGTGGAGAATCCAGTCCAAACATCCTCAGCCTGATCTTAAAAGCCCTCCATGGTCCAGCTTCTACATTCTTATCCATCTCAGTCTTCTTCTGCATGCCCCACCTCCCACCCAGCCTGCCTGTGAGTCACCACTGTTAGTCCATCTGCCCTGATTATGCTCAGGGCAGTCCAACCTTTCAACCCTGCTCAGCCTTTTCCTGGTGCTTCTGTGATAGATTGTAAGAATGAACACAATTAGTTTCCTCAGCCCTTTGGAATGTGACTTTTCATTTCATTTTTATCAAGAGGTGAAGTTTTTGCCTGGCCAGTGTGCTCAGTGGTTGAGCATCAACCTATGATCCAGGAGGTCATGGTTTGATTCCCAGTCTGGGCACATGCCCAGGTTTGGGGCTGGATCCCCAGTGGGCGGCATGCAGGAGGCAGCCTATTGATGATTCTCTCTCATCATTGATGTTTCCATCTCTCTCTCCCTCTCTGAAATCAATAAAAATATATATATTTTTAAAAAGAGAAGGTGAAGTTTTTCTCCACCTCTTGAATCTGAGCTGGACTTGTGACTTGCTTGGACCAGAAGGATGAAACAGAGCGATGTCATGCACATTCTGAGTGAGCCTGGGCCTTAAGAAGCTTTGCATGCCTTTGTTCACTCACCGTGGAACCCTGCTGTCACCATGAAAAGAAACCCAGGCTAGCCTCCTAGATGCGAAGACACATGCAGATCCGGTAGCCTGTTTCAACCTGACAACCATCCAGCCACTCATGATCCCAGGAGAGGACTGCAAATGCTTGAGTGAGTGGTGATTGCTGACACTGAAAGCAACCAAGCCTGACCCAGGCTGGCCTAGTAGGTAGCCATCTCACCTGTAGACAGGCAAGCAAAAATAAACAGTTGTTGTTTTAAGTCACTGAGTCACTGAGGATGTGTTAATATATAGCAAGAAATAACTAAAACACCCTGGAATTTCTTCTCCATTCACATGACAAACACACTGAAAGACTTCTATGTGACTTGATCTGTGCTAGGCACTGGGGATTTAGAGCGAACACAGACTATCTCCAAGGAGTTCCCACGTCCTGTTTGTGTCTTTGAAGTTTCAAGACGGTCAAATCCCATCTCCCAGATGTCTTCCCAGACCTTCCCAGTGAGAATTCATTTCTCCTCTTCCCAGCCTAAGTGCACTGTATCTGTATCACAGCACGACCCTGCTTCTCTCACCTGGACTTGTGTGCTACCAGACCTGTGTGCTCTCTCTCTGTCTAGCCTGCTCTTGAATCTACTTCCTCCACAACCTTCTCAAGAGCTTCTGAATGCAAATCATAATATGCCTCTCTGAGCAAATATTTTCATTGGCTTTCCGTCAGCCCCACAACTAAGTCCCAAATCCACCTTTGTGCTCTGACCCTTGCACTCCAGCCTAATCTTGCGCCATTCCCAGACTCAAGCCTTATACAGTCTAACTGTAAATAGTTCATTCTTCCAGGAATGTTCTCCCCACCCTCGTCCATCTGCCGGTTAAGCTGCTACTTACTTTCTTAGGCTCAGTTGTCACCTCTTCCAGGAAGTTTTCACTAATCTCTCCCACTGCCCCACCTTCCAAAGATAGAGTTGATCACTCCTGACCTCTGTGCCTTGCAATATTGCCATTGTGCACTATTGTAATTTCTTTTGTTTACATGTCTAGGGTTAAATATTTGTTAATTCAAAGCCTAGACATTAATTTTATCTGTATATCTAGCTAGCTAGCCCTTAGGTAAAATATTTTCACTTTTGAGATGCTCAGTAAGTTGTTTTTTTTTTTTTTAATGAGTGAGCAAATAAGTGAATTGAGGAATGAATAAAGACTGCCATTACAGTTATCCACCCTCCTCCTGAAAAGGGCAATAATTTATTTCTATATAGCACATGTACACTATTCTTATTCGGATAAAATTTCTTTATTGACTAAGAAAATTTGGGTTAGGAGATAAGAAAGAGACTCAAAGGGACTTAGAGGAGTGAAAAAATAACAGGTTGATAGTCTGAGAGCTGACCATCATCACTGTCCAATATTGCAGGGCCTTTATGAACCTGGACCAGGAGGTCCAGTCTCTATCTTTTAAAAAAGGGGGATTCTGATCTTCTTTAATGTTTCTGAAAAGTAGTAAAGAGGACCTACTTTATCCCAGCCACATTTCATATTTATTCTTAATACCTTCCCCTAAGTCTTCCACACCACACTCTGGAATCCTGTCATCCCCAGCACCACGTCCACCCCAAGAAAACAACTTTCAGCCTAGGATGATTTTTTTCTTCTTTCCCAATTTTCTTAACTCCTCTCCTTCCCATTCTTTTGATTCGAAGGATTTGAGTTCTTGTTTTCAAGTGGTTTTCATCAGTTTCTCTACAGGTTTGGATGTTCTTATGTTGACAGAAGGTTGCATGAGGTAATCTATATCATAAAAGGCCTGTGGTTGTCAAGCCATAATGGTGGAACGACCAAACAATTGGTCACCAGGAAGTGCATGGAGCACCTCTCACAGGCCAGGACTCGCAGCTCGCGGGGCTGGAGGGGCTCGCGCAGTGGAGGCAAGGCTTGTGTGGCAGAGGCGGGGACTAGGCTCACGCAGCGTGGGTCTGGGGTTCCTCCGTCACAGCGGGTCTGGGTCTCACGAGATTTTACGCACTGGGCCTCTAGTATATCTATATATTTTTACAGTTTATTTTCAATTTTATTTTGTATTGGTTTCAGATATACAGCTTAGTGATGAGACAATCATATACTAGTGTTCCCCTTGATATTTTCAGTACTCAGCTGGCACTATACATAGTTATCGCAATATTATTCTCTATACTTTACTTACATCCCTGTGACTATTTTGTAACTACCAATTTGTACTTCTTAATTCCTTTACCTCTTTCACCAGTCCTCCAACCCCACTCACCACCAGTCTATTCTCTGTGGTCTGTGAGTCTGTTTCAGTTTTGTTTGTTCACTTGTTCTGTTCCTTAGATTCCATTCATTTCAAAGGGCTTTCCTTTGTGAGTCTCAAAACCACCCTGAGAGAAACGAGGACTAGAATTCTCATCCCCATTTCACAGATGAGAAAAGGAGGCTCAGAGAGGTTAAACAATTTTTTCAGGCCTCTCAACTCACAGTTTAAGACTGGTTCCATGACAATAAAAAAAGTTTTCTTAGCCAATCAAGCAATTTTCAACTCAGTAAGAGAGAGAAGGAGAAATCCATGAATGTAGAGATGAGGTAAAACTTCATAAAGTTATTAAGCAAGAACTTTGATAGTTTTTTTCACACTATGGTTCTTCAATGCCTTCTCTACAATCTCTGGGATTATATGTGCTTTGAGATTTAGAAGACTTCAGATACACACACACACACACACACAATCACACACACTCACACGCAGGGAATACCTTATAATTAAACCTATTAATATTTTGCAGCACAATGTGTACAGATTCATCCTCAATGGGATAAAGATTAGAAATAGCTTTATGCCAGTTCATGTCCCATCTTACCATCAAAGGAGCTTGCTATAGATTTGTAAACAAAACACTTTTCTGTTTTTCAGAGCTTTTTGGACTTCAGGATTGTGAAAAATATGGTATGGAATTGTAATCACTATGGAAATGATCATTTCTCGGTGCTTCCTGCTGTCAGAACGTCCCTCGCTGGCCTAGCGGACTTGTTCTCCAGCTTGCTGTGGGAAGGCTGACTGGAACAAACAGTTTGCACCTGCTTGCCCATCTTCCGTAGCTGGCATGCTCTCAAAGGAAGGGCCTGAGCTCAGTTTGCAGCAGAGTTCTAGGCTTTGGGGACACCAGCCTGGGAACTCAGCTAATAAACTCTTTTATCCCAAATCCCTAAGGGTGAAAGGAGAAAAGAAAAAGAAATTAAAATGGAATAGCAGCCTGCTTTCAACTCCATGAGAGCTGATCACACGATGAAGCCAGGGGCATCTCATTAAAAAGTCCAAATTTGATGAAGCAATTTCATTCTGGACGCCTTAGACTAGTCAGACCTGCAATGAACCCACGATGAGGTCATCGGGATGGCTGGATCAAGGTGGAGTCCATGCATTACGATCAGTGGCAGCGATACTTAGGCTACCACCCTCCATCGCCGTCCCTCCCTGGGAGACAAAGCTAGGCCCCTCCTGTGCCAAGAGGAGACAGAACATTTTTCAAGGACATGTTAGACTTGCTGTGTTTTCACAGTTGGTCTTCTCTTCTGTGTACTTCAAATGGAGCAATATCAGTCCTGCTGGCTGGTTATTCCTGGGGACCTCAGCAGCTGAATGTCATGATGTGTCCAAGGTGACACTTGTCACTGGAGATGAGTAGATGAGGAGGAGGTGGGTAAGTGAATGGTATGGGGGTGAGCCTGCACTCGGTGGTGGCCTGCCCCATCTATTGGTAAAGCAGGATGGCGCTCTTTTTGCTGATCCTGGGTAAGGCGGGATATTTGAGCAACTGCCCAGCAAAAGGGAAAAGGTCCACCCCTGATGAAGGAGAGGGAAAATGCATTTGAACAAAGCTTTTTTTTTTTTTTAATGTATGTAGCCTTTTTTAAAAAACAAACTTTCTGCTCACATTTATTTATCTCAGACTTCATCCACAAAGATCTTTGAACTTTAATCAATTATTTGGTACCTTCCTTGTTATGAAAAAAACTATATATCAGGACTGCTAATCTCTTCCGTGCTAACTTCTTTTGTGGAGTGATTCCTTATCTCTTGGTGCACCTGACAATTCAGTTTTTGAAAAAAAAATGTTTTTGAGCACTTCCTGAGCTTGCAGAACTCTGATGCCACAGATAACCGGGTTTGAATTCCAGGCTGACTGCTCACCAACCACGTGACTCACCAACCGCGTGAATCTGGACAAGTTACTTGATTGTTACGAGATGCAGTTTCCTTAGTTGTAAAAATGGTAATAGCACGTGGGAAATTTGTTGTGAAAATCAAATGAGGTGATAAAAGTGCTTACTACCTAACAGATGCTCAAGAAAGGTTTATTATAACTAGATGCCCAGGGGAACATAATGGTGTATAAAACACACACTCCTTTAGTGCCAGGAAAATATATAAAGGATTTTTTAAGTGGCTTGGGTACAAAGGGAAGATAATTAATCTAAATTGCAAAATAGAGGGTGTGCATTTGATCTGGGACTGGGCAGACACATAGAATATCAACAGGCTGGAGAATGAGAGAGAGGAGACTGAGAAAATGAACAATGCTATAGGCAGAAATAAACAGTGACTCAGAGGCAGAAAAAGAACAGGGAGAGAGGAATTATACCATAAGACCCAGATTTTGCCCAATCAGTGTGACTCAGTGGTTGAGCGTCAGCCTATGAGCCAGGAGGTCATGGTTCAGATTCCTAGTCAGGACTTATGCTGGGTTGTGGGCTTGATCCCCAGTGGGAGGCATACAGGAGGCAGCCAATCAATGACTCTCTCTTCATTGATGTTTCTATTTCTCTCTCCTTCTCCCTTCCTCTCTGAAATCAATAAAAAAAATTAAAGACCTAGATTTTTTTCAATACTGTATAGATTGAAAATATTCTCTCCTAATATCCTCACAATTATTCTTTTATTTGTCAAAGCAAGTATGCTGATTTGGGGTTTGAAAAATAGTCACTCTAACATCTCATTGTAGTATTACAACACATGTAATAGGTGTGAGATTAGGTGGGAGGTGGGGGGGAGTTAGTTGTGATGGTAGAGGGCCTTGAAGGCTCCTGAAGGAAATGATGTCCTGGAAGTGTTGTCTAGCGAGGAGACCTAGTGGGCTTTTGGACCTGAGTGGTATGAGTTTGGGAAGGTTCTGCCATCAATGTGCAGAATGAGTTCCAGGGGAGAGAGACAAGGCAGAGAGTAAGGGGGTTAGTTAAATCAGGGGGTTATTGTCGCTAAGCAGAATAAATAAAAATCATACAACTTTCCAAATACCAGACTAACAGACATGAGTTTGCATCCAGAAGAGCTACTTTAGGAAGCAGACTTGTGACTAGAAGATCAGTCAGGACCCAGTGTGGTTCTGCTCATGTCGACTCCCCTCCAACTCTATCCCTACCCCTACCCCACCCCACCCCTGCCATAGGGCTTGATCTGTCTGCTGGGGACTCAGCCACTCACCTCCAGTGACAGTGTTTGGCCCTCTCAACATGTAGCAATTCAAGAAATGAGTCACCATGCTTTGCTACCACCACTAATAAAGTTATTCTCATTACAAAATACCTCCACGTGGGAGAGGATCTCACAAGACTAGAGCAGTTGAAATAGATGAGGCAACCCAACAAAAGTGGTTTGAAAGCACCTAGTACCTAGCTAGCTCCATACCACTGTATGTGATTAGAGGTTTGTAATCAATGTAGAAGGTGGTTGGTCTGTCTTTACCTGTCTATATGTCTGCCTTCTTGCCTGCCTACCAGCCATTTCCCCTTCCTTCCAAGAGGTGAGACCAGCCCAACTGTTTTGTTGTATTTGAAGTTTGGGAGAAAATACAGGAAACTTAGGTAACTTGAATATGGTTTGATATGTGCTCCGATAAAGTGGGAACTCAAATACTTTAAAAGGCCTTCCTAACAGCTAATCATTTTGGGTATGAGAATTTCCCCCACCCCATCACACCCGCCTCCTCCACTTATATCACAAAGAATTTTCTACTGAACTGACCACGATTAGCAAAATGTTTCTAAATCCATATACCTGGAAAGTCCCATTATTTTTTTCTCTAGTACGTTTGAGTTTTCCTCTAGGGAAATAATTCTGCTCCTCTCCTTTCTGAAGGTCAGCCCTGAGTGCATAGCAGAAATTGCCTGCAGCTACCCTGTTATGCCTAGAAGGACCCTCCAAAAAGAATTAAATGCATTCAGAAGGTCTGCTATTCTCTTTAATGAAAGGAGTAGGGATGTGAGACAAACTGGGAAGAGATGCTTCAAGCATGGGTTACTCCCTGACTATAAGGCAAACCCTTGGCTGCTGGTCAGAGTGAGGTGATGAGAGCTGTGGTCTCAAGGGAAACGGTAGACTTCTCTGTCCACCCTGGCCTTGGCAGAGGCTGGCTCAGGATTTGTTTTATGGGCCAATTCTTGAAAGCAATTCAATTTGGGACGAACTTTATATAAGATGCTGAAGCAGGCATCGATACAATTTGCAAACAGAGAGGTTCTGACTTTGGTATAGGACTTGCCTACCTGAGAATTTATCTTCTTTTAAATTCTACCTCTCTTAAAGTTAATTATTGTGTCTGGCATTCAGCTCACTCTGCCCTCTGGGAGAAAGACATGAGGGTCTCTTTAAATGCTGTCCAGGGGTCTCTTTAGCACTTAGAGTTCGCTTTAAACTGGCCACCTAATTCCACAGTCCCTAAGAGTTATTTCCTTCATAACTTTCAAAGGCCAGAGACATTGTCCAAGTGAGTACATCCCCTTCCCCTGTATTTCATCACCATTCTCTACAAGTGAGTTACAGCATACCAGGAACAATCAATACCAGCCACTGGTAGAGAGGTCCTCATTGTAATCTGGCTGGTGAGTGAACCAATCCCAGCATCCCAGCATTAGAATAGCATTCTGAGAACCACTCAATTATGTCAAGTTGGTTGACAGTGCTGGCCATGTCTTCTATGTTCTTACTGCTTTTTGCCAACTTGTTCTTAAGTCAATTCCTAAGGGAGGAGTATTAGAATTTCAACATATAATAATGAATGTGTCTTTATTTTTTCAGTTCTTTCAGGGTTTGTTTTAAGTATTTGAAGCTCTATTATTAAATATATACACGGAGTGGCCAGATTATTATGACCACTGTGATGAACAACAGCCCGAAGTTTTATATTATTTTATATTAAAGAAAAAAATCACTTCTACTGTCGTGGTAAACAACCTGCTTCCCTATTTATAATGGTCTGGCCCTCTAGCAACTTCAGCACAAAATTAGAGCTAATTTGCCTATAAACGTCAGGTGGTCATAATAATCTGGCCACTCAGTGTACATGTTAAGGGTTGTTATGACATCTTAATGAATTGACCTACTTATAACTATATAATATTCCTTTCCATCTCCAGTAACATCTCTTGTTATGAAGTCTACTTTGTTTGATATTAATATCATCACTCTAGTTTCCTTTTTATTAGTGTTTGCATAATTAGGTTTTACTCATCTTTTTTCTTCAATGTATCTGGGTTATTTTATTTAAAGTAGTTTCTTATAGACAATATATGGTTGGTCTTGCTTTTTTATCCAAGATGACAATTTCTCTTTTAATGGGAATGTTCAGACTGTGCATATTTGATGAAATAATGGTTATCGTTAGGTTTAAGTTGAGCATATTGCTGTTTGTGTTCCACTTGTCCCATCTGTTCTTTGTTTCCTTCTTCTTTTTTCTCCTTTTTAAATTGTTATGTTTTATGGTCTCATTTGAGCTACACTATTGGTTTATTAGCCATACTTCTTTAGTTTGTTGTTGTTATTATTGTTGATTTTCTCTGAGTGCTCTAGGATATGTATTATACAAGTTTAGCTTATCATAGCCTACCTTCAACTTTACATACAGTATGAAATCTTCCATCTATTTCTCAATAGTTCTTGATGTCCTTCATTTTAATTTTACATATGTAGAAACACTAGAGTTAAAGAATGAGAAAAAAAGTTTGATATTATCCACATATAGTCCATGTCCAGTGTCCTTTGTTATGCCAGATTCCCACCTGGCATCACCTTCTTTCTGCCTGAAGAGCTCCTTTGACATTTTTTGCAGTGAAGATCTCTGGCTTTTGTTTGTGTGAAAAAGTTGTGTTTTCTTCCAGTGCTTTAAAGATGTCACTCCATTGTCCCCTGGCTGCATAGCTTCTCACAAGGCGTGCTCTTATTCTATCTCGTTTCTTTCCTTGGGCTGCTGTTCATCACTGTTTTTCAGCAAGTTAACAATAATGTGCCTTATGTAGTTTTCTTTCTGTAGTAAACTTCTGTTTGAAGTTTAAGATTCTTGGATCTATAGGTTTTCCATGTAAGTTAAATTTTGGAGATTTTCAATCATTATTTTTTTCAAATACATTGTTTCCCCTCTCTCCTCTCCTCTTAGAACTTTATTTATCATATGCTAGAACACTTGATATTTTCTTGAAGGTCTGATTGTGGTAAAAATGTTTTCTCCCTGTGTTCCATTTTTAATAATTTCTATTCATAGGGATTCATATTCACTAATTTTTTAAATTTCGTAGTAACTAATCTGCTATTACTTCGACCCAGTGTGCTTGTTACAATATTGTACAGAGGTTCTATTTGGGCCTTCTTTTTATATCTTCTAGTCCTTTTATCATTACACTAGAGGCCCAGTGCACGAAATTCGTGCATGGGGTGGGGGGTTGTCCCTCAGCCCAGCCTGCACCCTCTCCAATATGGGACCCCTCAAGGGATGTCTGACTGCTTGTTTAGGCCTGATTCCACCAGTGGGATCCAGCCTAAATGGGCAGTCGGACATCCCTCTCACAATCCAGGACTGCTGGCTCCCAACCATTCGCCTGCCTGCCTGCCTGATTGCCCCTAACCGCTTCTGCCTGCCAGCTTGATCATCAACTAACCACTTCCCTGCCAGCCTGATCAATCCCTAACTGCTCCCCTGCCAGCCCGATTGCCCCCAACTGCCCTCCACTGTCAGCCTGGTTTGCCCTTAACTGCCCTCCCCTGCTGGCGTGGTCGCCCCTAACTGTCCTCCCCTGCAGGCCTGGTCGCCCCCAACTGCCCTCCCCTGCAGGCCTGGTCACCCCCAACTGCCCTCCCCTGCAGGGCTGGTCGCCCCCAACTGCCCTCCCCTGCCGGCCATCTTGTGGTGGCCATCTTATGTCCACATGGGGGTGGCCATCTCGTTGGCCTGAGGACTGAAGGGTCCCAGGTGTACTCTTCTATTAGATAGGATTCATGTTTTCCTTTATACTCTGTAGCACATTGAACATTGTGAATCATAGACATTGTGAATTTTTTTTGTTTATTTATGGGTGCTGGATTTTGTTGCATTCTTTTAAATAATTGTGCACTTTGTTCTGACATGCAGTTAAGTTATGTGGAAGCAGTTTGATTCTTTCAAGCCCTTTTAAAAGCTTTGTTAGGGCCCTAACCGGTTTGGCTCAGTGGATAGAGCGTTGGCCTGAGGACTGAAGGGTCCCAGGTTCGATTCCGGTCAAGGGCATGTACCTTGGTTGCGGGCGCATCCCCAGTGGGGAGTGTGCAGGAGGCAGCTGAATCGATGTTTCTCTCTCATCGATGTTTCTGACTCTCTATCCCTCTCCCTTCCTCTCTGTAAAAAATCAATGAAATATATTTTAAAAAAAAAGCTTTGTTAGGCTGGCCCAAAGAAGCATTTGTTTTAGGGCTAATCTGGCCTGACTATATGAGGTCATGTGAGGTGTGTGTGTGTGTGTGTGTGTGTGTGTGTGTGTGATCCTGAGTTCAGATGAAAAGATTCTTGACAGAGAATTGGGATAGCAAGGGATATCTTGTTATGTGGGTGAACTTGTTTCTTAACTTTAGCTAATGAGTAGGAGAGTTGGAGTCCTAATCAGAAACAAGTGGTAGATTCCAAGGGTTTAATGGAAGAGGAGTAAAGATAGACACTGTTGACATATTTGTGGACAGCATTATGAGGACCAACAAGAACCCAAGGAGCAGCACTAATGGGGAGCAATTTTAGCATCGCTAGACCTGAAGGGATAAGAAGAAGAAATGGTGAAACCAGAGCCTCCATGACACCTGGAGTCCTGCAAGAGGGGCCACTCGACAGAACCTGTGACCAGAAAGGGAGGGGCTCAGGGAGATGGGGCCAAGGGAGGTCTTAGTTGAGGTTCTCAGAAGGAGAGCCTGAGGTGAGGCCTCACATGTAAGTGGATGATTGAGGAAGTCCTATCTGGAGACATACATATGAGAATAGGGGGACCAAGAGAGGGAAGGGGAGAAAGTCTTGCAAGAGTGCAGATTCAGGCAACCTCTAGCCTTAGCACAACCCTTCAGATTTTTCTGGTGTGAAATCCTACCCCAGGGCTGTCACACTCCAGGGTTTGTCCCACCTCAAATCAAAGGAGCTGGACTTTCATCCTCTTGTGCTAGTCACTGGCTTACCTCTCGGGGACACAAACTCCCAGGCACTCCCAGCTCTCTACCTGTACTGGGTGAGGTAGCTCAGGTAGCTCAATGGTGGTTTTCTGGAGAGAGTTACAGCTGTCAGCCAACAAAAGCAAAGGACACAGAAGCTGGGAAATGAACACACAGAACAGTCATCTGGGCATAGTACCCACAGTGTTCACCTCAGGGGAGGGAGAAAATAAATACCCCAACCCATACACTCTCTATTCATCTCCCATTGGCCATACCCAACTAGGACCTAGAGAGCAAGGCAACCCAGGTGATGCAGGCCTTAGGCTAACATCATCCATGCTCCAAAAAAGGACTCAGGCAACTGTGGGCTGCCACTCACTCACTCATCAAAGTGAATTCAGCATTTACTATGTGTAGAGCCTGAGCTCTGCTTGGTATTTGATGTTTATACATCAAAAGAGTTTCTCCTGGTTGGAAAGCCAGAAGAGTTCTTGGATGGAGGACCAGTCAGTCATGGGAAAAAACTTAAAAATACATATTATCTGACAAGATCCTCCTTGAAACCAAGCTTGAGAAAATGTGAAAATGTTTGTCAAGAGTAAAAAAATTGTTAAGAAAAATTAAGTGTAGCTTCCATTGTTACTAACTCACGGTGTACAAAAATATTAATGATATTTTCTTAAAAGTACAAAATGTACCTTCTTTTGTATTGGACAAAACTCCCATGAACAAATTAGGAAGGAAACATTTCTGGCAAAATAGATAATGCTGAAAGCACTCATGTGCAAGATGCCTCAGCATAATAACCTCTGATGAATGCCCATTATTCTTAATCATAGTGTATTGATTGGTAGGTTTTCATTAATTACAATAATATTTTGTAGATCCATGGATCCTTTCATCCCTCATTTTCAAAGTGCTTTATAACTAGTAATTCATTCCTCCTTCAACATCCTAGGGACACATTTAAAGGTAACTTTCAGCAAAGCCAGCACTGATGCTCAGAATCCTATTCTCTTCTAAACCTTTCCCATACTCAGACCCACACTTTAGTTTTGTTGCCTGAAGCTTTGGAATGAGGAGAAACCGGTTCCCAAGCTATACCCAGGGGGTCACCCAACAGAGGTGAATTCTTCATATGCCCTCAAAGGAAGACATTCAGGGTGTGAGAAAGGCCCTAAATGGTGGTGGCATTTGCAGCTGGCATGACCTGTTGGGTAAACTGGAACCCACATGGATTTATAGGAGAAGTTCACTAAAATGCTCAATATCAGCTTTTATAATAGGAGAGAGGTGCTCTCTCCAGCGACCCAACTCCACCCAAGGTACAGGGGAAGACAGTGGGAGATCTTGGCACAGGAGTCCAGGGACTGCACTGTCAGCACTGGTCCCGCCTCTGCTTGGCTTGTGACCTAGAGTGAGTCATGTCACCATTCCGAGCCTTTATTTCTTCATCCACAAATTAGTTGGGATTCATTTGGAGCCATATGTCGCAAATGGGCAGCCTGCATGACAACACTGGCTAATAGCCCTGTTTTCTTTGGCCTGCACAGTGTTTTTTAAAACCCATGTACTTCTGGTTTGCTTCAGCCCCCACCATTCCTTATTACCTTAGACCCAGTCTTCCTCACGAATTTCTGTCACTTTCCTGGGCCCTGTAGGCAGTGAGGTTGCGATGCCTGACTGAGCTGATCTCTGATGCTGCTTTCAATTCCAACTCTGATACCCAGAGAGTCTAGGTCAGTGGTTCTCAACCTTCTGACCCTTTAAATACAGTTCCTCATGTTGTGACCCAACCATAAAATTATTTTCGTTGCTACTTCATAACTGTAATGTTGCTACTGTTATGAATCATAATGTAAATATCTGATATGCAGGATGGTCTTAGGCGACCCCTGTGAAAGGGTCGTTCGACTGCCAAAGGGGTCTCGACCCACAGATTGAGAACCTTAGGTCTAGGTCCTAGCAATCAAGTAAGAGAATAATTACAGGAGTAGGAAGCTTTAGAGTGTGTGTCTGTGTTTTTTTGTTTGTTTGTTTGGTTTTTTTAAAATACTTTCCAGATTCTTCCATCTGTGCCCTGATAATGTAATTTCTTAGGCCTCTTCCTATAGATCCGGATAGCCAGGCTCTCCATTGCAGTCACAGAATTAGCCTTTTCTATCTCTTGTTCACAGCAGGTGATGCCGTGTGGCTTAGATCCCTGATTTATCTTCTAAACCTTTCCCATTGACTCTTGGAGGCCCCCGAAGGGAAATAACCCACAAAGCAAAAGATCTTGTCTGGGACCAGGGCTGGAAGCAATGATAGAGGAAAGGGGTGGGGGGAAAAGGTAGACACTATTGGAGAGTTTCCCCCCAAATTTAAGTGACAAAGGACCCATAGAGGCAGGCTAGTTATTTGTAGCATTCTCTTTTTGTAGATTCCCAAACTTTTGACTCTTTCAGCAGCTCTAGCCCTTACCAACTGCTTTTGAAGTAGAGCAGGTTTCACTAAGCTCCCTGGCAGGGCTCGCTGTCTGCAGGGGAATTTGTTCCTGTTGACCTGAGGGCCCGCAGCTGCTGTGGGCCCCTGGGACACAGGCGCTCCGGACAATGCAGCCTTGTGTGGTAGAAACTTCCCCCACACATGTCTGCACACAGGGGTTCTGTCATTAACACGAGCTTGGTCATGGGGTGGGACGCACAAAGGGTGGGGGAAATGACTTCTTTCTCAAAAGCGTTCTTTTTATAAGCTTGTCCCCCCTGCCCTCCCCGACAACCTGGAATTTTCTTCTGTGGCTGAAAAAAACATATTTCTCTTAAACATGACTCAGGCAGTTGTGTGTCCTCGGGGGTCTGTTGGCCAAACAGATCAGGGAGACAAGCATGGGAAAGAACACAAACACAGATTCAAATCCAGAAGCTGAACCCGTGAGCCACAGAATGATTGTGGTTTCGCAGTCAACTTTCCTTTCTTAAATGGTGATTGTCTTCCTGCTAATAGAAGTCAATCACCGTCACCGTGGAAAACGAAGGGAATAAACAGCCATCACCTACAACCTCACCGACCCTAGATGCCATGTTAGCGCATTTTCTGGACACTTTTTCCTGGGCATAGGAATATCCCTTTAAATGTAGTTGAGATATTACTGGCCTCATCTCTTAAAGTCACACTTTCCTTTTCAGGACATTATGAAATTTCTCTTAGGGAAGATAGAGGCTTATGTCATTTTAAATTTATTTGTAATATGATTTTCAGTGGTTTAGGAGAGATGGGAACATTTGCCCATAGGGTTTTAGCCATCGAGAGAGGAGATTCAATCCTTCCTAAAAAATGCCAAGGGTTAGAGTTTTACTGTACTTAAACTGTGGAGCCAAAATCTCAAATTCTTGCCCATATACATCTTTGATATGATTTCTAGCCATCTGCTCAGATTCACCATTAATAAAAATGCTTGGGAAAATACCTCAACTTTTCTATTCCTATTATTATCTTCTAAAAACCTCTGAGATTTTACTTAAAACCACTTAATTTTAAAGCAACCCTGGGAGAAGTCCCAACGTACCCCCATATCCCAAGGATTTTATCCTGGGACCATATACAAGTGGTATTATGGAGAGGAGGAAAGGATACACATAAGTTAATAAGAGAAGGAAAAGTTAATAAGTATTTTTAGTGTTAAAAAATCAATGAAAATGACGCTTATGCTAAATAACCATATGTTCAGCCTCAAGCTTTAAACAGATTGCAAAGCACCATGGGTTTTAGCAAGAGAGCCAGTACCCTGTAAACACATTTCCCTGGTTAGATCCATCTTCACGAGCTGTGCAATAGTTGAGGGATTCTATAAGGACAGAAGACCAGCAATACCAGGAGCGATGGGTCTTGCGCTGCCCCAACATGGCCAATCCCAGATTATGGGTGTAAAGACCCCAGATGCTGCCACACAAGGCAGTTCTCAAGGGTGTAAGGTGTTCTGGCTCTTGGTCCTTGATTAAAATATGCACTAGAACCACACTGATGACTCCCTTTCCATGCAGTAGATACAGAGACGCTCGTGGCTGACCCCTCCACAGTTTAGAGTGAAATCGGGAGGCAGAGAAAATGTAATGCAAAGCTGTTCTGTCAGGAAAGCAGCATTAAGCACAATTATGAAAACTTCCCAAACAGCCCAGTAAAAGACATTTTTCAAAATTCTCCCACCTAATTCATTCACACATTGGAAAACAAGTGATTTGTCCAAAACTGGGTGTTTACTAGAGTGGCACAGTACTCTGGGGCATTGATGTTTCAGAGCTTTGCTGAAATTCGGAGAGAACCAAGGGACAGTAGGGGACCTCTTGTCTGCTCCTTGAATGGACCTCCCCTTCCTCAGAGTCAGGGCCACTGCTGCTCCTGCCTGTAGTTTTAGTTGCCAAGTCTGACTGAGGCAGGAAGCATCCCACCCTGACTCCCAAGGACTGCCTGCTGCCTGGCGGGCTCCTTTGGAGTCAACTGTGGCTGGATTAGATGGAATCAGCAGTTGGGCTTGTGCAAAGTCCCAGTGGCCGCTGCTCACCTGCCCATATTGCTAAGAACAGAGCATCATGCTGCATCCCTGAGCCCCTAGATCAGTGGTTCTCAACCTTCTGGCCCTTTAAATACAGTTCCTCATGTTGTGACCCAACCATAAAATTATTTTTGTTGCTACTTCATAACTGTAATATTGCTACTGTTATGAATCATAATGTAAATATCTGATATGCAGGATGGTCTTAGGCGACCCCTGTAAAAGGGTCATTCGACCGCCAAAGGGGTCGCGACCCACAGGTTGAGAACTGCTGCCCTAGATGCACTAATCCAGAGGTTCTCTTGGCAACTTCTTTCCCCAAAAAAACTTATTTATTTAGAAAATTGAAAACATTTTTGTGTTTTCTTATCACCCAAAAAAGTCTGTTCATTGTAAAAAAAATTTTTTTTTATAATAACGATATGTACCAGGGGCAAAAAGGAAAAGAGAAAAACTCATCTACTTACTAAAGATAACTACTATTTTTTTAAAGGATTTTCTAATGTAGGAAGTATTTATATATATATATATATCTTTATTTATCAGTACTACCATGTCCTCTCCCTTTCTCTCTCCCTCTCCTTCCCGCTCTCCAGTAAAACTTAGTCTTCAGTGCCACTTACTCTTTTTTAAAAAATATATATCTTTATTGATTTCAGAGAGCAAGGGAGAGAGAGAGAGAGATAGAAGCATCAATGATGAGACAATCATTGATCGGCTGCCTCCTGCACGCCTTTCACTAGGATCAAGCCCACAACCCAGCCAGGTGCTCTTGACTGGAATCAAACCGGGACCCTTCAGTCCGAAGGCCAGCGCTCTATCCACTTAGATGTTAATATTTAATATCGATCCTGTTTACACATATTTGTATGAGGGTCTATATGTTATAATATATACTGTATTTGTAACTTGTATTTTATACTTAGTATGTGAAGATCATCTTTCCATGTCATCAAGTATTCATTCCAGAAGGCTGCCCCACAGCGATGTCAGCTCCAAAATGCACCACCCATCTACAAACTCATCTTGAGATACAGGGAAGACGATTGAGCATTCTGCTAAGAAGTCAGGTCCATTCACCTCAAAACATTCCAAACAGGACTTTTACAGACAGATGCAAAAGGAACAGGGACCTAAGAAATGTGCCTGCTTCTTAGGAGAACCTGGCACATGAAATGCAGCAGAAAATGAAGCAAGGACAGAAGACCACCCAGGGGCTCATCACTCAAAGCCACTGCACACGATAGGAAAGTGCCAGGGCCAAGGTTACAGCTGAAGAGGTGCTCATTGCCGAAGAGTCACCTGATCAGCGAGGATGAAGAAGAAAGGGCCACTTTCCTGCAGATGGAGTCATGCTAGCCTGGCACCACTCTGTGATGCGGGGCCATTTCCCTAACTCTTCCTTCTACCCAAGTGGAGGTTGAGGAGAAAGGGTCCACCGTGCTCTTGAAGTGAGACTTAGAAAGATTATGGTCTTTACCAAGAAAAGATCAGGGAGAAGAGGCAAGTCCAGGGCAGACAGAGCTAGCAGCCCAGAGCCTGTTAACAGAAGAGATTGCATCTATCTCTAACGCTTGAATTTTCAGGGACATTAAAAACCTTCCAAAATCATGACTGCTCTTGAAGCACACCAGGCACGTCTGCTTCTCCACAGCGACCCACCTTCTACTGAAAGGTAAACCCAGGAATCAGGGTTATCTTTTCTGTTCTGGTTTCTGTTCAGTGTTTAACTCACTGTTGCTGGTGCTCCGTGGCTGAGGGCATGACAATTCCCCTTAGTCATCCTTTTTCAGCCCATGTGGAGGACGGTCTCCGATGAGTGGGGACATCAAGATGGAGCTGGGTATTGCAATGCCTGCATAACTAATTCTGTTTGAGCAGAAGGTCTCTTTCCCAACTTTGGAATCAAGCCAGGCCAGCAATTATAACTGGGGACTTCCAAGGTTCTGGCAACTGTTTCTTTGAGAGTCATTTCTGCTTTATTCTCACTGTGCTTAGCAAGAGAAATTGCTAGGGCTCAGTTGTCCATTAGGTTGTTCAAGGTGAATGTTAGCAACAAAATTTGTAATTTCCTTCTGCCATATTGTTGCTCAAACCACAGATACTGTGGGAATGATCTGGTTCTACCAGCACTATCTTCCTTGATAACTGTGAAATAATCTATGCTTTCTAATTGGCCTGGTTTTGAGAGGAGTTAAAATGGATACTACTTAGTTAGAAAAACAACATAATAATATCACTGATTTTGATAGACATTTTTTGAAAAATAACGAATGGAAAAATTTTTCAATTTTATTTATGTGAACCCAACATTCATTCATTCATTCATTCATTCATTATTTATTCCTTTATTCAATAACCATGCATTAAGCTCTGCCATAGTGCTGGGTATTTTAGGGGATGCAAAGACGAAAAAGGGCATAGCTCTGTCCCCTTACTACCTAATAGGAAGATAAAAAATGTTCATAAGTAAGCACATAGTGTAATTTAATCAATAAACTAGAGGAGACTGTTCTTGTCCTTTGAACTTACAGTGTCCTAGATGTCTGGAGCAAAAGGGCTCAGACAGAGATGTTTGCTGTGTACAAAGACATTTATATTAAATACTAGAGGCCCGGTGCATGAAAATTCATGCACTGGAGAGGGGGGTCCCTCAGCCCGGCCTGCCTCCTCTCAAAGTCCGGGAGCCCTCAGGGGTGGGAGGTGACCCAGCGATCAGGAGAAGACGATGCCCCCATCACACCTCTGCTGCTGCTACTGCTGGCAGTGCAAGCCTTGGCCGACTCTGGTTACCTGAGCCTTGGGCGGCCCTGGGCGGCCCTGGGCGGCTGGGCAGCCACTATCTGAGGCTTGCTTGTACTTCAGGCTGGCCTTGGGTGGCTGGGGGGCTGAGGGGACTGGGGGACTCCTGAGGCAGGCATGCCGAGTGGCTGGACCCGCCTAGGGGCAGGCCTGGCCATGCTGCACGTCTGCTGTCCCAATGGGGCTGAGGGGACTGGGCGCCACCATCTTGTGGCTGTGGGCACCGCCATCTTTGAGGGCATGGCAGTCAATTAGCATATTCCCTCTTTATTAGATAGGATAAGAAAAGTAAAGATAAACTCTATGGGAGTTCAAAAAAGGGATAGAAGTAGTTAGAAAAATGAAAAAGACTTCATAGAGGAGATGACATTTGAGCTGGACCTTAGCAGATATGTGGGGATGAGTGAGAGGTAATTCCAGGTAGAGGAAACAGCATAGGCAAAGGCACAGAGATGAGAAAGGATGAATCTGGAGCAAGCAGTGAAAAGTTTTGTATGACTTGGGGATAAAGTGGATAAAGGGAGGGACAAGGAGGAAATAAGATTAAAAATGAGAGCTATCCATGGCCGGGTAGCTCAGGTAGAGCATCCTCCCTACACCAAAAGGTGATGGGTTCTATTCTGGTCAGGGCAGATACCTAGGTTGTGGGTTCAATCCCCGGTGGGGGTGTGTATAGGAGGCAACTAATCAATGTTTCTCACATCGAGGTTTTCCTCTCTCTCCTCTCTCTCTCTCTCTCTCTCCTTCTCCCTTTTATTGATTCTAAAAATCAGTTAAAATAAATCTGCAAGTGAGGATTTAAAAAAAAAAAAAGCTAGAGCCATACTTTGATACTTTGGAGGATCTTGAATATCAAGCTAAGGAGTTGGGATTTTATTCCAATAGCTGCATGACATCATCGGAGCAGAGAGATTATGTGATATCAGAGATTGACAAAGGCTGAAAGAAAGTGAGGGGTGAGAGGGGAG
>NW_005372121.1:4092095-4099662 GCF_000412655.1 Myotis brandtii
GAGAAGAGGCAAGTCCAGGGCAGACAGAGCTAGCAGCCCAGAGCCTGTTAACAGAAGAGATTGCATCTATCTCTAACGCTTGAATTTTCAGGGACATTAAAAACCTTCCAAAATCATGACTGCTCTTGAAGCACACCAGGCACGTCTGCTTCTCCACAGCGACCCACCTTCTACTGAAAGGTAAACCCAGGAATCAGGGTTATCTTTTCTGTTCTGGTTTCTGTTCAGTGTTTAACTCACTGTTGCTGGTGCTCCGTGGCTGAGGGCATGACAATTCCCCTTAGTCATCCTTTTTCAGCCCATGTGGAGGACGGTCTCCGATGAGTGGGGACATCAAGATGGAGCTGGGTATTGCAATGCCTGCATAACTAATTCTGTTTGAGCAGAAGGTCTCTTTCCCAACTTTGGAATCAAGCCAGGCCAGCAATTATAACTGGGGACTTCCAAGGTTCTGGCAACTGTTTCTTTGAGAGTCATTTCTGCTTTATTCTCACTGTGCTTAGCAAGAGAAATTGCTAGGGCTCAGTTGTCCATTAGGTTGTTCAAGGTGAATGTTAGCAACAAAATTTGTAATTTCCTTCTGCCATATTGTTGCTCAAACCACAGATACTGTGGGAATGATCTGGTTCTACCAGCACTATCTTCCTTGATAACTGTGAAATAATCTATGCTTTCTAATTGGCCTGGTTTTGAGAGGAGTTAAAATGGATACTACTTAGTTAGAAAAACAACATAATAATATCACTGATTTTGATAGACATTTTTTGAAAAATAACGAATGGAAAAATTTTTCAATTTTATTTATGTGAACCCAACATTCATTCATTCATTCATTCATTCATTATTTATTCCTTTATTCAATAACCATGCATTAAGCTCTGCCATAGTGCTGGGTATTTTAGGGGATGCAAAGACGAAAAAGGGCATAGCTCTGTCCCCTTACTACCTAATAGGAAGATAAAAAATGTTCATAAGTAAGCACATAGTGTAATTTAATCAATAAACTAGAGGAGACTGTTCTTGTCCTTTGAACTTACAGTGTCCTAGATGTCTGGAGCAAAAGGGCTCAGACAGAGATGTTTGCTGTGTACAAAGACATTTATATTAAATACTAGAGGCCCGGTGCATGAAAATTCATGCACTGGAGAGGGGGGTCCCTCAGCCCGGCCTGCCTCCTCTCAAAGTCCGGGAGCCCTCAGGGGTGGGAGGTGACCCAGCGATCAGGAGAAGACGATGCCCCCATCACACCTCTGCTGCTGCTACTGCTGGCAGTGCAAGCCTTGGCCGACTCTGGTTACCTGAGCCTTGGGCGGCCCTGGGCGGCTGGGCAGCCACTATCTGAGGCTTGCTTGTACTTCAGGCTGGCCTTGGGTGGCTGGGGGGCTGAGGGGACTGGGGGACTCCTGAGGCAGGCATGCCGAGTGGCTGGACCCGCCTAGGGGCAGGCCTGGCCATGCTGCACGTCTGCTGTCCCAATGGGGCTGAGGGGACTGGGCGCCACCATCTTGTGGCTGTGGGCACCGCCATCTTTGAGGGCATGGCAGTCAATTAGCATATTCCCTCTTTATTAGATAGGATAAGAAAAGTAAAGATAAACTCTATGGGAGTTCAAAAAAGGGATAGAAGTAGTTAGAAAAATGAAAAAGACTTCATAGAGGAGATGACATTTGAGCTGGACCTTAGCAGATATGTGGGGATGAGTGAGAGGTAATTCCAGGTAGAGGAAACAGCATAGGCAAAGGCACAGAGATGAGAAAGGATGAATCTGGAGCAAGCAGTGAAAAGTTTTGTATGACTTGGGGATAAAGTGGATAAAGGGAGGGACAAGGAGGAAATAAGATTAAAAATGAGAGCTATCCATGGCCGGGTAGCTCAGGTAGAGCATCCTCCCTACACCAAAAGGTGATGGGTTCTATTCTGGTCAGGGCAGATACCTAGGTTGTGGGTTCAATCCCCGGTGGGGGTATGTATAGGAGGCAACTAATCAATGTTTCTCACATCGAGGTTTTCCTCTCTCTCCTCTCTCTCTCTCTCTCTCTCCTTCTCCCTTTTATTGATTCTAAAAATCAGTTAAAATAAATCTGCAAGTGAGGATTTAAAAAAAAAAAAAGCTAGAGCCATACTTTGATACTTTGGAGGATCTTGAATATCAAGCTAAGGAGTTGGGATTTTATTCCAATAGCTGCATGACATCATCGGAGCAGAGAGATTATGTGATATCAGAGATTGACAAAGGCTGAAAGAAAGTGAGGGGTGAGAGGGGAGGAGGTTACTGGAGGCTACTGAAGCAGGGCAGATGGAAATTGACATGGTCTAAACCAGGACAAAGACAGACAAACTGGAAGGCTAGGGTGGAATTGAGAGCTTAGCAATTAATTGGATGTAGAGGTGGAGCCAAGGATTTATGTCAATGACACTCTAGGTCTGTGGTTCTCAAGCTTTAACACATCAGAATCACCTGGAGGGCTTATTAAAATACAGATTGTGGACCCCACCCTCAGAATTTTCTAATTTAGGTCTAGAGTGGGGCCCCAGAATTGCATTTCTATCAAGTTCCCAGGAGATACTGATGCTGCTGGTCCAGGGACCACACTGTGAGAACCACTGCTCCAGGTGCTCTGTGGCTCACCTCTGCAACTCTGGGAAGCAATTGCAAAGGCACAAGGGAGGCAGCAGAGGCAATAATGAGAGTCAGTACAAGTGAACTAGAGGAGACTGTTCTTGTCCTTTGAACTTACAGTGTCCCAGATGTCTGGAGCAAAAGGGATTTGATAAAGATGTTTACTGCATACAAAGACATTTATACTAAACTAGAGGCCCGGTGCAAGAAAATTCATGCACTCGGGAGGGGGGCGGGGGGGTGTCCCTTAGCCGGGCCTGTGCCCTCTTGCAGTCTAGGACCCCTCAGGGGATGTCCACCTGCCAGTTTAGGCCCGCTCCCTGGGGGATCAGGCCTAAGCCATCAGTTGGACATCCTTAATGCTGCTGAGGAGGCGGGAGAGGCTCCCGGCACCACCACTGCACTAGCTAGCAGGGTCAGCCTGGCTTGTGGCTAAGCAGAGCTCTCCCTGTGGGAGCACACTGACCACCAGGGGGCAGCTCCTGTATTGAGTGTCTGCCCCCTGGTGGTCAGTGGTCATCATAGCGACTGGTTGTTCCTGGTAGTTCTGCAGTTAGGGTCAATTTGCATATTACCCTTTTACTATATAGGATTATTATATAGAATACTAGAGGCCCACTGCACGGATTCGTGCACCGGTGGGGTCCCTCAGCCTGGCCTGTGCCCTCTTGCAATCCAGGACCCCTCGGGGGATGTCGGATAGCCGATTTTGGCCAGATCCCCGCAGGCCTGATCCAGACAGGAGGTGCCAAAAGCCGGTCCGTCCTTGCTGCTTGACACAGTCGCTGCAGGGAAGAAACATCTGCACAGCATATGTTTCAAGGGACCTGGCGTATATAGCATACTGTTCTTAATATGTTTGCTCCCCTTCTTGGCGCTATGTGTTTTAACCAAGGTCACCTCTCTGAGAAAGGTTGTTTCCCCAGGTAGGGATTTTTCCCTGAAGTTAGGGAGGGATTAAAGCCTCTTACCTAAATGCCAGGCGGGTAGTTAATCGCTTTAACAATCACCCTTAAGCTACATAATCTTTACTCCCTGGAATGGAGATAAGAAACGCCCTATCCTTTGGAATAGAAATTGACAGGATTAAAATCAACTGGTATAAATACAGATGTAACAAGACAATAAAAGACAGAACTTGGCTGGAGATCCTGGCTGGAGAACCTGGCTAGGCTGCTGATCAACTGAACGCTGTCTCCGTGTCATTCCGTCTTTGTCGACTCCGTCCACACCTTTGGGAACCCCTGGACCTGCTGGGGTTGGACCCCAACAATTGGGACCCGAACAGGGCTCCCCTAGGCTCCTCCTCCTCTTCTCGCCATTGCAGTTGGACCCAGCAGCTGGTGAGCACCGCGTGGCTTTTGCGGGAGAGATCCTGGTGGGTTGTGGCAGGCGGTCTGCGGCAGTTGCGGTTGGGGAAGGGACGCTGACAAGATAGCTGAAGTATTGCTAACACCAAGGAAATCTGTCACAATTCGAAAATATAAGCAAAATTTTATTTCCAGACACTACAGAAAAAGAAGTAAAAATGCGTCCATTGCGAATTTTTGTGAATGATGATCGCCTCGTGATGGCAAAGCATTCTTCTGTTTATCCAACCCAAGAGGAACTGGAGGCAGTCCAGAACATGGTGTCCCACACAGAGCGGGCGCTCAAAGCTGTGTCTGATTGGATTGATGAACAGGAGAAAGGCAGCAGTGAACATGCCGAGTCCGAGAACTTGGACATGCCCCCGGAGGATGAGAGCAAAGAAGGGGCCGGGGAGCAAAAGATGGAGCATATGACCAGAACCCTGCGGGGTGTAATGCGTGTTGGCCTTGTGGCAAAGGGCCTCCTGCTCAAAGGGGACTTGGACCTGGAGCTAGTGCTGCTATGCAAGGAGAAACCCACAACTGCCCTCCTGGACAAGGTGGCTGACAACCTGGCCATCCAGCTCGCTGCTGTTACAGAAGATAAGTACGAAATACTCCAATCTGTCGATGATGCTGCGATAGTGATAAAAAACACAAAAGAGCCTCCATTGTCCCTGACTATCCACCTGACATCCCCCGTTGTCAGAGAAGAAATGGAGAAAATATTAGCTGGAGAAACGCTATCAGTCAACGACCCCCCGGACGTCCTGGACAGGCAGAAATGCCTTGCTGCCTTGGCATCCCTCCAACATGCCAAGTGGTTCCAGGACAGAGCCAATGGGCTGAAGTCTTGTGTTATTGTCATCCGGGTCCTGAGGGACCTGTGCACCCGAGTGCCCACCTGGGGTCCTCTAAGAGGATGGCCCCTTGAGCTTCTCTGTGAAAAGTCCATCGGCACAGCCAACAGACCCATGGGTGCTGGCGAGGCCCTGCGGAGAGTGCTGGAGTGCCTGGCGTCAGGCATCGTGATGCCAGGTTGGGGCCTTGTGCTTTGCAAGTTACAGGAAAAGGACAGGGATCAAGGCCCTGAGGCCACTTCCTGGCGGGTCCCCTGACCGGGTTAGGGCAGCAGCAGCTCCATGTCCCCATAGGGCTAAAGCATGTGACTACCCTCTTGCACCATCATATCCAGCCCTGTGCCGGCTCCGCAGCTGTGACTCAGGGCGGATCCGGGGCACTGGTGACCCACTCCCATGTGAGCTCCTTGCTCTGAGACACATGTGGATTATTTCTCTCATGGGCTGGATGCTGAGTGGGTCACCGAGCTCAGCGTGTTTTCCAGAGCTGGGTGTGGATGGGGCGCGGGGGGTAACGCATCTGGTTCCCTCAGCCAGTACAACTCTTCCGAGACACTAAAGGATAATCCTCTGCATATCTTCCTTGTTTCCTGCCTTCAGATGGTTCTGGCATTTATGACCCTTGTGAAAAAGAAGCCACTGATGCTATTGGGCATCTAGACAGACAGCAACGGGAAGATATCACAGAGAGTGCGCAGCATGCTCTGCGACTTGCTGCATTTGGACAGCTGCATAAAGTCCTGGGTATGGACCCTCTGCCTTCTAAGATGCCCAAGAAACCAAAGAATGAAAACCCAGTGGACTACACGGCTCAAATCCCCCCCAGTGCCACCTACGCCATTACGCCAGTGAAACGCCCAATGGAGGAGGATGGAGAGGAAAAGCCTCCCAGCAAAAAGAAGAAGAAGATTCAGAAGAAAGAGGAGAAGGCAGCGCCTCCCCAGGCTATGAATGCCCTGATGAGGCTGAACCAGCTGAAGCCCGGGCTGCAGTATAAACTGGTTTCCCAGGCGGGGCCGGTCCATGCCCCCATCTTCACCATGTCTGTGGAAGTAGATGGCAGCTCATTCGAGGCCTCCGGACCATCCAAAAAGACTGCCAAGCTGCATGTGGCTGTCAAGGTGTTACAGGACATGGGCTTGCCTACCGGTGCTGAAGGCAGAAACTCCAGTAAGGAGGAGGACTGGGCTGAAGAAACTGAGGCCAAACCAGCTGTCATGGCCCCTCCACCTGTGGTAGAAGCCGCTTCGACCCCCACTGCCACCTTTACTGTGGATCCCACTACCGAGCAGGGGCCGATTCTGACCAAGCATGGCAAGAACCCCGTCATGGAACTTAATGAGAAGAGGCATGGCCTCAAGTATGAGCTCATCTCAGAGACTGGTGGCAGCCATGACAAGCGCTTTGTGATGGAGGTTGAGGTAGATGGACAGAAGTTTCAAGGTGCTGGCTCAAATAAAAAGGTGGCAAAAGCACATGCTGCCCTTGCTGCGCTAGAAAAGCTATTCCCTGATGCCCCTCTCTCCCTGGAAGCCAATAAGAAGAAGAGAGCACCTGTGCCTGTCAGAGGTGGACTGAAATTTGCTGCTAAGCCACATATCCCTGGTTTTGGCATGGGAGGCCCCATGCACAACAACGTGCCCCCGCTCCCAAACCTTCGAGGGCGGGGAAGAGGAGGGAGCATCCGTGGTCGGGGTAGAGGAAGAGGATTTGGTGGCGCCAACCATGGAAACTACATGAATGCTGGCGCTGGCTATGGCAGCTATGGGTATGGAGGCAACTTGGCAACAGCTGGCTACAGTCAGTTCTACAGCAATGGAGGGTATTCTGGGAATGCTGGCAGTGGCGGCGGCGGTGGGGGCGGTGGTGGCTCCTCTGGCTACGGCTCCTACTACCAGGGTGACAACTACAGCTCCCCAGTGCCCCCCGGGAAGAAACAGCCACAGGGGGGCCAGCAGAAACCCTCCTGCGGCTCAGGCTACCAGCCCCACCCAGGCCAGCAGCAGTCCTACAACCAGAGCCAGTACAGCAACTATGGCCCCCCGCAGGGCAAGCAGAGAGGCTATAGTCACGGCCAAGGCAACTACTACTCCAACTCCTACAGCTCCCCCGGGGGCGGGGGCGGCTCCGACTACAGCTACGAGAGCAAATTCAGTGAGTTGGCATCCAGTCCCCGAAAAGCTCAACACTGTCCCACCTCTGGCGGGGAGGGGGGGGGGCTGGAAGGAAGTTGGAGGCATTGGCCTCAGGGGGGGCATTGGGACAAACTTGGAGGCAGAGGCCCCCAGGCTAAGCCCCTGAGGCTGTGGGTTGAGACTGGGGCACAAAGGGTGGAGTCTGAGTCTGGGCCAGCCACTTCGAGGTGACCTGTGGAGCATCCAGCCCTTATAAGAGCATGAATTACTCTGTGCTCCATCTCTCCCTGAGGGTGAAGGTTTGTACCTTCTGCACTTACCCCTCCTCGTTGTAAGATTCAGTTTTATGCATCGCAGTTAACATGTCTGTGGCCCCTTTGGGTCCTACCCTGTCCTGTGACCCGTTCTGTGACCCATATTTAGCTGTGTTTGGGACTCCACGTCTTCAGTGGTTTGTTAGTTGCCATTACAACTTTGTCCGAGTCGAGTTTACTGAGTTCTTACAGTTCAGTATCCCTCTGTCTATTTACAATTGGTGTTACTTGCCCTACCCTGTCCTGTGACCTGTTCTGTGACCCATATTTAGCCGTGTTTGGGACTCCA
>NW_005372122.1:0-39155 GCF_000412655.1 Myotis brandtii
AGGATGGCTCCATCAGGTCCCCTGCTTCTCCTCCTGGGGCTGAGCTACAGACGTCATCGCTTCTCAAGCCCACCTCTCGCCCTGGGGCTCATGCAGAAAGAAATGACGGAGAGGAAGGCACAGTACCTCCGCAATGATGTCGCCGTTCTCTGCGTGGACTTGGGCGATGGCACCAATGTCCCGGATCACGCTCAGGACTTCATAGATCTGAGGAAGGAGTTGGGGTCAGAGACAGGGACCTCCAGCTTCCTGTTCACCAGCACAACCCTGTCCCCGACAGCCACAGGGGCCAGAAACAGCACCCATCTCCTCGGGGCTTCTACAAGCTGGTGTGTTTACAGACCCGGAGGGCCATGCTTCTGGCCGCGTGTGGCAGAGCGGAACCTCCAGTAATTAGCAGAGGCAGAGTAACCGAACAGGATGTGAACTGGGAGTAAGAAGCTCAGAGATGAGGCCAGGCTCTGCGCACACCCTCAGCCACGTGGCCCCTGGGCGTGCTGACTGCAGAGCCGATAGAACACAGTCCTGGTTCACATCCTCCCTAAAGGTGAAGTTAGAGCCAGGACTTGATCCACCAGCCATTTCCCCTGAAGCTAAGGGATGTGCATACACTCGAGGCAGCTTTCAAGACCACAGCCGTGGCCAAATGTACCGAATGCCAGTGAACTGCTCAGAAAAGCCCACGTTTCTTACCTGGGAATCCGTCAGCTGGAAGCGATCTTTGAAAGCCATGTACACGAGGAAGGAATTTACCCCTGGAGGACAGACAAAATAAACAGACAAAATGCATAAGTATAACAGGCCATCCAAATAATCTGGAAGGGAATAAAAAAGTTACAATATTATGTGTATGTGTATATATACAGTGTAGGCAAAAGTAGGTTCACAGTGGTGGGTATGGAAAAAGACATACAGGATATGATTATTACATTATTACAATAGCTTGTTAACTCTATGTATGCTGTACTCACAACTGGAAAACTACTTTTGCCACTCCACCCCCTGCACCCCCCACCTCATGCAGAGAGAAAGAGAGACAGATGGAGACACAGAGAGAATGATAATGCAAATGAGGCAAAATATAAACAACTGGTAAACCTGGGAATAAGGTGGGAAAGTTCTTTTTAGTATTCTTACAAATTTTCTCTAAGTTTAAAACTCTACCAAAATTAAAAGTTGCTGTTATTTGTACACCCATACACACAGCAGCATTATTCCAATACCAACGAGTGAAGAAACCCAAGTGTCCACTGACAGATGAATGGATAAACACAATGTGGCACAGCCATCTCATGGACTATTACTCAGGCTCAAGCGGGATAGTAAGAAGCTAGGACAACTCCTTGGCAAGTAAAGTGGGGACACTGACACACAGCTGAACAAACTGGCCGAGCAATTCCGAGCAGATACAGAAGGTCACTTTCTAAAGACAACACCTAGGTCTTAGTTGTATGTCAGCTCCAGGCCCAGAAAAGCAGCAAAACCAGGTGGGTGACACCAGGACCAGCTGCAATGACTAATGACCCCTGTCCTGGCACTGGCCAACCAGTGGAGGCCAGGACAGAGCACACCTGGAAAAGCTGATGAATATTTTATTGAGATCTTCCCCTAAGATCTGCCCTAAACCCTCAAAACAAAGGAGCCAGCCCGCCCCCTGGGAGTACCTTCCTCCTCCACCTCCCCACAGGCGTGCATCTCCTAAACTCTAAGAGTCCCCAAGAGATTTGCAACCAGGGGAGCAATGGGCAGTGGCAGCTCATCCCGGGTTAACCCCCTGAACCTGTCCCCAAGGCCCCCTTTTCTGTGGCTGCAGTGAGCTGATTGCAGCCCCACCTCAGCTCATTTCTTTCCTGTAACATTTTTAGAGAATCGAAGCAGCCCCGCATAGGCTCCCTCCTGTTGCTTCTTCTATTCTAAACCTTTCCTTGTTTCACTGTCCCCAGAGTTAATAAACATACTCTCACAATCACCTGGAGTCCTGTTGTGAAATCTTTTTTGCACAAAGTCAAGAACCCACACACTACCAGCGCCTGAGGCAGACCCGGTCTGGGCCGGTCCCTTTTCCGGTGACATTCTGACACATGCCACAAACATGGATCAACCCTGAGGGTATTATGCTCAGTCACAAAAAGACAAATACTGCAGGATTCCACTTAATGTCAAATTCATAGAGACAGGAAGTAGAATGGCAGAAAATGGGGGTTGCCAAGGGCTGGGGGGAGGGAGAATTGGGAATTATTGTTTAATGAGGACAGAGTTTCCATTTGGAAAGGTAAAAAGTTCCAGGGGAGGGTAGTGGGGATGGTTGCTCAACAATGTAAATGTACTTAATGCCACAAACAGTACATTTACCATGGTTAAGGTGGTAAATTTTATGTTACGCTGTGTTTTACCGCAATTAAAAGTTAATAAGTTTTCCCAACTGTTGTGACTTTAACAAGGCAATGAAATAGAAGACCTTATTGGTGAAGATCTATAATAAAAGTCTTTTCTGTGGTAAACAGACTGCCCTCCATGCTGACTTTAAGAAAAGGTCCTTGAGTGTGACAAGCATATGTTGCAGTTCTCATCCTGGTATTTTAGAGTTCTTGCCTCCCTAGTGCGAGTACAGATATCCCTGCCCAGATGGTAAACAACTGTATTGACAACCTCACAGCCTTGGAGCTTAACCCAGGGGTGCTGGCGACAGTGCTGTGAGCTGCCTAAATTCAAGGCTCAGGACATCTCAGCCCTCCTCTGTTGCCAGGCAACAGTTGTTATGGTAACTCTCTTGGTTGAGTTAGACTGGATTCATTTATAAGTATCAAAAGTTAAATCTTGGCATTCTCAAAAGTGAGAAAGATCAAGGGTTAGCTACTTCCTTTTATGCTGGGCCTTCATAGTAGAAAGAATCTTAGGATATCTAGTACAAAACCCTCCTGTGAGAGTTTTTTTTTTAAATTGAGATTCAGAAAATTTAAGTGATTTGCCCAAGGTCACACAGCTAATTTGTGGAAGAGCAAAGCAATAAACCCAAGATTCTAGATTTCCATTTTGAGCTTCTTCTACCATACCTCTGGATATCGGTAGGGCATCCAAGAGGATGTCTAGCAGTTTCCCTCCTGCTATTTTATTCACAGCTCATGGAACTTCTGAGCTTAGAAATCTCCAAACCCGAAAGCAATAGGTTCTTCCCCAACAGTTAAGATCCAATGAGGTCTACATGTGACCCAGGAGTCGAATCTAGTCTACAGCCAAGTTTAAGGGGTCCCTGTAAGACTATATAATTTGGCAACACCACCCAAAACCCCAAGCTTCCTGTGGATAACAGGGTCCCAGGGGCATTTTGAGGTAGTCAAGATCCCTCCAGCCTCCCTGGAAATCTTTCAGAACCCCATCCTTGGAATCCTGCTCCCCAAAATAGTCTTAGGGATCAACAGACCCCTCAGGTTGTCCCACAGCCTCCTCACCCTCAAGTCTGTCCTGGTTCTTCCGGATTTGCAGGAAGAAGCTGCTCAAGTCCTCTACCCCAGGTCCCAGGCACTCTCCTGCGACTGCTCAGAATCCTCACTGGCTCATCACTCACGTAGCCTCAACTCCCCAACCTGGCTTGGGCACATGGTTCCCTCAAACCAATAACATGCAAGCAGTTGTTACATAAGCGCAGGTCCCTGGAATAAGGCTCAGGTTCTCATATCAACGAAAGCTTCTTTGGCTGCCCTGGGTTTGGCCACCTCCAATCAGCATGAGCTGCAGCCAAAGCCCTGTCTCCTCAGAGGCACGGGGTGAGGCCCAAAAGGGATCTATTAAGTACCATTCACAGGGCTTGTCTCCACAGGGCTGTGCCAGTTCATGACCTGAGGGTGCTGGGTCAACACAACCTACCATGATCCTTCACCAGGGCCTCCATCTCCTCTTGGATGCCCTTGTGCCACTCGGTGATGTCCACGTGCAGAGAGTAGTCACAGCAGGACTTGCTGTCGGCCCATTCCCTCCACTGGTCGAAGGCAGCCAGCAGGCTTGTCCCAGGCTCTGGCACGACATGGTCAACTAGAAAAGAACAGATATTTGTCATCAACAAAAGCCTCCAGGGCCACAGGCCAACAGCTGTTTTCCCATGTCAACCCTGAACAAGCCTTCTTGGTTTCAAAGTCGAGATGGTGATCTCTACAATCAGCTTCTAAGAACCCACTTAAACCAGTTGACTACCCAAGAGGGAGAAAGCAGAAACTTGGCATGGCATGGTCAGTCCAGTGAAACCACGCATGAACTGCCCAGATCTGATTTCCCAGCTCAAAGCCCCTGAAAGGACACACCTTGGGCACATTTCTTGGACAATGAGTCATTATGGACAATGGCAGTGTCAAATGGCCAGCCCGAGCTGCCAAACCCTTCCTTGTGTTAATAGCTGCTTGTGAGATGCCCCCACCAGACAGCAAGGCACTTGAAGTTGCTGGACCCCAGCCACACAGACAGAGCCTTTTAAAAGATCCCCAGCATATCCACTCTCTCATCACCACTCGTATTTCTGCAGCATAATACCACTTTGTAAATTAAGGGAGAGCTTTCATCATAAGAGTTCAAAGTGTTTTAAAACTGTGGTCATTGTTATATTATTATTGAGCTCAGCTGATATGGAGACAGAGGACTCTGGAGTCAAGCTGACCTGAGGTTTTGGGTAAGCTACTTAACCTCCACTACCCCAGGTTTCTGTGCGGGTTTAAAATGGGGGTATTGCGTACCATACACATTTGCTGTGAAGATTAATTGAGACAGCGTATCAACCTTAAGTCACTCCCCTATTTAAATCTGCCAATGGCTTCCTCTTGCTCAGCGGTTCTCAATCTGTGGGTCGCGACTCCTTTGGGGGTCGAACGACCCTTTCACAGGGGTCGCCTAAGACCATCGGAAAACACATATATAATTACATATTGTTTTTGTGATTAATCACTATGCTTTATGTTCAATTTGAAACAATGAAATTGGGGATCACCACAACATGAGGAACTGTATTAAAGGGTCGTGGCATTAGGAAGGTTGAGAACCACTGCTCTTGCTCTTCAGATAAAGACTAAAGTCCCCAATCAGGTCTGCATGCTCCTGCCCAGCTCGGCCCATGACTGCCTCCCCCACATCGTCTTGGAGCATCGCCCCTTCCCACACTGTTCTCACTTCCTAAAATATCAGCTGCTCCCTTCTGCCATGGGGCCCTTGCACATGTTGTGTTTCCTAGGTGTTGGAGAGCTTTCACCCAGTTAACACGGCAACAGGAAGTTTACCAGATCTATTATTCCTCATCTTCCACACAGACACACTAAATTTCAAAATGAAATGACTTGTCCAAGGTCAAATCAAACTTGTGCAGTAAAGAAGATAAAGCCCAGGACTCTTGACGCCCTTAAGCAATGAATCATTCTTCTAAATAAAATATCACATTTTCTACACCCAGGTAAGCAGTTCTCAGCTAAGGAAATGCCAGCCCAAGCAATGCTAGTGAGCTCATATTTCTGAAATGGATCAAATCTTGCAGATGCTGCTAAATTGGAATCAACTAAGCTTGGCTCTGTATGTCTCAAAAATGTGGGCAGCCTGGGACGGGGGCAGGCTGGAGGGGTCAATGGTGGGAAAAGGGGGACAAAGGTAATACTTTCAACCATAAAGAACTATAAAAAAATGTGGGCATCTAAGCTGAATTTTCTTTTGACAATATTTACTTTTTATAAGTAGTAGTATATGCAATTAAATGGGTACATACATAGCTGGTACTGTAATGCAATGATATCTAATGAAAGCAATGAGGATGTGTGCACTTCTAATACAATCGTTCCATCTGTAAAATGCTAACAGAAACCCTGACAAAACAATTCCAGTATCTGTTCTTGTGTTTCCCTGCTTGGGAAGGAGGGCGGTGAGCAGTTTGGACAGAATCTCCCTAGTCACGCCCCACACCCCTGGCTTGATCTCTATCCTTCCTCCAAATCACTCTTCCTAAGCAGCCAGAAGGCTCCTAAACCTTTCCTCAGGTCCTATCATCCCCTGATTAAATCCTTCAGAAACTGGCCACCATCTTCAGAGTAAACATTCAAGCTCCTCCCTGGGCCCTGTGCATCCAGTCCCGGCTCATCCCCCCACCCCCACCCCTCCCTTCTGTCTGCCACCTGCCCCCGGCTCTCCACCATCAGGTCAACCCAGCTGTTTTTTAGCCCCTGACCAGTTCAACCCCTCCCAAGCTCCAGGCCTTTGCGCAATCAGTACTCTCTCCGGAAATCCATTCCCTTGCTCTTTAGTCAGGCATCTCCTCCTCCTCATGGGGCTAAATGTCACCATCCCAGGGCTGCATCCCATTTGCAGGCATTTCTGTATCAGTTTCCATAACTTACTATCTCACTGCCCCCACGAGGTTCCACACGCATCACAGCAGGGAATACGTGCTTGGATACAGTAAGTGCTCAACAAATGTTTTCAGCAAATGAAGGACTGTTCCCCCCGCGACCCTGCAAGACCAGTCAAACACAGAAGGAAGTGTTCTCCTGGGAACACATCCGGATTTTCCTGTTCAACCTCAAGAGTGTGTAAGAACATCCTCAAACTCCAGGGTATATGAAAGCTATCTTGAGAGCTTATTAAAGCACAGGTCCCTGGCCATCACCCCAGGGTTTCAGGTTCTGTGGGTCTGGGCTGGGACCTGAGAATGTGCATCTTTAATAAGCTCCCTGGGAGCTAACGAGTCTGCCTCCGACCACCTGAACATCATTAAGGGGAGGTGGTTTCCCATTTACTTCTCCTGCACCTCTATTCACTTGTGCCCGTTTTACTGCACACAGCAGCATTATCCCTTACAAACACAGCGCGGTTCCCTGGCTGTCATACTGTGGCTTCCCTCCATGTCCACAAACACTCCTGTAGTTGTGAACCCCTGAAAACTCAGGACAGATAAAGCTGAGGGCTTCAGGGGAATAAACACATTTCCTCCGGGAGCTCATGACACTCAAGAAATGTGTCCACGAAAAGCTCCCACATGTTTTCCCACAGTTCTCCTTCCGTAGAAGCTCTCCTGGGAAGAGCTGGCCCGGGAATGGGGCAGAAGGTCATGCTCACTTCCGGAGGGAGCAGATCCCCATTGCCTTCCCTCGGGTGACTTCTAGGCTATCTGTCCCTATGAGCGCGGCTTCTGCCTTGCAGCTGACTCCTCCCACTCCTGTAAGACACGAGGGAAAGCTCGCCAGCCCAGCCTCCTCCCCCCACCCCCCACCCAGCCCCCAGCAGTGAACAGAACACGGACTTGGGTTCAATGGGCCCAGTTCAATTCGGGTTCTTGCTGCAGCACTCTCCTGCTGCACACGTCGTCTCTGGGAACTCTCTTTCTTCGTATATAAAGCATGGGCATGAAGCCACCTGGTGTGCAGGGCAGCAAGAAGTAAACGCACCTGACAAACGGCTGCCACCGTTTTCATGCCCCGGGTGAGCAATGGGAAACGCCACTGAGGTGTCTGCAGCGAGCCCCGAATCGGGTTTATGAGGGAGCCATCAACCTGCCCCAGGGCCGTGGCCTGAATTCAGGCGTGACAACCAGTGTGCAGAAGTGCTTTTATCTAGAAGACACCAGCTATTTCCAAAGGACTGTGATTACTTCTCTTAAAACTGTCAAAAGACCCTAAATTCCTAACAGCTTTATTGAGATATAACTCCCACACTATACAATTCACCCATTTACACGGAACCATTCAATGGTGTTCAGTCTAGTCACAGAGTTGTGCAACCATCACCACCATCTATTTGTAGAGCATCACCCACAAAAGGGGAATTACCCAAAGAGGAAGCCCCGACCCATGAGCAGTCCTCCCTGGGCCCTCCTGGCCCTGCCAGTCCCGGCTGCAGGCAACCACTGATTTGCTTTCTGACTATAGATTTGCCTGTTCAGGAAATTTCCTACAAATGGAATCATACAAGATGTGGTCTTTTGTGTCTGGCTCCCCTCACTTAGCATCATGTTTTCAAGGTCTGTCCATGTTGTAGCGTGTGTCAGCATTTCATTCCTTTCTATTGCCTTGAATGGTCCTGGAATCCTATTTTCTGTTTACTGGATATTGCAAGGTGTTAGACACGGGAGCAAACAGGCGATGCTCCCCTGGAATTTGTGGCATTTAAAGAACCCTGGCTTCTTACAACTTTTGTTTTGAGGTAATTGTAGATACGCATGCAGTTGTAGGAAATGATACAGTGAGATCCTCAGACCCTGCACCCAGGGTCCCCCAGGGGTAACATCCTGCCCGACTTTAGAACAATATCACAACCAGGAGGTCGACAAGACCCTAAGTTTTTAAAAGGCCAGCAAAGCAGTTGGTATATCTGGTCAGCTCTCAAGGGGCCCTTTTTACTTAAAACATAGATGCTAAAAAGTCATCACCACTGTCCCTGTTGTGGAATTGCAGTGGCTGAGTGGGAACCACATTCTGTGGGAACGTCTGCTGTGGGGTTAAGTATGTGGGGTGGGAAAGAAGGGGAAGCCTCACACAGTCACACACAGGGCTGTTCTAGGAACTCCTGTAAGTCAGCACACATACCTCCCTTGCTCCCTGGGCATTCACTCTGTCAGAAGTGCCCATGTCCTGTCTCCCGTTCCAGAATCACCACTGCCTCATTCTGTAGTCCCCCGCTTACCAGCAGCCTCTCCCCTTTCATCTTAGATAAATGAACAGATCTGAATTCAGAGCAAACCATCAAGGAGATGGCAACACACACCACCGCTGGCTTATCTGTGGCCCTCCCACGCTGGCATCTATTCAGCAAAATGCCGGTGACCCATTCAACAGGGAAGGGCTTTGTTGGTGCGAGATAAGAGCCCTGGGGAGCCCGGCCTGCCAGTTGGGATAACATGGTTTTGTTCTGGAAAAAGGCAGGAAAGGAACAGAAAGCACCTGTCCCTGGGAATATGCAGAGAACCTGCAGGAGAGGTGGGTTCAGATGTGCGAGTGTCTGGCCAGTTCTGCCACTTACTCATTGTGTGGCTTTGGACAAGATGTTCAACCTCAGTGGCCTTCAGATTCCTCATCTGTAAAAGGGGGCTAATACTAGTACCTCGGCCACAGGATTGCAGCGAGGTGAAATGAGTTAGTATGGGAGCTACTTAGGAGAATGCCTGCTACAGGACGTGTTCAACAGACACCAGCAAGAAGACACAGTCACACCCTTTATGCGGGAGCCGCCATGCATGCACCTGCATGAAGAAAGCATCCAGGTGCCTCTACAGCACAGGCTGGCGGGGATCGCTCCTGCCTGGCGCAAACACAGCTGACCCTTGAGCAACGCGGGTTTGAACTGCGCAGGTCCACTTATACATGGATTTTTTCATCAAACACAAAGTATTTTCTCTTCCTTATGATCATCTTAACATTTTCTTTTCTTTAGTTTCACTGTAAGAATTACATTATATAATACATATAATATGCAAAATGTGTGTTAATCAACTGTTTATGTTACTTCCAATCAACATTAGGCTATTAGTAGTTAAGTTCTGGGGGAGTCCAAAGTTATCCTTGGATTTTTTTACTACAAGGGGGGTCAGCACCCCTAACCTCTGTGTTGTTCAGAGTCGACTGTATATTGCTTCTCCCACAGCACAGAGGAGCGCTTTCCAAAGAGCTGGACTATCCAGAACGTTTGTGCCTGATTTTCTCATCTACAGCATGACTGACTGTTCATGGTGCCCGGCGAAGCCCTGGGAGCACAGCCATCCCATCCAGACTCACGGTGGCCGGCCTAAAACCCCAGCCCTGCTCAACCAATGGATGTCTGTCTCTGTCTCTCTCTTTCTCTCCTCATCCCTCCCTTCCATTCTCTCTAGAAATCAATGGGGGGATGGGAGAGGGAAGCCAGTCCAACCGAATGCTGGCGAGGGGCCCGGCTGCCTTAGGGTAACACTAGCCGCAGAAAGAGTGGCCAACTTTAACCTAAAGGAAATTCGTGTACTTCCAAGATGGGAATGATGCTCAAAATAATTAACATGTATCGAACACTTCTATGTGTCTGGTGCTTTTCCGAGCATCTCCCATGGTTTATCTCCTTTCATCTTTAGACCCGTCTCCTGATGTCAGAGCCGGGGTTGGCCCCAGTTTTCAGTTGAAGCAGCTGAGGGATGTGAGATGAAGTAACCTGCTCACGTTACTTAAAGCACCCCCGGCAGAGAGCCCGACAGACAGAAGCTGTGCAACATTCCCGCCACCCGTGCCTCGGCCAAGGCAGGCCCTGGGGGAACTGTGGAAGGTGGTCCCTAATGTGTCCTTAGCCGGTGCCACCGCTGGGGCAGAGGTGGGCTGTGGCTGCAGAGCCCCTTCTCTTACCACCTGCTCTAGAGACGGGGAGGGGCGCTGAGTAGCGAAATGCAGCCTCATCCCTTTACTGTTTATAATTACAGCAAGTGGTTCAACAATTCAATAAACAGAGAGGAAAACCGTGCAATTAGCCTAATTGTCCAGGCATAGCAACACGTGCTTCTAACTGCTCAAACCTGGAGGCACTTGAGTAATCGCTTATTTCTCCTTCCCAAACGTTCTCTAATGTAATCTTGCTTTTAAGACAAACGATATATTCATGTAAACCAAGTAGAGCCGAAAGCAACTGTTCCGCCTCCAGCAATCGCTGCTGGAATCATTAAGCCAGAATCTGGCAGGAATAGGGCTGAGGCAAGGCCCAGTAAAATGTGTATAAACCAAACAAACAAACAAACGCTTAGGTGGTCTGATGAGCAGCCAGCTTTGGAGGAAACAAAGAGTAAAAGATATAAGCCGTGCCCTTAAAATATTTAAAATCTAGTTGGGGAAAATACATTAAAAGGTAACATAGGAAGTGATTCTGCTTGATCCTTGGGCTCTGCCCTCTTCCCAGCCGATCCTTCCTCCCAAAGCCTAGGAGGAGCTGAATGCTGTCAATGCCCCAAGTTCTTGCCTCCCATTTGACTCTTTAATTTTTTTTTTTATTGATTTCAGAGAGGAAGGGAGAAGGAGAGAGAGATAGAAACATCAATGATGAGAGAGAATCATTGATCGGCTGCCTCCTGCACACCCCCTATTGGGGATTGAGCCCGCAACCCAAGCACGTGCCCTTGACTGGAATCGAACCGGGGACCCTTCAGTCCACAGGCCGAGGCTCTATCCACTGAGCCAAACCAGCTAGGGCTCCCATTGCCTCTTGGCCCACTACAGCCTTGCCCCACAACGTGCTCCTGGTTCATCCCATCCCTGTCCCGCACCCCCGACCGCCTTCCACAGCCACGGGGTAACCCCGCTGCATCACAGCCTCTCCCATCCACACAGCCTCTGAAGTCTGCTCCGCCTCTCTGAGTGCTCCCTGGCTTCTCTCCCCCCAACAACCACCCCCATTTTCAATGCTGGTGTCCCCTGGAGCTCTGTCCAACCTCCTTAGCTTCCACTCACCGTTCTGACATTTACTCAAAAGGTGCTGAGCTGGGGATCTGAACCGTGGAACAGCAGGTCCTCCTATGGCTGGCCCAGCTGGGGCTCCTTTCTGCCTGCTCTTGCCTCACCTCCTCTCATTCCTCCAGCCACATCCTCTCTCTTCCCTCCTAATCTCTTCCCCATTCCTCTCTGCTTCCCGCACTCTTCCTCAATGCGTCTTGGGCTCAACACTCACCAGCTGCTGGGTTCGGGGGCTGGAGCCCTCTTCAATCTCAGGCAAATCTCTGTGACAAGCAGCTGGAAGCAGGTGGGACCCACAGGCTGCAGCACTGTCAGGGTTGGCTCCTGCCGCAGGAAGGAAGCTGCCCATCCAGAAGCTGGGCCCGGGCACCTGGGGCTGCCCACACCTGCAGTCCACGCCCCCTGCCCCTGACTCCCTGGGCCTGCTGGAACGAGGTTCCCCATTTGTTGCTGGCAGAAGACTCTGGGGTTCCAGAAGCCAGGGCCAGAGACTGAGGGTGGGGAAGGACAGGTAGGGACGAGCAGAGAGAAGACTTCGAACCCAGTGCTATTTCTGATCTGAAGGTGACCTTGGAAAGCCATCTTCAGCTCTTCATTCCATTTTCACAATTTAGTACAGGCATAACCAGAGCTCCCCCTTTAGGCAAATATATCCACCCACCCAGAAGTATTTTTCAATCAGAATGGAATGATTGATTGAACCATGTTATAATTTCACACCACTGTTTGCATTTATTTGATAGCAACAGATAGCAACAATATCAACCTCACTTCGATATAGCTTTTTAGGGGGTCATAAAGGCCTATCACGTGCCTTATCTCATTTGCTGCTTAAACTAGGTAGCCAGGATGGGTTCACAATGCTCCTGTCACAGATGAGGAAACCGGGGCCCCGAGACTCGCCTGAAGTCATGCACGCACTCACCAACAGGTGAACCAAACCTGCTTTGTTTATAGCCTTTCCTAACCACCACCTTCTTGACTCACCTCAACCTTCCACACCTAAGCCTTTTCCTATCCTCAAAAACATATGCAGGATCACTTAAGTGAACAGCTAATGAACTTACCCAATGGACAGAGGGGGAATAGCCAATGAGAGTCAGTGAAAGTTAATTTGGGCACCAGATACAGAGCTTGTCAAAATGTCAGCAGCTCATAAAACCCTTTTCTTTGAGGCTTGGGGAAGCTTGCACATGGCCGGCTTGCATGCAAGATCAAAGGCCAGGCTAATGAAATCTGTGTGTGGTGATGAAGGGTCGTTTATAATGTGTAAATCCTAAGAGTGACAAACCAAACACCGAGCAGAAAGAAATCCTCCCCTTGACTCATCAAAAACAGCCGTGGAGAGACCAGAAGAGCAGAGCCCATCTGTAAGCAGCGTGGGGTCGACCTTCCCAGGAAGGGGCCCACCAGTCAAGGGTGGGCATGGGGAGGGAGGGCATGGGGAGGGAGGGCCCAAATTGACCCACTTCGCCAGAACCAGCTTTACATGAAAATCAGCCTCCCAGGCAGGACCTAGTACTGGCTCTCCACTCTACTGAGGATGGATGGGCATGGACACCCTCAGGAGAGGTTCCATCACACCGCCAGTGGCAGGAGCACTGTTAAAGCACCGGACGTGCTTAAAGGACTTCAACTGTCTGTGCACAATGATGTGCTAACTGCGCATGAGTCGTACTTACTGATAGAAGCAAGCCTGGCAGACTCTACTTAAAGAGGTGGTTTAGTGGCTAGAGCAGTGATGGTGAACCTTTTGAGCTCGGCATGTCAGCGTTTTGAAAAACCCTAACTTAACTCTGGTGCTGTGTCACATATAGAAATTTTTTGATATTTGCAACCATAGTAAAACAAAGACTTATATTTTTGATATTTATTTTATATATTTAAATGCCATTTAACAAAGAAAAATCAACCAAAAAAATGAGTTCGCGTGTCACCTATAACACGCGTGTCATAGGTTCGCCATCACTGGGCTAGTCAGGTTCACACCCAGGGACCCTAAAAACTGTTCTGTCTTTTTGCTGATGAGGAATCTGATTCCCGGGCAAGTTACAAGAGTTGCAAAAAGACACAGAATGAGATGTGGCATTATCAGAATTAATCCAAGGTCTGAATCCCAAATCTGTACTATTTCCTTTACTTTTATTATTATTTTTTAAATCTTTATTGGTAAAAGTATTACATATGTCCCCTTGACACCTCATTTTGCCAAGTTAGAGTATAAACTTGGCCCTTTCTAGCCTCCACCCCAGACGCCCAGGCCCTCACCACTCTATTGTCTGTGTCCATGGCTTCTGCATATATGCCTACAAGTTCTTTGGCTGATCCCCTCCCTCCGCCCACCCTATCCTGCCTTCCCTCTGAGGTTCGACAGTCTGTTTCATGATTCTCTGTCTCTGGATCTATTTTGTTCTTCAGTTTATTTTTTTCATTAGATTCCACATATGAGTGAGATCATGTGATACCTATCTTTCTCTGACTGGCTTATTTTGTTTAGCATAATGCTCTCCAGGCCCATCCATGCTGTTGCAAATGACAAGAGTTCTTTCTGTTTTACAGCTGCATAGTATTCCATTGTGTAGATGTACCACAGCATTTTCATCCACTCTTCTGCTGATGGGCACTTGGGCTGTTTCCAAATCTTAGCTAATATTATCTATAATCCTGTCATCCTACCAATAACTATTAATCTTCCATATTTATCATGTGCATATTTTTATGTGGGTGTAATCACAGGGCATACTCACTTTTAATTGTGGCTTTTTTGTTAAGATCACGTTGTCTTAGAGTCTTCATAATTCAATTTTTATATAAGATATTCTTAGGGAAATCTATTATAACTTTCCTAACCATTACCCGACATTGAACCTATAGGCTACTTCCTATTTTCCTCTGTTATACAAAATGTTCTTATGAACATCATCACACAAATAGCTTCCCCCGTTTTAACTGGATTTCTTTGGAACAGATCCTAGAATGGGATTCCCAGATGAGCTATGGCTCTTAATACAGATGATCACGTTGTATCCAAGTGTCACCACTTCATGCTGCTCCCAGCAACGCACTGGGATGTCACCCCGGCCACTGCTGCTATTTTTATTTTATTTGCTTACTATTTAAGGGGTTAGAAAACAAAGCCCTGCCTGGCCAGCATAGCTCAGTGGTTGAGCGTCAACCTATAAACTAGGAGGTCACGGTTCAATTCCAGGTATGGGCACATAACAGGGTTGTGGGCTCGATTCCCAGTGTGGTGCAGGAGGCAGCCGATCAATGATTCTCTCTCATCATTGATGTTTCCATCTCTCTCTCCCTCTCCCTTCCTCTCTGAAATCAATAAAAATGTATTTAAAAACACACACACAAAAAAAAAACAAAGCCCTTTCACTGGACTAGGCTATCTCTGTTTCAGATAAATGGCCACCTTCCAAGACCAAATAGAGGACTGAGTAAGCCCCGAGACATCAGATCCACAGCTATACAAAGAAGCTACTGACGATTGAGCAGAAACATAATTAAATGGCTACATCCAACATTTCAGTTCTAACCCTGCTCATCAGCCTTCTCCCAGCTTTGTCCACTGGAGCCTTAAGATGACTCCTACCGAGGCCACCTTGTTAGGTGGACAAGATGTAGGCAAGGCAGGACCGACGTGTAGAGAGCCCAGGCCCCTGGGCCCCAGGCATAGAGAGAGAGACTCTGCACTGTGTCTCAGTTCTATGTATATTCACTTAAGAGGAAGTGCCCACCCGGCCAGTGTGGCTCAGTGGTTAGGAGGCTGACTGGAGAGTGTATGTGTGTGCATGTATGTGTGTACATGTATATGCAGGCACATGTGTGTGCCTGTGCACGTGTGTATATGCATGTGTGCACGTGTGTGTGCCTGTGAGTGCAATGGGAGTGAAGGAGGTGAGCTCATGCTCTACCTCCTGTGGCTGCAAGCTGCTTTAAGGAAATGGAGTCTGCCATATAATCAAGTTCAGATTGAACCAAGTACAGAAGGACCACAGGAAAGTAATGAGCAACAGGGAACAACCGAACGGGACTCCACATGGGGCCAGGTCAGACTCAGCTCTGCGAGCTCCGCCTGGAAAGGGGGCAGCAGCCGGCTGTGCAGGGCCAACACAAGGCAGCTGGGAAACACGTGAGCAATGACACTTCCTCTGTTTGTCTCGGCTTTTGGTTGCCCGGGACTACCAGCCCACAGATTCGGTGCAGGCCTGCCAAAAGCAAGAGGTTACAGGGCTGTGTGGAATATCACACAAAAATAAGTCACCCCACATGCTTTCCCGTGCAAAGACTGTCTCGCTCGTTTTCCTTCCTGATGGTTCCTTGTTGGGAAGGGAATCCGGTGATAAACTCAAGGACTTGCAGCTTCCTAATTAGAGACTGACAGAAACATATGTACTTACATCCATAATGTGTAGAACTATGTCAAAACTGTTCCAGCCAAAGCCCCAAGGTCATTATCAACAACAGGAAGAACAAGGAACAAATAAATGAAACAGGGTCGTGTTTCCATTCCTACTGAAGTAGATAAACAAACCCTATGACCCGATGACAATAACCCTTCTGTGGAAACATGGACTGAAATAGAAGAGATGATGTTTACCTGCTATATTTCAGGACATCGTCTATGGACACACACCAATCCTATAACAAAGAGCGCCTACTTCACGTGGCCTGCAGGGGCTAACCCTGCCCAGCCTGGTTCTGTCAGCTCCACCTACTGCAGTCAATTCATCCGCCAACTCCTGCATCTTTGACAGGTCCTGCCAGACCACCTCAGCCTATTTCGACCAACCCAGCCCAACCAGCTTGGACCAACCCTGCCCGGCCCACAGTGTCCCTCAGCCTGACGCTTCTAGGCCTGTGCCCTACAAAACATCAACTTGCACTTCTTTCCAGAGGGAGCCGGTTTGCACTGCTGTGAACGAGCCCCGGACCCTGCCCAAGCCTCAAAACCAGTATCTACTCAAAGATGTTGCCTGTCAACAAATTCCATGGAGGAAACCCAGTGTTTCTGGGCCAGTAATGTCAACACCATCACAAACGAGCAGAGGCCAGAGGGGGAGGCCGAGAAGAGGAAGGCTCAACTAGAGTGGGAGAATGCTGACAAATACAGCTCTTTGGGGAAAGTGCAATACCTCGTTGAGGGGGGAAAAGAAATGGAAATTTCTCGATACTATGGCTATGCACAATAAGAGATGCTAGGAGTGTTGGTGCCACTCTGGATACCTCCTGTTTTCCCATAGACAGATAGATATAAATTTTTCTATTGTGATATAGTTTAAACCTTAATAAAATTGAATAAATAAATGTAATAGAATTAGTAGATGAATAATAAAAAAGCCTTTTGAGTTTTGTTTTTTTTTCTGGGGGGGGGGGGGAGGGGGGGGAAGAACTAACATGTACACAGGACTCGCCAGCCACCCTTGTACAGGAATGGCTCTGGCTCTTAAATGCCCTGCTCAGGTTTTGCATGGACGTACGGAAGATACCGGCTACTGGATTGGAGCTCAACCCAGAAGCAAAAGCATGAGGAGCCTGGTCCCTGTTCTGTTTATTCCCATGTTAACAATTCTCCTTGCATAGCCTCCAAGTAAAGCCGAGCAGGAAAGGAAGAGCTGGTGAAGTCATTGTTGACGGGAATCTATCGAGAGCCAACATAATTGGAACCTGGACTGAATTCAAAACCACAGCACAGCATCGCCGGAGCCTGAACCACGGCCATGGTACCGCACGTGCTCCCACCTCAGCTGAGGCCTAACTGCTCACCGGGGCACTCTTCACCCCAGAGGATTAAAGAGCCAAAGCCAATGCGTCTGGACAATAGGATGAAGCCCGACCAGGGACCAGCTGCTCAGGGAGCCTTGGTTTACTCTCCGACTGTGTGGACAGTGAAGAGTTCAGGTCCCTGCAAGCACCAGCCGCGCCACTGCACATAAATTCAAGCGCTTCCTCACATTATGTTCTCTTCCTGCCCTGGAATGACAGGGGTAAGAAATAGTAACCCAGATGCAAAGGAGTGCTCTACAGGGACTTTTTATAAAATTCCTTTTAGTGCAAAAATACTTAAATGCCAACAAAAAAACCTTGGAAAACCAGAAAAAATTCAATTTTTCATTATTCCATCACCCAAAGAAAAGTACTTTTAATATATTGATGTGTGTCTAACCAATCTTTTTCCTACCCACTTATTCATACACATATATATTCTTTACAAAAGTAGTAACATAATTTTATAGTATGTAAATTATACATCACTAACGCTTTTAAAAAGTATATTATCAAACTGGACATAGTGATCCTGGCCTGCTTTCTTCCATCATATATTGGAAATATGTTCATATTAATATTTTCCACTGTGGTTTTAAATGACTATACACTAATTTGTCCTAGAGATGGCCAAAATTTACTTAACCAATCACCTATTTTGGTCATGTAAGTTGTTCCTAATTTTTTTCTCATCATAAATAATGTCATGATGAACATCCTTAGAACTAAATGTTTGCACATTTATTATTCTGCATCAAGGGGTATGAATATTTTTTGCTTAGAAACTTTTAAAGCTCTTATTAGACATTATTTTACTATCTTCCTGAAAGGCCACACCAGTGTAAATAGCTACCAGCAGTTTATGAGCGTCCATTTCACTACAACCTAGCCAACACCTGTAGTATCATTCCTTTTAATATTTAAAAATTTAGTAGACAAAAACTTAGATCACTGTTATTTTAATTTGTATTTCTTTTACTACACATTAGTTAAATATTTTTTCATAAGTTTAATAGAATTATTTCTTCATACCCTTTACTTTTGATTAAAGCATTTACTTTTATCAAAATGTTATGATTTCATATTTTTTTAATATATTTTTATTTCAGAGAGGAAGAAAGAGGGAGAGAGAAACATGAATGATGAGAAAATCATTGATCAGCTGCCTCCTGCCCGCCCCACCCTGTGGATCGAGCCAGCAACCAGGGCATGTGCCCTGATTGGGAATTAAACCCTACCCTCCTGGTTCATAGGCTGATGCTCAACCACCGAGCCACACCAGCTGGGCTGATTTCATATTTTCCGTGCATCAGTTCTACTTACAGTAGCCTGTAAGTCCCCTGAGGACTGGGACCATGTCGGCAGTTCTAATGCTAGACCAGTACCTCACACGTGGCCTAGCAAATGTCAGCTGAGTGGACGAATGAAGGGATGAATGAACAGGCTTTTCTTAGCAGGGGAAACCACAGTGCTGATGAGCTTGGTTTAAACAGAGCAATAGGTGTGATGGCAGCGGGAAGTGCCCACAGCCTTTCTCCTCGCTGTCACCTCCATCAGCCGCAGCAACGCGCTCAGCCGTCAGCACCCTCAGTTCTCAGGCCTAGCAGTTGCCACCACTGAGTTTGTTACATCAGGAACATCCAGAAAGCAGGATGGAGTCACCTCCAAGTTCATGGACCAAAACCACGCTCCCACCTGGTGCCCCGGTGACAGAGGCCCAGCAACGTGCCCAGCAGGACAAGCACCAGCCAGGGGGCCAGATGACCAGGGTTTCCTGCCTCGTTTGGCCTCATTATTAGTTGGGTGGCCTTGGGCAAGTCACTTAGCCTTTCCATCCTGCAGTTTCCTCATGGGAAGCAGGGGATATTTCCGGCCCTATCTATTTTATAGGGAGGCCCCAGGAGAGAGCTATAAATGCAGTCTTCTTACTCTGGGCCATGAGGCGGGGGCAAGGCCACCGGAAGCAGGAAGACTGGCCTGGGAGATCCCCGCACTGGCCGAGCCACACCGCGCCTGGCAGGCTGCAGGCAGTGGGCTGGGGCAGAAGAGGGGCACGGAGCAAAGAGGCTGCAGGCCTCTGCCAACTTCCCTCCCTGGCCCAGGCCATCTACCTGCGCTCCCTGGGAGAAAGCAGAGCAAAGGGTGGTCATAAAAGATGGCAAAACAGGGCCACGTGGTGAGAGGGAGCAGCCAGTCTGGGAGGACGGAGTCAGTGTTCCAGCTAGCCAGGGAGAGGGCTCCAGGAGGTGGCAGTGAGGGAGGGCTGAGTCCCCTCCTCTGGGACGTCCCTGATTTCAATTCTTCTCTCACCACCAGGAACGTCCTACTTTTCACATCAGATGTCTCCATGCAGGATTAGGAAAATATACTCAAAACCAAATTCTCACATCATAGATCAAGATAAGTGTGGCTAAGAGTGAGTGTAAAACTGAACTGGCCTTAAAGTAGAGCCTAAAACCAAAACCATAATGATATCCTGACTCCCCCAGGATGGCTGTGATCAAACGACAGATGATAACAAGTGCTGGCGAGGACGTGGAGAGATTGGAGCCTTCAAACTCTGCTTGTGGGAACGTAAAACGGTGCAGCCACTGTGGAAACAGTCTGGCAGTTCCTCAAGAAGTAAAGAAGTATTACCCCAGAACCCAGAAATTCACTCCAAGAGAAATGAAGCAGAGGCGCATGTAAACACTTGTCCATGAATAAACATTATTGTTATTTTTTTAGTAATTTAATTCTTTTTTTAATCTTCACCCAAGGACATGTTTTTATTTATTTTAGAGAGAGGAAGAGGGAGAGAGAAACATCGATCAGTTGCCTCCTGTACACCCCAATTGGATCGAGCCAGCAACCAGGGCATTGAACCAACAACCCGGTATGTGCCCTGACTGGGAATCGAACCCGCAACCTTTTGGTGTATGGGATGATGCTCCATCTAACTGAGCCACACCAGCCAGGGCCAAATGAACATTAGTACAACATTATTCAGCCATAAAAATGAAGTGCTGCCCAGCCGGCATGGCTCAGCAGTTGAGCATTGACCTATGAACCAGGAGGTTATGGTTTGATTCCCAGTCAGGGCACATGTCCGGGTTGTGGGCTCAATCCCCAAAGTGGGACGTGCAAGAGGCAACCAATCAATGATTCTCTCTCATCACTGATGTTTCTATCTCTCTTTCCCTCTCCCTTTCTCTCTGAAATCAATAAAAAATATAACAACAAAAAAATGAAGTGCTGATACAGGCTACAATGGGCATGAGCCTTGAAAACATGGTGAACAAAAGAAGGCAGACATGAAAGGCACATGTCATGTGATTCCATTTATATGAAATGTCCAGAACAGGCAAATCCATGGAGGCTGAGAGTAGACTGGTATTTGGCAGGAGCTGGGAATGGGAAGTTGTGAATTGATATGGAGTTTCTTTTGGGGGCAGTAAAAATGTTCTGAAATTAAATAAAAGTAATGGTTGGTTGCACAATTCTATGACAATACTAAAAACCACTGAATTTAAAAGGGTGAATTTTATGCTATATAAATTATATATAAATTTTTAAATAAATTTTAGTTAATCTAGTTTGTGTAAGCTAACACAAAACAAATAAATGATGAATGAATGAAGCAAGCCTAAAATAATAAGGCTCTGTTACTCAGCATCTTTGTTTGATGAAATCCCTTAAACAAGCCACAAGAATAGGCTGTAAGAACGAAGAGAAGGAGGACAAGAAAGGGCCAAGCCCATACATGAAGAGGGAAACACATTTTCTGGTATAATACTGGATGGAAAACCTATCGATCACTATGAGGCCACCTCTAACCGTAAAGTCAAAAAAATTACCATTTCAGAGCTACGTTGACCATTTTAATTGTTTCCTGATGAAAGAAGGGTTAAAAAAAAAAGGGGTGTGTGATGAAATGAGAGGATTGGTGAGCTCAATAACACAAAACACATTTAGCCCTTCAAATTTCCAGTATCCGGGTATCATGATAAAAAGTTTTGACAGGCCAGCCAGTGTGGCTCAGTGGTTGAGTGTAGACCTATGAACCAGGAGGTCTCGGTTTGATCCTGGCTGGGACACATGGGGCTTGATCCCCAGAGGGGGCTTGTAGGAGGTGGCCGGTTGGTGATTCTCTCTCATCATTGATGTTTCTATCTCTCTCCTCCTCACCCTTCATATATATATATATATATTTTAAGTTTTGATGGTCAGGAGCAAAACTGGGCTGAAGGGCCTAACCCCTCACCACTATGTAGGTAACCTGTCCTACCCACCATCTCCCGAATCCTTATAGCAACCTTTTTGGGCAAGAAAGGCTGATCCAAACCCTTTCAACAATTGACAAAAGCAAGACAGAGACTGGGGCAACGTGCCTGAGGGAATGAGCAGCAGAATCCAGACCAGAATTAAGGTCCCGACTCCCAGCTCCATGAAGATGTGTCGTCAAGAAGTTCAGGCCTCAAATTCTTTCCGTTATACCTCATACTTCCCCTTGGATTATCTCCATAAAGGAAAAAACAATGTACAGAATAGCAAACCCAACTTCGAGAAACTGTTTGATGTTCCTCCCTGTCCCTGTGCCTCCTCAAAAAAATGCCATCTGCCTGAGGTGTTTCCTATGGGGAGCGGAGCCGGAGGAGCTCGATGAAGGACGAGACCCAGGCAGGGCCTCCGAGGCTGCCTGCGTGACGGCACGCAGCAGTCTGGCCCTGCGTGGAAGGCCGCTGGCCTCCCGGAAGAGAGATTAAGTCCAGTTGATGAATGCATGACATCAGTTACTCCTCTTGATTGCTCTCCAAATGCCCCCGGGGGGCAGGGGAAATTAGGTCACTAATGCAGTGCTTCCGCTGGGAGAACAGAGATACCCAACACAGCACCATCTTGGTGAGCATCTTCCCCCCGAGGCACAGCCCCCCGATTCGGGAAAGAGGGTCACTCTCTGATCACTTTCTCACTTGATATTCCAGAAAAAAATACTTTTAAATAAAAGTTGGACCTAAAGCTTTCCGTTTCTGAGGGGTGGATCTAAGCCCACCACCTGCTGGCCAACTCCAGGTACGGCTGCATCGGGATGTCTGTGAAGCACCTGGCAGGATGCAGGGCCCACAGCAGTACTCAGGAGCGCACTTCTTAATTGTTAGAAAGCAAACAGGGCCTGGCTGGGGTGGCTCAGTGGTTGAGCGTCGATCCATGAACCTGGAGGTCACAGTTTGATTCCCGGTCAGGGCACATGCCCAAGTTGTGGACTCAATCTTCTCGCGTGCAGGAGGCAGCTGATCGATGATTCTCTACCATCACTGATGTTTCTATCTCTCCCTCTCCCTTCTTCTCTTTAAAATCAATTTAAAAGGGGGGGGGGGGGCTCCTTTACCCTGTGATCTGTGGGTGCCACTGGCTGAGAGGTTGGGTCAGAATTTCAGGCCTAACTCTTGCAAGCTTCATGGCTTTAGACAAGTCACCTGGCTCCTCCGGGCTTCCCATTTCCTCGTGTATATGGCATGAGGAGAAGCCCACCTATCTTCAGGGTTGGCATGAGAATTAGACACAGTGTGTAGAGAGGGCTGGTGTGGCTCCCGAATCCCCAGTAAACGGTATCAACCACCTGCTCCCTCCAAATGACCCTTCTTCTAACCATCTCCTGTGCAGAGGATGGAGCCAGGCAGCTCCTGGCTATGATTCCTTGCAGGTCAGAGGAGGGGTCCAAAGAGCAGCCACTGGTCGGTCCCTTTCTGAGCTCATCAGAGGACCAGAGAATTCAACGCAAGCCCCTGAGATGAAGAATGATGTATAACTGGGTTTACCTGGGACAGTGCTGGCTTGCGTCATGGTCCTGAGGTAAAATTAGTAGTACCCATTTTCACTCTCAAACGTGCATCCATTTGGACAGTCCCTTAAATGCCCGCCCTGCTTACAGTGGTGTAAAATGACACTTTGAAAACATACCACCAATATTGGCACTCAGGTTTCATTTAAAGCTCTGAAACAAAAATTGCATTTCCTCCAAACGACTAAGTCCAGCCCCTCCCCCAGGCTCAGAGTGGCCCCGAGTCAACTCATAGGGCATAGTTTTCTACTCAACTACCTTCTTATCTTACCTATGGATGCGCTCTGCCTGCCTTTTATCCCCCATGGTTTGTGTAGCTAATGAACCAAGGCACAGACTAGATAAATAACAATAATAAGGCCTGCTTGCTGAATGAGAGAAGCAGGAGATGTGAACGGCAAAGAAAGGCAGCTGTCTGTCTCTGCCAGATGGGCAGTGTGGGCCAGGGACCAGGACTTTCATCTCCGAGGGGCCCCACACAGCCGCGCCACTGGATGCCATGCCACGCAAGAGGAGTGAGTCACTCCCCACGCCTGAGCAGAGACAGCCTGCATTCTGCCAGGACTGCCGCCATGCTTCTGAGCGTTGGGCCCTGCATGACTAAATGCTTCCTTAGCTGAAATACCCTCTGGGGAAGAATCTGTCACCAGTGCTGCCAGAGGACCGACCCCCAGCCGCGCACAGGAAGCTCGCGAGCTGCAGGCTGTGCACAGGGAAATGTCGGTGCAGGCTCAGCCAGGAACGCAGGCCTCTTTGATGAGACCACAATAAATCCACTAGGAGAAACAGAGGGGACCAGGCCTTCAACAGCACAGTAACAACCAACTATAACGTTGGTTTCATTTGAATTCCTCTTTTTGGCTGAAAATTCAAAGCTAGAAAGAGTTATTAACTTGATGAGCTGTTTCCTGGTGACACTTCTTTGCATCTGTGGGACCGGGTGTGTTGTCAAGAAATGTAGGCCCCCAAATTCTCCAGCAATTATTTGGAGAGGAAAATAAGTTAAAAGTAATTCATATATATGAAGCTTCTTATTCGGAGCTGCTTTTCCCGCTGTGTTCAAAACACAAACTCCGTGGCATGGGTTGGAGATGAAGCAAGCCTTGAACTCCCTTCCTAATCTCACAGTAAAGGGAAAAAGCCATCTGGAATCTGGCGTGTGACTGTATCCTTGGATCAGGAGAAACAAATGAAAGGGTGATAGACAGACAGATAGATATAGATATACAGATTAGATGATAGATATTAGATAGATGATACAAGTTTGGATATATAGCAGATTAGATAGCTAGATAGATAAGGTACATGATAAATTAGTAACATGATAGATTAGATGATAATTGAGAGATAGATGTTGATAGATAGATAGATAGATAGATAGACAGACAGATAGACTCACACAAGTACCAAAAGTATCACAATAATCATTTTTAAATAGTTTGGTACAGCCCTGGCCTGTTTGCTCAGTGGTTAGAGCATCGGCCCTCGGACAAAAGGGTTGAGGGTTCAATTCCCAGTCAAGGGCACGTACCTGGGTTGCAGGTTCCATCCCAGCCCCGGTGAGGGAACATGTGGGAGGCAACCAACCAATATATCTCTCTCACATCGATGTTTCTCTCTCTCTTCCCCCTTTCCTTCCACTCTCTCTAAAAATCAATGGAAAAGGGTGAGGATTAACAAAATAAATAGTTTTGTACAAACAACCTCACTCAACAAAATCCTAAGAAATTGTAATCTATCGTCTCCATTTTATAACGTGGAACTAGCCATCTAGAAATATATCAGATGGTCACACTCAAACAAAAAGTACTAGAAAGAAAAATTAAACGTAGACCTGATTCCTGGCGTGCTCCCACCCCGGCGGGTGGTGTTCCTTGCCATGGCACCTCTGAAGCATGTCCAGCCGCTTTCACCAGCTGGGAGAGACGCTGGGACAGGAGGTCTCCGTGGCTGCCTTCAGAGCCTAGGATTCTATGTTATTACCAGCTCTTTTGATTTTTCCCTCACAGGCTCCCCACAAGGAAGGATTCCAGCTCTGACCCATCATTAGAGGGAGATTAGGTCATAAACACTATTGATGCAACCTAAAGGCAGCAGGGTGTTCTCAGGGAAACCAGCTCAGCAGGTGGCCCACAGGGCTGGGGCAGCAGTCCCACTCCAGCTGCCTTCGCCTCCCCTCCCTCCCATCCCACCACCTGCCCTGTTCCTGCTCACCACCTCTCAGCCCACTAACGCCAAGTCTAACCAGTGTCCTAATTAGCCAAGTAAAACCTCAGGACACCGAAAACAGCAGCTGAGGGAGGAGGCCCTTTCGGTGACATTAGCCCTACCCACCCTGCTTCATAAGCTTCTGGGGGGCGGGCACCTGGCTACAGAGACCACCCCCCACATGAAGACAGTGTAATCCCCTGCCCTTCAAAGAGGACAGGACACGGCAGGGGCCCGAGGGCAGAGGTGTGCCACCGCTAGCTTGTAGAAAAGCTTGGCAGACGTCCACTCAATTTCAGCAGAAGTCCCGCTGCTAGAAGCACCTAGAACCCTGGCCCTAAATCCTGGCTGTCCCCTAGGAGCTTGAATCTCCGACGCCCAGGCCCACCCCAGAACAATGAAGTCACAAATTCTGGTCTCTGTTATTTTATGAAAATTCCCCAGGGGGTTCCAGTGTGCACTCGACATGGGTAACTACTGCCCTGGCTCATTGCAAAATCCCTCCTACCAGCTAGTCGGCCGCGGCCACAGAGACCCACCCCCGCCGCACCCTCTCTGTCATTAGGGGAACATTTAGTCACATTCAAAGAAAGCTGCCTCCCAAATGGGTTAACCAGAAAGAACTCTAATTTCTACTCACTGTGATGCCCCTATGTCATTACCATGGCAGTTAAGACGGACTAAAAGCAAGGAATTTGGGTAAATGGCTTCACCCAACAACAGCAGCAAGTCAGAAGCAGAGCCCTCAAAACCCAAAGAAATAAATAATCATTTTCCGGAGAAGAAACAGGGAGATGGTCTCAAAGAGGGGAAAAGGGAACGAAGGGGAGAGGGCCTCAAACGGAGTGGGGTGATTTGGGGCCGGAGCTACGCACAGTAGGTAGGAAAACTCCAGTGACTTGGCCACCCCTCCCCAGACAGTCATTTTTCCTTTAAAACACTGTGCACCATTAACTTTTTTAAAGGAAGAGTATTCACCTATTATGGGCTCTCGTGAAAATCAAAGCAAACCAATGCAAACCTAGGCAGGGGAACTGCAATGAGTGCTCTGTCCTGGTTCCTGTCTTGAACAGAAGGAAGTTCATTAAACAAAACCACGGAAAAGTTAGTGTGGCTGCTAGGAGCTCTCTTAAGTGACTGTGGGCATGTTCCTTCTTACTAAACACCCTTTTCCCCACTACTCTGCGTGGGAGCTGTGCAGGGCCCCTGCTCTGGGGGAGGTAGGCAGCGGGGCAGGCAGTGAGGGAATCCTTCCCCAGCCCTAGGATTCCCCAGAGGGGCTGTCAAGGGGGAGGACAGGAAGAAAGGGAGCAAGGATCAGGGCTCCCCCACAGCCCACCATGCCAGCCAGAGCAGCTCTGCTTCACTCAGTCTTACCTGCCGCTAGAGGGGTCCGGTACAAGTATCATATGAAAAAAAAGGTGCCCCAGAAAGCAGTGTAAAAGCTCTCAAGAACAGAAGGAGCAACGAGGACTCATTCAGCTGCCAGCAGGGACAGCTTCCACGTATGCCGGGGGCCTCTAAAAATGATAGTCCAGAAGTCTCTGCCCAGGTCCCTCAGCCGGGCACAGATCCAGGGCATCCTCGGACATGTGTGTGCCAGGCAGGCTCTTATCTAGCACACAGCACCCTGAGCCCATGGGGTGCTGACCACGGAAAGCCTGTCCCTCACACCCAAAGACTTCGTGGAGCCCTACCGTTCCACTTCCCCACAACCTCTCCTGGCTCTCACTGTCATTCCGGGCACCAGGGCTGAGAGGAAGCCCCTACCGTCTGCACATCCCGCAGATGGAGTCGGGGCAGAGTCTCTGGGAGCGTCCGAGTACAGGGTGCAGCACTCAGAACTGGAGGGGAGGATGCAGACACTGTCTTGAGAGGGGAAGACCCACTCCCTCGTGGAGTGGGATGATTTCCAAAGCTCCCAGCTCTCAGGCCTGGAGCCAGGCAAGGAATCCAGGGGACACCAGGATAACTGCCACGATGTCCAGGACATAGGGCCTAGGGACGCGAGCAGGAATGTCCCTGCTCTGGGAGGACCAGCTTGGAGGCTGGTGATGGAGCCCCAGCGGCCTCCATCATGAGGAAAGCGTTTGGGAAAGTGTGTGCGCTGGGCCTCCAGGAACGCCGTGCTACCTCCCAGGACGCACGTCTTTTCCACTCTCCTCCACTGGCGCTAGGTGATCAGCCAATATCCCAGGAGTGGACGGACTCTTCCAGTCCAGCCACTGGTGGGTGAGATTTGCACCGAAACACCTGAGAGGCCCAGCCCCATGGTGTCTGCTTGCAGAAGGCACTGGTGTCCTCGGGCGAAATGTGTGACCTCGCCCACGTGGGGCCTGGGGAGGTCTCAGGAGGGGCAGGCAGACAGCTGCTCCAACAGCCACCGGATAACGTGGCTTTCTAATCGCCAGGCCACGGGCACATTTTGTGGTGACAACTCTGGTCCTGGACTTGGAAACTTTAGTCTGATGTGGTCGGGCTATTTTGTAAACATTTTCTAACCCGAGTCAAATGAATGATGCAAAGGGAATCATCAAAGTATCAATTACAGATACATTCATATTATAGTGTGTGTGTGTGTGTGTTCACACATGTGTACTAGTCAGAAGTAGGGAGCAAACCCAAATGCCACATGGATGCAAAAATGACAAGCAGTGGATGTGCCACAGTGACACTGAGCCACGTCTCCCCAGGAGAGCCAGCCAGCGGGGCCTGGGAAGCCACCTCGCCCGTGCTCTGGCTGCCTGCCTCCGGGTGAGGCTCTCCAGGAGCTGGGGCAAGCCCAAGGGGTTTGGGGAATGACCACGGAGTCCGCCATGGTGCTCAGAGCCACTCCTCAAATAGCTGGGACCTGTGCCCTCAGATGCAAGCTCTCCCACAAACAACCAGCATGAGAGCTGCTATCCCACTGCCTTCGCAGAAGATCCAGAAACGAGGATACTGGTGAAGAGGCTGCAAACATCAGACTATAAACCCTCCTCCCATCCCAGGATTCTCAGGCTTCAGGCATCACTCAGATGAAGCAGAAAACCAAGTCCTGTTAGTGTATCCATCCATCCATCCATCCATCCATCCACCCACCCATCCATCCACCAGCAGGCAGTAACAGAGTGCCTCAGGAGTGGCAGGGCTGGGTGGGTGGGGAATATTCAAACGAAAGAGACAGAAGAGCCTTGATCAAACTGTAACACAGGATGATGGCTTAGGGGCCGTGGATAAAAGCCCAATGATTGCCTAGCTGCCAAGAAGCAGCAGCAGATTTCCAGGAAGGGGGCTGAGCAGAGGCTTTGGGATGGAGTGGCACCTGGGCTGGGCCTAGAAGGGTAACAAAGATTCCCGTGGGCAGAGGGAAGGGGGAAGGGCATTCTGACTGAGGTGGCAAAGTGAGCCAGGCTGAGCAGCAGGACGGGGCCACGTCACAGAGGGCCCTGCGCTTGGGCTGCATTCTGGGAGCAGGAGGAGCCACGGAGGGTCTTGGAGGAGGGAGTCAGGATCAGCATGTGCAGGACGAGCCCAAGCTGCAGAGCCGGGGTGGGCAGGGAGACTCCTCAGAAGGCGAGGAGGTGACAGAGGTCGGAGTCAGGGGCAGTAAAGGGATGGGTGCCAGAGATAAGAGACAAAACTGACTCGATTCAGCACAGGGTGACTGTGGGCCTAAACCAGCATGACAGCGGGGACAGCCCTCTCTGAGGCTGGGCGGCAGGAGTGTGGGAGAAATGGTGCGTCTGCTTGGGGATGGCTGCATGGAGGTGCCTGGGGCACACCCAGGAGCCACACCCCGTAGGTAAATGACAGTCCGGAGTTCAGGAAGAGGCCTTCCCAGCTGGCAGCCTTCTCTGTCCTCGCCTTCTCTGTGCTCCGGTCCCATCCTCATCTCTGCTGGTGGCACCCGGGGGGAGGGGAGGAAGTCCCCTTGGGCATGCTGTGCCCAGGTGAGCAGACATGACAGCCAGGCTCTCCTCTCTGGGCTGGGGCTCCCGCTCCTTGGAGATCTAGAATCCACAGAGCCGGCATGGACCCCCACCTCCCGAGATCCACACTTTCAAACACAATCACCGGATCCCAATGCAGGTTCACAGGTTCCACCCGCAGACTCTCTGCTTTGACAGGTCGGGTGGGGCTCAGGAAGTGAATGTTTTAAGATGCAACCAAGACTGTGACACCGGGAACAGCCTGCTGACCTGCTCGGAAAGCCCTGCTCCCAGCAGATGCTCGGTCAGACCCTCCTGCAGCTGCAGCCCCTGGCTCTGCTGAGAAAGTAGAGGGCAAGTGGGGGTGTCGACAGGGAGGGGAGGTTGCTGGCACCTAAAATGAGATGGGTAATACCAACATCACATCTGAGTGCTCACTACTACGGCCGGGTGCTGCTGTGAGGCCTCCAAGTCAGTATTTGAAACAACTTTCCCCATTTTGCAGTTGAGGAAATTGAAGCTTAAAGTCAAGTCATCCAGCAGGTGGTGGTGTGTACTCCATACCTGTCACCTAAGGCACAGGGTGTGTTGGCAAGCTACGCCCTTCCCTCTGGCCTCAGTCTCCCCCTCTTTAAAATGCAGAGAACTTTCCCCACCTGCTTCCAGGAGACTCTGGGGTCTTAATGATGATGATCGTAAGACCGCTGGAAAGCCAGCAGCGTTTTCCCCAAGCAGCACCCGTGCCACCTCTGGGACCCTTCAGCCAGTCTGGATGCTGCCTGCAGGGCACGTCTGGACCTCTGCCATCACTGGATGGAAAGGGCAAAGGGCGTTCCTTCTGCCCTGTGCTGAGTGCCGCAGACAAAGGTCTCACTATGCAAGTCTCAATAGAAGGCTTTGTTTGGCGGCAATAATATTATTTTCTGCTGCTGACGCGTCACCTCCATTTTTAAACTGGGAATATTCGGCTGCATTCTCCTCTGGGGGGCGTGCCATGTCAGAGAGAAATGACACCCCCAGACCCTCTGACCTGGGAAACACATGGAAGGGGGCAGGTGACATGGCTTGGAGAAAGCCAGAAAGATGGGAAGAAGAGGTGCAGGCTTCATTGTACCAAACTGCTTACTTCAATGGCTTATCTCTGCAAGTTTGCACTTGAATCTCTAAGCATTTCTTTCTGGCCTCGGTAGTGAGGAAGAGGTGCAGGCTTCGTTGTACCAAACTGCTTACTTCAATGGCTTGTCTCTGCAAGTTTGCATTGAATCTCTAAGCATTTCTTTCTGGCCTCGGTAGTGATTAAAGAAGCTCTGAGCTCACCAAAGGAGCAGATCGTGGATGCCGATGAAGCCACCTTAAGCTAGTTCTGTGCAAGGCTCCTTCTCTGGAAAGCATGCCCGGGCCACGCAGTCGCTTGAAGCAATGCAGAAAGTATGACCAGCCAGCAGGAAAAAATCCCGGTTTCCTCATCGGTATGATTACCGCTTATCTCCTGAGGGAAGGATGGGCAGGCTAGTGGAAATTCTATGGAGATCAGTAACCACGGTGGTTATCTGTAAGCGTAGCTAACATTTTTCTCTGGATGTAAAAGCAGTGGAGTTTGGGGTGGGACAACTGACCACATCCTTGCCACTTCTGATGACTTTTATTCTTTGGCGTTTGCTCACTAAATCCCCCTACTCTTTAATGCCTCCCACACCTGCATTAAAATGTGATCACATTCTGCCCAACTGAGCAGGGCAGGCAGTCTGACTGCTCATTGCTCCTTCATTCCAATCTGCCATTAGACCATCTGCTGACTATTCCGGGTCCCTGGGCCAGGTGCTAGGCTCATGAGGATGTCCCTTGTCCCTGCACAGAAGCAACCACCTGAAATGAAGGAAGAGAAGCCCACAGCCACTGAGAAAGAAGGCCCAAGAGAGAAGGCAGGGCGTTGGCAAGAAGGGATATGCCTACCTGGTGAAGGTGGCAGGAAAGGGAAGGCACAAAAAGGACAAGAAGCAGGAGAGGGGCCAAGAATGGGCCCAGAGTGAGGAGTGCAGAAGCACATTCAGGAATGACTGATGGGGTCTTTCAAGGATGTCTGAGAAAAAAACAGAATTTTCTGTATCTATTGAACAAAATGCAGGTTATTAGAGGAAAACTGTCTCTGAGCTCCAAGGCAGGAGCCGGAAAGTACCCCAGGGCCATCTAGTGCACACCCTTCACTGTGCCAATGAGCAGCTAAAGCCCAGAGAACTGAGGCGACATGCCAAGGTCACACAGCAAGTTAGTGTTAGAGAGACCAAAACTGGGGACACTTCCGCCACGGAGGGCTCTGGCCCAGCAATTCCTCCAGGGGCCGGCGTCACTGGCCACTCCCTCAGGAAGGACTTATTAACACTTGGTGACCAATGCTGGGACCTACAGGGACCCCATATGAATCCACACCAGAGGCAGGCTATAACCTTGACCTGACCTTGCAGGCTGACAGCAAGCTTTTCCAAGCTCCAAGTGTGGCTCCCCAGCAGGCCTTGGAGGAGGGACAGAAATGCCCAGTAGTGCCAAGTGCATCCTGACAGATACAGCTGACAAAACAGCAGGCTTTCTCACGAGGCCAGAGTCCCAAGGCGTGCGGGGAGGGCCCCCTTGAGAATGTGCCCGCTAGGTTAGGTGATGTGTGCAAGCAAGAAAGAAATATGAGCCCTAGCTGGTTTGGTTCAGTGGATAGAGCGTCAGCCTGTGGATTGAAGGGCCTGGGTTCGATTCCGGCCAAGGGCATATGCCCGGGTTGTGGGCTTGATCCACATTAGGGGGCGTGCAGGAGGCAGCCGATCAGTGATTCTCTCTCATCATTGATGTTTCTATCTCTCTCCCTCTCCCTTCCTCTCTGAAATAAATAAAAAATATTTTAAAAGAAAGAAAGACGAAGGCCTAAGCTTGGAGGCTCTTTCTGGGCAGTGATGAGAAAGCTGAAACAGGAGAGTGGTCTCTGACCCTTCAGACACACGGAAGACCAGGACAGAGAGAATGCGAGGAGGTGAGTATGTGATTTAAAATGTAGGGGAGCTCAGACTAGGAGGGCAAGGCAGGGTGACGTAGATGGTAGGATAGAAAAGAGGAAGCTTCAAGACAGACCCTGAAGCCACAGGTAAAGAGACCATCATTCTGAAAAATAACCAGTTAAGACAGGTTTTCCTAAAGTATACATAGCTAAGTCTTCTGTTAGCTTCTCGGACAGATTGTATGTTGACTTTCACTCTTGGATAAAATCTTTCCTTTTTTTTTTAATATGTGTCTGCTGGCCACTGTGCAGTTTGCCTATCTCCTCAAAAACAAAATATTTGTCAAAGGGGCAATCAGTAGGCATGCTGAAAACTGACCATTCGTAAGTAAACTCCTAACGTGAGTGCTATGACCCCAGAAACAGACTTTAGATTTGGCGGAATGAAAAGCATAAACCCTTCAGAGCAAAACATGAAGGGTACCCGGCTACTGGTGGGCACAGTTTTCTTCCCAGATCAGACGAGACTGGGTGTGTTCAGGGTGGTATGGCTGTAGACTATAGTTTTCTTATCTAAATGACAAGTAATATTATGTGTGGGTCTCAACAATAAAGAATTTTTTTAAAATATATTATCTGTGGGTCCTTCTCCAAGAAGGACTGCTCAATTCTATTCATGTCAAATCCGGGCCGGGAAGAACTGCCCCCGTCTGATTTTCTCATCAGTGGACAAGAGATTCCTGGTTCAACATGTGCTGCACCCCTCCTCATTTCGAGAAGATGCACCCTCAAGAATTCTTTAAAAATCAGAATCAAATACTTATGAGCAAAAGCTCAAAATTGGTAGCTTTGAGGATTACTCTGAATGCTGTGTTTTCACAGTAACCACAATCAAATCACATTTGCAATTTAACTTTTGTCTGAAAGTTCTCAGGCAGAGAAAGCAAGAAGCCACTCCTTTTATCCTACCACAATTCTCTAGATCCGTATTCTCAAGTTCCACTGGAGAAGTTAGAGTTGGACAGAAAACGCGAGTAAGAAAACAACTGCCTGGCCACCCGCACCCCCACTCCCTTCTGTGGCAGATCAAGCCACTGCTCAGTTCAGCAACTTCTAAAAGAAAAAAGGCAAACAACACAGACTCATTTTCCCGTGGTAAAGGTTCCCGAGTGTGAAGATTATTATTGTAAGCTGTCTTACTGATCATGGTGGTCCCACCAGCCAGAGCTGCCTTGGTGCCTTGAAAGAAGTCATCAGCAGAAGTCATTCCCTGGTCAGGCATCTGGAAGCGGGTATGGACGTCGATCCCTCCGGGAATCACCATCCTGGAATGGGCCTCGATGGTCTTGACCCCTCCTGGCACAATCAGGTTTTCTCCTATTTGCCTACATTAATAGGGTGGTGACAATGGTGGTAAATGAAATGTCCCTGAATCCAATGAAATCTGACAGACATTTTCACCAAGCCCTACCCTATCCTTCCTGTGTTCACTAGACTTTTCCAGTTACTGTAATTATTCATAATATATGTGCACTCCCCACTCCCTACCACCAACTAAGAAGCAATGCAGCGCTTACTAGAAAACAAAAGTTAAATAAGGCACCAGAGGCCTAATCAAAGAGTCTTAGTTACCAGAAAACCCCTAAAATCAAATGATAACAAGTTCCCAAGGAATTTACATAAAATGACACTGCACTTTCTCAATAAACACACAGTTGAGCTAATTATCTTATAGCAATCTCCTCCAGATCTGTTGGCACTTTACAAACATGTATTTTCACCAAATCCTTTGCAATATAGAGAAAATAGGGGAGAAGCAAAAAATAAATAAATAAATAAGTGAACACTATGATTAAAACAATTTGAAAATGTGGAAGCATGTCATTAGCAACTCAGATAAGGCAGAAAAATTAATATTCATTATGTTGAAGGATATGAATTCATTTCTAATGTTTAAAAAAATATCTCTGCTTCATCTTTCTAACAGTTTTTTTTTAAAGGAAAAAAGTAATCAAGGAGAAGTTGCTAAAGTTCAAAATCAAATTAGTGATGACTAAAAATAGCCCCCAGGCTTGCTCACTTCTAGGCCAGTGTCTTTCTGCTAGATTCTAACTGGGGGAATGGGACAGGCAAGTCATGGTATGTGAGAGCCTGGAGTAGAGACTGTCATAAGCAAACACACATGGAGAAAACATTAAATGTGGAAATGGTAGGACCTATTTTAGGTCATAAATCAGGGTTTGAGTTTCTAGGCAACAGATACATCCACTCCAGTTTTCCACTCCTCAGCAATGGTTTGCCGTAGCACTTGATGAATGCTGCTTATTCAAAAGATGTCATTTGCAGCAATGTTTGTCTTTAAACAGATGTGCTATTTCTCTGGAGCCTTATGAGCTGTCCCAGTCGGAAGGGCACAAGGATACTGGTATGTACTCAGCTCACTTAACCCTCTAGAATCCAAAAATACCCTGATGCAATAACTGCTCTGTTGTTAGAAACACAATACACAAGCAACACAAGGGCAGTCTTACTGGTGTTTGTTGGCACTTAAAGAATGAAACCTAAAATTCCCTTGGGATGAGGCAGCAATTTGTCTATGTTACTTAATTTGTTTTCCTTTGGCCCAACCACTGGATTCTTGATTCAGAAAGCAGATGTGCTATCTTGATAGAAAAGGGTATACTCACATTTGTGTCCTTCCATTGGGCAAGACATGCAAACAACTACATTCTAGGAAAACCTTTAATATATGCAATAGATCCTAAACCAAGTATTTGAGCTGGCAACAAGAAGAAATTGTGTCACCTGGGTTAAAAATAGCAAGTTACATAATGCGTTAGGAAATGGGTATGCATTTAATTGTAGCTTTGAATTCCCTAAATCTGAGTTTTCAAATTCACTAATTACTACCAATCAAAATGGGCTTAAATAGATACTAAGTCACTCTTTGAAGTCACTAAAGCTTGATATTATGTGTGTGAATTGTAGGTGATGCTTGGGAATACTGGAAGGTACACGAATTCTTCTATATGAGTTACACTTACTTGATCAACCCATCTTCCATGTATATGTCTGCATAGAATGACTGGTCATCATTAACGATTTTACCTCCTTTGATCAGAAGACGATCACTCTGAAACAAAGACATACTAAGGTCACCATGTGTACCTGGCCCATGAGGAACATTGGTTCTAAAATAAGTGAGCTAAGGACACATTTCACTATTCAAAGTGATGCTCAGCCCAGCCGGCATGGCTCATGTGGAGCATCAACCTGTGAATTAGGAGGTCACAGTGTGATTCCCAGTCAGGGCACATGCCCGGGATGTGGGCTGGGTTTCCAGTGGGGGCATGCAGGAGGCAACCGATCAATGATTTTCTCATCATTGATGTTTCAATATCTCTCTCCCTCTCTCTTCCTCTCTGAAATCAATAAAAATATATTTAATGCTCAAAATGAGCCAATTTTGAAAAGGTTCAGTGACAATGGTGAACCTGTATGTAGGAACCTATTTGACACATGATGAGTAGAAATATGCTGGTAAAGCTCAAAGCTTATCATAGATTTAAAAACAAACAAAAAACCTTCTTTCCAGAAGACAATACTTTTTAATGGCTTTAAGCTAAACTTCATTAAAAAAAAACAAAAAAAAAAAAACACCCACATGTAGGGAAGTCAATTCTTGGCAAGCTTTGTGTGGGGAAAAATTAACCAAAAGTCTGTTGTCATGGCAAACTCGACACAAACACACTAGGTTCCACCATAACAAGGTTTCAATTCAGCCTGTTCATTATATTTGCATTTCATTTTGAGGTAAATCACAGCAATTGTAGCAAAGAGAGAAAAAAACCTCTTCAATTATACAGCATTTTAACTATTAAACTGTTAAGGAAAAGGTAAAGTTTTATGATAAAGTAGATAAGAGGGAAAGTTCTAAATCTAACACCACTATAAACTGTCAATTCACTTATAATATAATTAGTGTAAAAAATACATATGACAAGCAGCACATGAGGGCCAAGAATATAATGAAAACGTTACTTTATGACTCATCTCTATTCCAAAGGCTTTGATGGAATGGAACGTTAAAATCAGTGGATATACACCTGTGCTATTCCACACTGGGTTGAAATGTTACAAGTTAAAGCATAGATTGCCCTCTTAACATGCAAAATATTTCAAAGGAATGGCATTCATCTTGACAATCGTTAACTCTAAGTTGCTACAAAACAACATTCTCAGCAAGTGCTATTTATGTTTAGCACCTGCCAAAGAAAATATTATAGCAAATGTGTAGTGAAGAACACATAAACTATAAGACCCAGAAAGATCCTTTTACACAAAAATGTACACATGGGTTTACAAAGTATTTATTGTTTCTCTAACATACTGAAAAACAGATCATTAAATTTTGTACACTTCAGTCTGTTGTAGACTTTGGAAAGTCATATGAGACTAAATAATCAACAACAATTCCTACACTTGTATAAGTTAAATGTAAGAACCTTCACAAAATCCAGTGAGGTGGATGGAGTAGATTCTTAACCCATGACACAGAAAGAAACTGAGGCACAGAGAGGTTAAGTCACTTGCCCAAGGTCACCTGATCCAGTACACTTTCCTCTGGCTACTCAGAACTCCCCCGCAGGATCCCACTTTGACAGGATAAATATTGCCTGGGAGCAAAGAGAAGCCCTGCCCTTCACCACCTGCTCCCTCATTCGCTGTGGTACCTGTCCCAGCCATCACTGTGAATCCCAGAGCCAACACAGAGAGAGAGAGAGAGAGAGAGAGAGAGAGAGAGAGAGAGAGAGAAGCCCTGTTCACTCTGTGCCTTCCAGAAGGCTTCTTACATAAGAGGCAGCTGTGATGATGGAAGGAGGGAGACCATGCTATGTAGGTCCTCCATAGTGCACCCAGATTTTAAGGGTAGAGGGGGCGCTCTTTTAAAAGTCAGTCTTGTTTGCTTTTTAATTTTTTTCCTCCCCACACTGTCAAAACGAAACTGCCTTTTTCATTCAGGAAGACAGCGATTTATTTGAGATTTGCAGCAAATGTGCTCTCCACCCCCACTCTCCAGACTTCTTCCTCCTAACGGAGAATATCGAACATCGGGTCCCCCTCGCCCGGCCCTTTGGAATCCTGGGTCTCTGGCCTTTTAGAAAAAGCTACTACCCACCCTCGCCCTTGAGCAGCCTTGCTCATCCTATAAAATCCTCTCCAGCACACACCCCGCCCCGTGCTTTGGTCTCCACATCTCTCTCCTGCGGATGGGTGTGTCCTTGTGCATCCACAGGAGGCCGGGGTGCCCGTGGCTAAGGAGGGGACCAGAGGCAAGCGCGCCCTCAGATCCAGCCCTGAACACATCTACACTTTTCAAGGAGTCTCTCGGTCTCTGCCTCGGCCCTGGGTTCTACCCAGCAATCGGTTGGCCAATTGCAATTGCACATCATTATATAACAATGAATACCCCTCGCGTTCCAGCCGCCCTCCCCAGCGTTTCATTGGGGATGTGGATAGAGAACTAAGACTAGCGAATTTTTTCCAGGAAAAGCTGGGGAGAGGATGGGCGCGGTGGGAGTAAGAACCTGTGTTCATCGCTGAAGCATCGCCAGTTCATCGCGTAGATGTTTTTCTCGTGATTTACAAACTAAGCACCCCAAGCCCCACAAGTGCGCCAACACCTCCGGCCAACGGGACCATTGTCTGCCGAGGCCCGGCCGGGCCATCTGCTCCGCGCGTCGCGCAGCGCCATTACCTCCCGAGCCGGGCTCGGCGCTGTCCCCGGCGCCCACCCTCCCAGCCCGCTTTGTATGCGCCAGCACGGACGCCTCCTGGCCGCAGAAGGGACAGAGGTAGAAGAAAGCCAGCCCCGAACCAGAGGGCGAGAAAGCCAAGAGGGCCACCAACACCGGCCCCTGGTCAACAAAAAGCCCACTCCTGGCCCCCACCCTTCTCTGTTCATCACCGCGTCCCTTTTTTCCTTCCCGTTTCCACATCAGCCTGGTGCACCCTGCCCTTGCAGCATCTCTCTGCTGTCAGTCCGCCGCCAGGCTGAAACCTGCCCCTTTTTCTCGGGAGCCGGAGGAAGGCTCCAGAAAGCCCTTTATGGCGGGGGCGGGAGGCACAGGGAGGTCCATCCACTTCCCATTCCCCCGTCCAGCTCCTAGAGCCCAGCTCGCAGCACGCAGCCGGAGAACAATATCCGCGCTCCAACCACGCATATTCAATCTGGCATCCATTTGCTTACACCCCCAGGCCGGCACTGCAGCATCTCGCTCTGACAATAAAAGGATACAGCGGCTCTGGCGCGCTACCCAGGACGACCTCAATGCACTCACGCTATTTTAATGTCTTACAAATCATGTGGCTCATAATTCTATGATTGCGTCTCCTGCCACCACGATCGCCTTCTTTAGTAACGGGGGCGGGGGGGGGGGGCAGTTAGGTCCCTCTTCCTCCCCCTCCTTAAAAAAAATTCCTTAGATGTTCTGTGCCACAAAGGTTACTGGCCGACCACAATTTCCCAAGTGCCAAACTCACCGTGATGCGTGGAATATTTTTCTTCCCCTGATAAGACATCTCTCTCCTGGGAAAAAAATAATTTCAAGAGGGCAGCTTTAAAACAAAAAAAAATGCCAAAAAAGAGAGTTGGTATTTTATTTTTTTCAGGATTGAAAAAGGTGCAACAGCTTAGCTAGTCTTGCTGATAACAAATTCCAGGAACGTAAGAGATCAACGCAATCCTCTGTCTCTCTTTCTTCCTCTCCTCCAACACAGCCCCAGCGAGGGCGGAAAAAAAAAGAAAGAGAGGGAGAGAACAGGAGGGAAGGGGGTGGAAATAAACTACAGCAATAAAAGCCTCGGTTCGAGTCGGCCACCCGGCGCATGCGCCGCCAGCCACTCCCTTTCCTCTCAGGCAAAAGCCATCCGCTTCGGGAGAGACGAGCCCTGATTGGCCACAATCGCGGGACATGCAAATGCCCGGGCGGGAGGGGAGCGGCGCGAGAGCGCGAAATGCTGCAGAGAGCGGCGGAGGGCGGCGG
>NW_005372122.1:39827-54465 GCF_000412655.1 Myotis brandtii
GGAGGGCTGCGGGCCCCCGTGGCCTGGCAGCTGGGAAGTCCGGAGCAGGGAAGGGGCGGCTGGAGAGGCCGCAGTCCGCCGCCGGGGATGCAAACCCCGCCCTGATTGCCCTTGTGCCTTCGGCCCGCGAGGAACTTGGGGGCAGGGGGCTCAGCAGCTGCCTGTTTAGGCAAAATTGGCTCAGTCCGGGGCCCTGTTCTCTAACAGTCACGCCCACCGAGGCCCATCTGTTGGTCGCATTTCTCTGGTGCCTGCAGATCTGTTGAGAAAAAGCTGTCGGAATTACAGCGCCCAAGGAGCCCCCCCAAATTTTCAGTGCTATAGACAGGCCTCCACGCACCTAATGAGGCAGAAAGCGAGGAGGAGAGCGAAGCAGCAGAAGGAATGAATGAAATGAAAGCTTATGTCCCAAAAGAAGGGGAAACTGAGTCATGGAGAACTGGAGGCACCTGGACAGGCGCGGCCTGAGTCGCTGCGGAAGAAAACGCTGGTCCTGCTGGTCCCGGGCAACATACCTGGGCTCCTCTTTGGAAGGTTGCCCGGGCAGGTGCAAGGGCTCAAACCAGAGGCAGCCATGGCTTTGGATTTCTCTGCTTGAGATCAAACAATAGCTGGGCCTGCATAATCTAGGCCGTCCAGCAGCCATTAGAAAAAGGCATCTATTTAACTGGCTCACACCTGCTCAGCAAAGATTAGCCAGATAAATACAGAATAATCCTGGGGCTACTGTGGGCCCATGTTCTGATGTCTTTCTGCATCTGACCACTTTGGATTGTTATCTGTTCACAAAGTGTGAAATGCACCCACTCACTCATTCCTGTAAATTCTAAAGTCCCAGAAAAGGGGGGTGAGGCGTGCAGGAAGCTCCTCAACTGGTTAATTCATTCAGGTTCCAATTAGCTGTGCATCTTGAAAATAAAATAGAAGCACTTCCTTCTCCAACCATGGGCTGTGCTAAGAGAAAAGTGAGTTGATATCAGCAAGTATGGATGTCAGCCTGCAGGGGTTCAAACCACAGTCTGAGAACGCATGAAGTGGGCCCTCCGACCTGTGAAAGCCAACAGGGAGTTTCAACTGGGGGTGTAGAGTGGCAGGGCTCCAGGTGTCATTAAATCACAAGAAAATGCCACTTGGCAAGCAAGTAAATAATGAGATTCAAATTAATTTAAAACCAAATAATCTCTAATTATATTGTTTGTTTATATTCTTTTATGTTTTCCTGCTCCTGAATCGTTTGATCTTAACAGATTTAACTATATCTAGTTGGTTGCCAATTTTCCATTGAATATTTTGCTTTGCAATAAAAGCTCCTAAGAGCTTTTGTGTCACTTATTTTTATAGCCATTGGCATGAGGTTCTTAGTCCATAATTGACATTTCCACTCATAAATATCCAAAGATGTAAGGCTTAAACTGATTGGTCTGTTCTAAGATAGAGCCTAAGAGTATTTGGCACATAGGAGACAGCAGATAATTTTAATTGACCAAGGAAAAGAACTACCTGCAACCTGCATTTCTTACCATACTTACCGCTCCATGCAACGCAGAAAACTAGGGGCGGGGGAAGAATTTTCCGCCTACTCTACACTGAAAACTTGTTCCTATACACTTTTTATACTGTCTTTAAACAAATATTCCATGAAAAATTTCTGTAAAGTTTCAGACCATTGTCCCTCTACTAAATATTTGAGCCTGTTCTTGGGTATGATTTTTCCAAATTTTTAAAAAATTAAATGCATGTCAAACCTGAAAAGGCGTTGTAAGATGGCCTATTCCACATTATGACCCCTTCCCAAAGCCCCTGCCTTCCCATACTCCTCACCCAGCACCTACAATGAGCAAGATGTGATGACGAAATGACAGAGCCATTTAATGAAATGGTTCTTCCCCTGGCATTTTGGTGGTCTGGGCCCCAGACTCTGGGGGAAGGAGAACCTGCCTAAACAGATCCATGAGCAGGAGTGAGGTCTACCCAGGTGCTGTATCAGACTCTGACCTCTGCAGCTGCATCTCCCATCCCTGACACCCATGCCCTCATCCCATGCTCAGGGTGCATGCAGAGGTGCGCCCACACACACTGCCCTTTCCCAAATCTGTGCCCTGTCCTGTGCTGTTCCCTTCACTTCCCTCCCTTGCCCTCAACACTTCCTCTAAAAATGAGCTTAAATCATCTCCTCAATAAAGTCTGCCCTCATCCTGTCTCCTAAAGTCTTAAGCACAACCTCTTATATTCACCTCAACTGTAACATACATCCTGCTATATTGTAATTATCTGTCCATTTCTTCTATTAGAGTATGACTCCTAGGAGCTAAAAGCTTTGCATTCCTCTTTTCCCAGGAACCTGGTCCATGGTGGAGCCCTCAACATTGGGTGCATAAATAAATGCTGCCATTGCTATGACAAGAAAAGAAGATTCTTCCATGTCACCATCACAGGGAGCTGTGACATCAACAATATCTCCAACTCAGGCATTTCTCTGAGCACTGTGGCCTTGCTGGGTCTTCCTTCTTGGCAGCCCAGCTCCTCTCCTGCAAGTCCCTAAAAGTGCAAGAGAACCTTGTTATCATGCAGCTTATTATGCTTTTCATGGGTGTAGCTGCCTGGATTTTAAGCTACACCTTCCCTAAACAAACTGCCACGCACCATCAAACCTAGGGAGAGAGCATCCAGTCCTAAAATGAACTCCGGAACCGTACGAGGCATCTCCAGTCACTTCTTCTCAGCACCAACTTCTTAAAGCCTTGTCTCTCCACCCTCCCAATATTCTTTGTGCATAACTACATGATGCCATTTATCGTATTATACCACCTACCCTATAATATGATGGTATTCTTCACCTATAGTATAGGTCAGTGATGGCGAACCTTTTGAGCTCGGCGTGTCAGCATTTTGAAAAACCCTAACTTAAGTCTGGTGCCGTGTCACATATAGAAATTTTTTTTTTTTTTTAGAAATTTTTTGATATTTGCAACCATAGTAAAACAAAGACTTATATTTTTTATAGTATTTGTTGTTGTTTTTAATGTTTTGAAATCTAGTCAAACAGGGAAGTGTAGGGGGACTGACTTCGAATGTTATTGCTAGACTTTTCAGGCATGACATTTTCAATGATTTATTGTTGTAACTCTAATGCTTTGAAATGGTGTACTGGGCAACCTTTCCTGTTTCTAAAGCTTAATTGGTAAATCTCACATCTTTGGTTTAGAAAATTGCATTGGCTTATAACCCAGTAAGCCTTGATAAGGTTTAACTTGTAAGTTAGCAGAAATTGCCAAGTGGTTGCTTTGTGCAGGGCATGGAACTGTGTGCCCTGCTTTTGATGTGGTATTTTAGATGAAGCTCAATGTGTTGTATTTCTAAAATAATAAATGTGAAGTATCTTAAAAAATAAAAAGATATTTAGCCTAAAAAAAAAAATTCCCAGTCCTATACCATCACTAACTGAGCATGACTTGCCTTCCATTTAAAGTTGGAGCTCACAGAGACTGGGCACTCTTTCAAAAGCCTTACTCGTGTCTTACCCTCATATAGGGCCCAATGGGGTGAGCGTTCAGGAAGGATGGGATGCATGGATGGGTGTCCAAGGGGTGACCTCCAGTCAGTATTAAGATGTTCGCGTCACACATCCTGGGGGAGCTGGGGTGGGAGATGGAGGGCTGTCACTCAGGCGCCACTGGGTGACTGGCTGCTTTCAGTTCCTCAGCACCCTGCACAGTACGTGTCCGTCTGGGACCAGGCCCGCCACTGTCCTTGGTTTCATCTTCCCCCTTTGGGAAGCAGGAGTAACCATTTCTGCTTCTGTGGCCCCACCTGGGCCTCTGCAGAAGTGTAACGTTCAGGATGTCATAGAGCAGAGAAACTCCAAAATAGACATTGCTGACAAAGAATGGAGCCTAGATGTGGCCAAGAGAAGCCCTGAGCCCCCGCATTGCTCAGCACTGACGCCAAGGGCTGTGGCTCACATGCAGCCTGCAGAGAAGTTAACATTCACGCGGTGGCAAAGAGAAGGTACTGGAATGCTTTGCCAGAAACTGAAGGCATCGAGTAGGACACTTGAGCTGGAAGAGACGCCTTCTTCTCTACTGATGGAACCAGGCCATCCGGTGCTTTCTTTGTGCATGTAACCCTGAAGGGGCAGAGTCTGCAGAGGGACAGGCAGGGGCGGGCTGACGGGTCCAAGCCTGCCCAAGACATTCCCCTCGTGGTGCATTCTTTACTGGAGAAGGGAAGGGGCAGGGACAGAGTGGTGACCCATAATGGTCAGGAGTGACTGGCCTCTGAGCTAGATGCGGGTTTTGCTAGATTTGTAAGACTAGCCGTCAACCTAGTGGAGGCTGTGAACACATGCGGAAGGAGGCTCAGCTGTCCAAGCCCATGGGGCCCAGAGGAAAGTGTGCACTTCACAGCATCTAGTAAACTTGGCATTCTCCTCTTACCTCCAGCCAGTAGACATCCTCCCAGGTGACGCTTGTATTCCCTACCTTGCACATCAAACATGCTCTGAGTGACAGATTTTCCCTGGGGTTTTTCTACAGAGCAGGACGCTGACAGCATCTTGCTCCAGCCGTCATGCCTCAGGCCTGCCCTCTGGCGGTGACTGAGGAAAGTGCACTGAGATCCCCTCTGTCTTGGTCTGGCTGGTTGGTGACTCAGAACTAGGGAAGGGCCTTGTTCCAGTGTTCCTGAGTCCCCTGGAGTGACTTTGCCCCTGCGCTGGAATCCTTTGGGGCCCTGCTCAGACATCCTGATTAGAATCTCCAGAGGTAAAGCCCCGGAATGTGAACTAGTCTACCTCTGGCCACTAAACCACCCCAGCCTCCTTTTATAGAAGAAGCGAGAACATTTTCACTCCCTACCTAGGATTTTTCCAACTCCCCAGAATACATCGGTGCTCTGCTCTTTACCCAGTGGGACGGACTTACGAAAGAGTGGTAAATATTATCATCATGACCCTCTACTTGTCTGCCTTTTAGTGAAACACTGTTATAAAGTCAGTAAGGAGGGAATTAACATTTACTGGGCATCTACCATAGTCTAGATATAGCACTGGGTACTTTAAATACATCTTATTTAATCCTCCCAAGAATCTTACTAGGTAAATCTTCATTTTATAGACAGGAGAGTAGAGCTCAAAGCAAGCTCTTGTTCCAGGCTCAAGTTTATGCAAGAGCAAGAGCTGGGTTCTAATTCAGGCCTGAGTGATGGCCTCAAGCCCAAGGGGCTAGTTCTTTAAAGGATAAAGTACTTGCTTAAAACCAGGACCTACCTTGTAAACTAGGTGGGCTGCTGTCTCTTTCTTCCCCCTCTCACAATCCTGGCCTGAGCTTCCATCAGTCCCCCGGGGCCTGCACAAGTTCCTTAAACACTTCCCCTGTCCCCAAGTTAATTCTCCATTTCTGTCTTTTCTTATCACCCAACATGACTCAGTTTCTCTCAGTGGCCCAGCGCTCTTCTCATTGGAAACATGATAGATTAACACCAAAGTTTAAATAAGCAATGAATATGCAAAAGGGGAAGACCTTGATTGGCAGAATTTCAGACAACAAAGCAGGCTGCTTGCAGAAACCAAATGCAAACTGTTTATCACAATGCCTCCCTTCCCAACCTCGCCCTGGGCTTTCCTCCACACACAGCACCCTGGCTTCCTTCTGTTTTCTTGCAGCAGCCGCTGCTGCTGCTGGGCCCTTTCCTCCCATTCACTGCAGGGCCGGCTCCTTCTCACCCTTCAAGGCCCTCTTCAGGGAGATCCTCCCTGACCCCCCTATCAGAAGGCCGCCCACGGACTCGCCAGTCTTCCCTGTCTCAGCACTGTCACCAGCTGGAAGTATTCTTGTGTATTCATTTACTTGGTTATTTCTTGTCTCTGCCTCTCAACTGCAAACTCCCTAATTGACCCTGTTCTCCACCCCAGCTGGCAAGGCCCGCACAGCACTCAAGGGCAGAGACCGAAGGGCAACCCGTAGGTGAGCCTGCAAGCCGCTCACCGGCCCTCCATGCTGTGACAGCGACGCCGTGGTGGTGGCAGTGTACGCCAGGTGCTTCACCGGATCCACAAAGCTGTGCTCCTCTGCCCTGGGCCCGCGCTGGCGGCTCTGTGCCCAGACCGTCACCATCCAAAGAAAGTGGGCCCTCAGGAGGACCCCGGGGGAGGAAGTCACTGGCAGGAGAGCAGCCACTGGAGCTGTGCTGGGGCAGCCTGGCCACGCACCTGTGGGCCTTTTCCTGGATTCCAGCTCCATGGGCAGCACTGACTTCCTGCGCGTGCAGTGAGGCCAGGGCAGGCAGGGTCCAGAGCCTGCACTTGTCCACACGGCTCAGGAGTTCCCTCTGCCTCTCAGGAATTAAGGAATTAAGTTAAATGAGTGAAAAGGCCACTTTAAAGTGATTGGGCTGAGAGAGGAAGAAAGCAATCCCAGGGGCCTGAGACACTAAGGGCGAGGTAGTGTCCTCCCTCCCTCCTCTTCCTCTCCCTGCAAGGCCACTGCCTTCATCTGAGGTGTCACCATCTTTCCCAGTTAATTATGGGGGACCCTGCTTCTGGGACCAGTTCTGTCCTGAAGTCAGGGCACTTTTGAAAAAGTGCAAATCTGACCATTTCACTCAATATCTGCGTCCTAAAGTCCCAAGCCCTCAGCATGGTGTCCAGGCTTTTTGAACAGCCCAGCCTCTGCCTCTCTCTCTTGCCTTCTTTAGTGCTCTCTGCATCCGTTTCACACCCTGTGCTCCAGCCACATCAAACTGTCTGCATTCCCTGATTGTGTTGAGTTGTTTGTAAACTGTGTGTATAATCACAACTCCACCTTTCCCAGCACACCCTCCCCTCACTGAGTCCTCACAGGTCACCTCCTCTGTGCAGCCATTCCCGAGCCTGCAGGCAGAGGTGACCACTCCTCCTGCTGTGTACCATGGGGCCCTGCACAGACACCTAGTAAAGTGCCTAAAACAGTTTCCTGCACTTTCTTTATATATTGTTTCCTTCTCCTAGACAACAAGCTTCCTGAGGTCAGAGGCTTCACTTGTTTCAGCACCCTTCATAGGGCCTTACATACAATAGGCACAGGACAAATTCTAAAAGGCTGGCTGGCTGGCTGGCTGATGGATGGATGGATGTATGGATGAGTGACTGGGTGGGTGGGTGTAGAGGTAGGTGAATAAATAAGATCCTTGAGCAAAAGTTTTAGTTATAAAATACATTTACTCTGGGGCTTGAGTCTAAAATGATCTTTCAGGGCATAAAATTCACAACCAGGCTGTCTTAAGACCCACCCTCTTAGTTAAAGTTCCCAGGAGGATCAGTGGCAATCATGACAACCATTCATTCTCTCCGACCAGAGGAGAATGTGGAAATGTCACTAAGGTCTGGGCACCTCTAACTTGCTACCACTTCCACCTTATAGTCATAGATGGATTAGGCCCCCACTTTCCATGTTGCAAAAGTGTTGCAGAAACTTATTTTTTTTTTTAGAGGAAAGGGAGAAAGAGAAACATCAATGTGAGAAACATCTATCGGTTGCCTCCCGCATGTGCCCCAACCGGGGCTCGAACCCGCATCCTGGGCATGTTCCCTGACCGGAAATCGAACCTGCCACCTTCTGGTGTACAGGATGATGCCCCAAGCAACTGGGCCACACCAGCCAAGGCTGCAGAAATAGTTAAAATCTGCAGACATGTCTCCAGTCACTTCTCCTTAATGGGATAGGAGAGCTGGAACAAAGGACATCTTTACAGCACAGCATTCCCTGTGTGCCGAGTATCCATCTTGGTCGCTAAGGGGGAAGTTCGGACAGGCAGAGGCAGGATGACCAAGTTCACCTTGTGAAACGTTCTTTCAATCCAGTATTGAGACGAATGCTCCCTGTGACACCCTCCCACTATTTTTCCTTTCTTTGGCCATTTCAAGTCATTTGGCCATTTAGCCTGCAGAGTGCCTGAAGTAGTCATGGTGCAGTGGGTGACCAGGGTTGTCACCAGAATTGCAGGGGATCCCTGGGGAGCCAGCGGTGTGAGCCCTTTCCTCTCTGTCCCCGTGGGGTCCAGGCCAAAGCTGAGAGGCGCAGTGGGAGTCTCCCTCAGACGCTTTCCCGAGTCCCCATTTGCTGGGGAGGCCAGGCCTGTCTGCACATTCCTGTGACCACTTCCCAATCAGAATGAAGAGCAGTAAGGAACTGCATTTCATTCTCTCTGTGCTTTCATTTGGTTTTTATCTCTGCATTTCAGCACTGAAAGTGTCTGTTGACATTTCTTCAAGCTCACTCATTCTTTTTTTTGGCTGTATCTAGTCTATTTGTAAGCCCATCAAAGACATTCCTTATTTCTGTTACTGTGTTTTTGTTTTAATTTCCGTTTGGTTCTTTCTTACAATTTCCATCTCTCTGGTAACATTATCCATCAGTTCTTGCATGTTTTCCACTTTTTCCATTACAGCATTAGCATATTAATCATAGGTATTTTAAATTTCTCGTTTGATAATTTCAGAATCACTGTCATATCTGAGGCTGGCGGTGAGCCTGGTTCTGTTCTGTGTCTCTGGGCTGTGTTTTGTCTGTTAGTGTGCTTTGCAGGGCTGCTGAAAGCTGGCCTGTGAGTGACTGGGCGTAAAGTGGTCGCTTCTGTGGGAGGCTTCTGCTGCAATAAACTCTGATTCTCTCTATCGGCCAGTCTCTCCGATTGTAGGTGCGGCAGTTGCCCTGAGACCTCACTTATCTAATGGATCTAAGAAGAGTTGTTGTTTTTCAGTTTGTTCAGCTCCTTTCCTGTGAGACTAGGAGTCGTGACATCCAAGCTCCTGGCATGTCAGATCAGAAGCAGGAAGTCTTCTCATCTTACCCTATTTATTAAAATGTAACACACACAGGGCATGTGCACAATAAATGTAAATAAATGCATGTGTATAATTTTCTAAAAGACTCTAGAAGGATATACACTAAAATATTAACAGTATTAATATTTATGAGCAGTTACTGTGTGCCAGATATTATTTCAAGATCTTTATAGTAATTAATTATTATTACATAATTGTTATAATATAGTATTACATAATTACTACTGATAATAATTGATTTATGTAATTTGCTTAAATAATTTAAGCAACTGTTTAAGTAAATAATTATTTAAATAAGTAAATAGTTCATTTATTCCTCACAACAATCCTAGAGATAATTTGTTTTTATCATCATTTAAATTTTATAGATAAAGAAACTGAGGCACAGAGAGTCAAGTCACTCACCTCAGTAAGTATTTGAACTTAGGCAATGTGTCTGCAGTATCTATCAGCACACTTACTGAATAATAGTAACAGTGTTATTTTGGGGGTGGGATTAGAAGAGAGAGCCACCTCTTTATACTTTTCTGCAATGTCTGAATTTTCCACAATCAGCATATATTACTTCTGTAATAAAATAAATAGATGAAGATATTGCCTTTAAGGAAAACCAGTAGGTACAGCGGCCAGGGGAGGAAATCACAGAAAGCATTTCAAAGTCAAATTGAAACTGCTCTTATATTGTCACATCTCTGCTTGTCTCCATAAAGGGCTGTGGTTCATATACTATATCTAGCAAAGACTTCAGACCAGTGTTTTGCAAACATTTTGACTAAGGTCCTTAGTAAAAAAATATATTTTACATCATGACCTAGCATACATATGTGTCCATGCAACTAGAATAAAACAAATATCTTCTTTTTAAAGAAGTGGTCACAACCCACTACAGCATGCTCACCACCCACTAGCCCCAGTTGAAAGGCTCTTAGACAACTATAACACAGCAATAGTTGGTGTGACTGATTGACAGTATGACTGCCACATATCTGCCATAGACCTTATCCATCCAATTCTCAGGTGGCCAATGTTCAAAACTGGAGAAAACTCATAGCCTTTGGAGGTTCTGGTCTACCAGGCATCAGGCAACTGCTGGGAGCAAAGCCCACCAGCTCCTGGGACTGGTTTGTTTTATGTGTCAACTTGGCTGGGTCTCAGCACCCAGATATTTAATCAAAGATTATTCTAGATGTTTCTGTGAAGGTATTTTTAGATGAGAGTAACAGGTAAGTCAGCACATTTTTTTTTAAAGTATATTTTATTGATTTTTTACAGAGAGGAAGGGAGAGGGATGGAGAGTTAGAAACATCGATGAGAGAGAAACATCGATCAGCTGCCTCCTTCACACCCCCCTCTGGGGATGTGACCGCAACCAAGGTAATGCACTTGACCGGAATCGAACCTGGGACCCTTCAGTCCTAAGGCCGATGCTCTATCCACTGAGCCAAACCGGTTAGGGCAAGTCAGTACATTTTGACTAAAGCAATTAACCTCCATAATTAAAGTGGGCCTCATTCAATCAGTTGAAGATTTTAAGAGTAAAGAACTGGCCTGGCTGGTGTGGTTCAGTTGGTTGGAGCATCATCCCATACACTGAAAGGTTTCAGGTTCAATTCTTGGTCAGAGCACATACCTAGGTTGCAGGTTTGATCCCCAGTTTGGGTGCATACAGAAGGCAACCAATCGATGTTCTCTCTTACATTGATGTCTCCCTCTCCTCTCCTCTCCTCTCCTCTCCTCTCCTCTTCTCTTCTCTCCTCTCCCTCCCTCCATCTCCCTTCCCTTCTCTCCAAAATCAATGAGCATCTCCTTGGATGCGGATTTTTTTAAAAAACAGTAAAGAACTGACGTCGCACTGAGGAAGAGGAGGAAATCCGGCCGGCAGACCACCTTCAGACTTGAACTGCACATCAGCTCTTCCCTAGGTCTCTAGTGGCCCAGTCCCCTTGCAGACAGTGGCTGGACTTGCCGGCCTCCATAATAATGTGAGCTAATTCCGTAAAATAAATCTTTCTCTCTACATATGCACATCACGTTGGTTGTGTTTCGCTGGAGAACCTGAGTAATAAAGTGATGAAGTTACAAAAGATGATGACTTCTGTCTTACTAGCTTCCTCTTGCAGCTGCCTTCTCTGCTTGCATGCTTTGGCAAAGAGAGCTGCCATGCTGGGAAGACCTGTCGGCCCGTCACTGAGGGCTTCCAACAGCCGGTGCAGAAGTGAGACCATCCATCCAATGACCCAGGAGGCAATGAATCCTCTGCCAACCATGAGGGGGAGCTTGGGAGCACATCCTTCCCCAGTCAAAACTGAGAGGTGCCCACAGCCCTAGCTGGCACCTTGACCACAGAGCTTGTGAGAGATCCTGAAGTAGAAACTCAGCCAGGCTGTGCCTGGAGTTTCTTCCATTGACACAATGGCATGATGAGGTGAGCCTTTGGGAGGTGATTAAGTCACGAGGGTGGAGCTCTCATAAATGCGATCAATGTCCTTAGGAGAAGAGGCCAGAGAGCTCTCTTGCCCCAAGTGCCATGTGAGCATACACAGAGGAGTCAGCTGGCTGCACCTGGGAGGAGAGCTCTCGCCAAAACTTGACCCAGCTGACACCCCGATCTCAGACTTCCAGCCTCCAGAACTGTGAGAAATTAGTATTTGTTGTTTAAGATACTCAGTTATGGCAGTGTGTTATAGCAACCTGCACTAAGATCCCTAACGATTTAGCCACCGTTCTTATTCTAATCTAATCAATAAAGGAACAGTCACAGAAACATTATTACCAGATAAGATAGTGAATGCCCAGTTAAATTTTTATTTGAGACAAGCAAGAAATAATTATTTTAATAAAAAATGTCCCAAATATTGCATAGGACATACTTTTCTAAACAAAGTAAAAAAAATTATTAGATGTTTATCTCAAATTTAAAATTAACTGGGTGTCCTATATTTTTATTTGCTAATCTTGGAAACTGTACACAGAAAGGGTGGGTAAGTTGGCCAAAGTCAAACAGCTGGTAAGTAGTAGCAGCTGCTGATATAAAGCCAGGCAGCTGACTCGCGCTCACACTTGCACCTCATGGGTCTCTGTAAGGGCTACTGAGATAGTCCACATAAAGGGCACAGCTGGGGCCTACCACCCAATAAGAATTCAAATGGGTAAACAGAGCATGCGGGGCTCTGGCAAGAGTCCTCTTCCTGGCTCGCAGGTGGCCATTTACTCAGGTCTCCTCACATGGTGGAGAGAGAGAGAGGACTAGCTCTCTTCCTCTTTGTAAGGACACTAAGAGCATCATGGGGGCTCCACCCTCTTGACTTAATCACCTCCCAAAGACACCACCTCCTACTACTATCTTCTTGGGGGTTAGGGTTTCAACGTATGAATTTTGGGGGGACACAAATATGCAGTCCATAAAATTAATGGAAAGAAGCCAGTCACAAAAGGCTTCATATTGTATAATTCTATTTATATGAAATGTCCTGAATAGGCAAATCCATAGAGAAAGAAAACAAATTAGTAGTTTCCATGGACTGAAAGTAGAGGGAATAGAGAATTACCGCCTAATGAGTTTGTTTGATGAAAATATTTTGAAAGTAGATATGTGATCTTTGCACAACTGGCGAATTGTGCAACTAAAGCCACTGAACTGCACACTTTAAAGGATAAAATTTTATGGTATGTGAATTACACTTCAATAAAAAATGATTTACCGAAACTCAATCTTCTGAGGCCTATCCTGGGCCCACTTACTCCTTCTTGGAAGATACCCTCCCCTTCTCTTTTACCTAAAAATAAAGCTTATCTCACATCAACTCCCTCAAATGTCCTCCCTTCACCTTCAACCCATCCCCGGGGTCACTCAGTCTCTTCCTGGCTGCAAAAGAAAGTCCAGGCCATCCCCACGCAGCCACGTGCACCTCTGCACTTAAAGCCAATCACTCCTTCCTGGTCAGGAACCACAGCCCCACTCGTCCAGGCCATCCCCACGCAGCCACGTGACCAATCACTCCTTCCTGGTCAGGAACCACAGCCCCACTCCCTGCTGGTCCTGTCCTCCCACAGGGCCTTCCTCTCACTACACACATGATCTTGTCAAAAGCAAATGGACTTACAAACTCACAAGGGCCTCCCCTGTGCCTGCCTTTGACCACCCACTGTGCTGCTGAGCAACCTGACCCGAAACCCACCCTGTATGATGTCTCCCTCTCCCAGAGTTCCCTTGCCCACTTTCTCTTCTGGGTGGTGATCCACACCTCCGTCCCCTGGAAAGTCTCCTGCTGTGAGGGACGTTCTCCTCTCCAGCAACTGTCAAAATGCTGCCCAAATAAAGTTGATTGTGTGCTACTGCCATCTAGTGGCCATTTTCCTTTATGAGCCTTGATATCTTTATGGACATGGTCATATGGGTTATAAGATCTATTGAATCCACTACATGACATAGAAAAATATTAGGAGGGATAGAAACCATATTGGAGTGGGTTGAAGTGTAAACTGCAGTATCCAAAATATATAAACAACTCTTCCAAATCAAAGAAAAGACAAATATTCTCACAGAAAAATGGGAAAGATTATTGATAGAAACTTTACTAAAGAAACACTATAAAAGACCAGTAGCCACCTGAAAAGAAGCTCTATCCACTAACACTCAGACAAAGGCAAGTGAAAATTATGAGATCCCATTTTACCCTATGTGATTGGCAAACTTTTAATATTTGATATCAATGTTGGTGAAGTCATGGGGAAACCGGTATGCATCTATTTGGCTAATGGAAGTGTAAAATGGACAGTCTTTTTCAAGGATGATTTGACAATATCTATAATAATATTAAATACGTTAAATGTTTCACCGTCCAGTGTCTACCACAGAAAAACATTAACACTCCTGCAAGCAGGCACGTACAAGACGCTCCCTGAAGCTTTGTTTATTGTCCATAAAAACTGGAAATAACAGACAAATGGGTAAATATGCCATGAAATATAGAACAGTGTAGTATTAGAAAGCCATACTGGGGAGCCAAATGCCTGATTTTATATCCTGACTTCATCACTTACTGAGCACATAACCTTAGGCAAGTCACTTATTCTCTTTCTGCCTCAGTTTCCTCATTAAAATGGAGATAATACCTACTTCCCAGGGTCATTGAAAGGCCTAAACAAGTAACTACATGTAAAACAATTAGAATCGTGCTTGAGACATATTTAGCACACAATAAATATTAGCAATTATTATTTGTATCAGCAGTTAAATAATGTAAGTTTATAGGAACTAATATAATTTATATATACTAACATAGACCTTTGAAACACAGAGGGGAAAAAGGAAGAGTTGCTGATAGTGATTTCATATAGTTAAAACACACAAAGGCACACATGCCTGCACACAAATAATAGACATTATCTCCAGGACGTACACCTGTGTAAATATGTAGAAAAGGGGCTGGACGGAAACCAAAGAACAAATAAATCTTGGTTCCCTCTGGTCAAGGGAGGGGACCAGGATGGGGAGAGTTGTCAAATGGGCTTTAGCCATATCTCTATTTAATAATATATTCCTCTGTGATGTATATAAAGTTCATTTTTTAATTAAATCTTTATTGTTCAGATTATTACAGTTGTTCCTCTTTTCTCCCCCCATAACTCCCCTCCACCCGGTTCCCACCCCACCCTCTGCCCTTACCCCCCCACTGTCCTCATCCATAGGTGTACGATTTTTGTCCAGTCTCTTCCCGCACCCCCACACCCCTTTCCCCCCGAGAATTGTCAGTCCACTCCCTTTCTATGCCCCTGATTCTATTATATTCATCAGTTTATTCTGTTCATCAGATT
>NW_005372122.1:55228-55731 GCF_000412655.1 Myotis brandtii
TATTCTTTATTTCAGTCAGTGTATGCTTAATTTCTAGTTGGTCCTTTTTTATATCCTCAAAGATCTCACTAGATTTATTGAGGGTCTCACTAAATTTATTGGCAGTTTCTAGAAAATTCTTGAAAAACCTTATAACCGTGGTTTTTCACTCTATATCCAGGAGTTTACTTTCCTCCATTTCTGTCATTTGTGACATGTTGCTTTGTCTCCACATTTTGGCTGCTTCCCTGTGTTGATAGAGTGGCTTTCTGTGCTAGGTGTCCTATAGGGCCCAGTAGTTCAGCCTCCCCAATTACCTGAGGTGGACACTTGTTTTTTTAAATATATTTTTTTGATTTTTTACAGAGAGGAAGGGAGAGAGATAGAGAGTTAGAAACATCGATGAGAGAGAAACATCGATCAGCTGCCTCCTGCACATCTCCTACTGGGGATGTGCCCACAACCCAGGCACATGCCCTTGACCAGAATCGAACCTGGGACCTTTCAGTCCACAGGCTGACGCT
>NW_005372122.1:55949-56507 GCF_000412655.1 Myotis brandtii
TTGGTGCTCACTGAGTCTGCACCCTGAGTGTGTCCCTTATGGGTCTGAGGAGTTGTAATCTGGATGGTCCCACTCTGACCACTGGGTACACTGGCTCTTGGATCTCTAAGGAGGTGCTAATTTAGCCTCTGCCTGAGGCTACCCAGCAGGAGCTATGGAGAGATCTGCAGATTCCTCTTCTTTGTTTGGGGGTTGGAGGTGCCCAGATGAGGCCCAGCTGTGAAGCAATGCAAACTGCTGTGGGACCATGGGCCTTCTTTTGGATGTTCTCGGTCTCTCTGACCCAGCTGCAGTTTGTTAGGTAATTTTAGATTGCCAAGGGCCAGGGCATTCATATGCAAAAGCCTCTGCACACAGCTTGGCTGGGGTGGGGTCTCAGGGAATCAACAGGGGGGAGCAAACAGCTATGGCTGATCCTCAGCCCTGCCCTAAGAGGCCCCAGGTCTCAGTGTCCCGCGGTAATTGCTGCAAGCACCTCTAAGAGAAAGACACCCTCGAGTTCCGCCCAATGCCAGACAGTCCAGTTTCTCCCCGTATGAGTCTGGGTCCCCAGAGACT
>NW_005372122.1:56593-57528 GCF_000412655.1 Myotis brandtii
GCCTCCGTACCTCTGCACTTTACTTCCGCACCTCCTCTGAGTCTCAGTGTGCTTTTCTCTTTCCTTCTAGTTGTAGAATTTCCACTCAGCCAGCCTTCCTGTGGTTCTGGATGCTGTCTGTTTTGTCTTTTAGTTGAAGTTGTTGTTTTTTTTCTTTATTTATAAAGAACACAACTCCTCCTCCTAATGCAGAAACAAACACACATCTAAAGAGGTAACACACTCATGAAAAACAACAACAGAACGAGGGGACAGTGGGACCTTATTTAACACCAGTCTGTGTGCCTGGCTCAGTAATCATTGGGAATGTTTCCTCAGATATGACATCTCACCTCAAAGAAAAGAAGAAAGACCTTAATCTTGAAGACCCATGTACCTGGCAGGCAAAAAGCTGCCTCAGTCTTCAGCATCATCGAACTGTCCAGTTTCAAAGACCATCTTGGAATAATGGGGTATCAGTGGAGGTGGATGATGCCAACTGGGGTCATAGATCATGTCTCCTTGCGGGGCACAGCACACCTAAGGTTTGACCTCTTGAGAAATGCAGCCCTGGATGTCATCAGCATCATACGGATTCCCTTGATCCGCTTTCAACTCCAAGTCCCAGTCCTCATTAGAAAGATCAGCAGCCTGTTCCCTAGGCAGACGGCTGGACACTCCTTCTGGCAGCTCCCAGGTATTCAGTTCCCCATCAGAATCTTCATCTTCCATAGCAAAGCCTTCCTCTTCAGAATGGGTGCCCTCATCACCGGCAGGACCACCATTAGGGATGCTCTGTGCTCCACTGGCTAGTCGATCCGTGGCTTTCTCAGTCTCTCTCTCCTGACCGGAGTCGTCATGGGGGGCAAAGCCAGCCTCGGCGCTGGGGGTGACTCCCACGCGCTCGCCAGTGGCAGACCCGGAGGCCCCAGCGCCAGGACCCGGGCGGTCTGAGG
>NW_005372122.1:57541-58858 GCF_000412655.1 Myotis brandtii
GGGGCCCGGGGCTCCGGGCCCTGGACGCCGAGCAGCCACGTGACGTGCCAGCCTATTAGTTGTAGTTTTGAAGTGGTTGTGCGAGGCAGCAATTTCAGGTGTTTACCTATGCCGCCATCTTGGTTTCTCCTAAAGTCATTTTTTAAAACAGTGAGTGGCAGATGAAGAAACAGAGATATGTGGATAAGTATTTAGAAAAGTTTGCTAAGAAAAGGAGTAGAAAATAGTACAATCTGGAGAGGATTGTGGGGTCAAGAGAGGATTTTGTGAGTTTTATTGTTGCTGTTGTTTTATAATGTTTTATAATGGAGATGCTAAAGGACCTTCGTATGCTGATAGAAATGGTCTAGTAGTGGCAGGAGTGGGTGCGGAACTTGTAGGATGCAGAAAGTGATGGTATTCAGGGTATAGTTAACAGATGGCCATAGGCAGAGTAGGGACCTTCCTTCTGCTGTGAGGGGTAGGGAGGGGAAGACAATACCAGTGAGGGAAGATGACAAATTTGGTGGTGAGAAGATAAATGAGACCCCTCCATAATCACATCTAATAAAATATAAACATTGTCCAAGTCACAAAATACCAAACGTCTCCCTCTCCCAAACAGTGTGAGTGCCTCTACTTCTTTACCAATCACAGCTTCGGCCCCTCAGTCTAATCTGCCCTTCCATAGATAAGGTTTCTTGATATACTCAGTCATAGAATTTTCCCCACTCTATGGCAGCACCCAGTCCAGAGGGAATCCTTACTTCCTTGGACCCTGCCCAAAATCACCACACCAAAGCTCAGATCCCTGTGTCATACTCTCCTTCAGCGATGGCCATGGTTCCACAAGTATGTGTTCTCCCTCAACGCAACAAGTTATAAACCCAATTCACTTAACTACAGGTGTGGTCCTAGTGGGGACCATATGAAAGGCATTGACAGTCTGCACAAGTAAGAATTGAATGATTATTTGACAGGATCAAGAGTATCTTTCTCAAACAATAATGAAAACATAGAGACCTCATTAAAGTCAGAAATCAAAAAGGGAACCCTCATACTACCACCACCTTCTGACATGTTTCTAGAAGGTCTAGCCAATGTAATCAGACAAAGAAGAGAAATAATAAATAAAGGCATTGGAGAAAAGACATAAAAGTAACATTAGGGCCCTGGCCGGTGTGACTCAGTTGGCTGAGCTTTGTCCCATGCATCCAGAGGTCACAGTTTGGATTCCAGGTGAGGGCACATGCTCAGGTTGCAAGCTCAATCCCCAGTAAGGGGAGGGGGGGGATTGCAAAAGGCAGCTGATCCTTGTTTCTCTTTCTCCCTCTCCCA
>NW_005372122.1:59197-60736 GCF_000412655.1 Myotis brandtii
GCAAGCAGGCCAGCAGGGGGGTCAGTTGGTGGCGATCAGGCCAGCAGGGGTGTCAGTTGAGGGTGAGCCAGCTGGCAGGGGGGCAGTTTGGGGTGAGAAGGCTGGCAGACAGAGTGGTTAGGGACGATCAGGCAGGCAGGCTGGTAAGCGGTTCCCCCGAGGGGTCACAGATTGGAGAGGGTGCAGGCTGGGCTGAGGGACACACCCCCCCCTGCACGAATTTTGTGCACCAGGCCACTAGTTAATTAATATAAAACTCAAGAGTCAGCCAGAATGTAAACTTCAAAATATAATGGGGAAATTTCCCATTCAAAATAGCAACAAAACATCTGGGAATAAATGTAACAAAAAAATTTCAGAAAAATAGAACAAAGGGCCTGAAAAGAGAGGATATAATATAAAGTTAGGAAGAAAGCCTGATTATCTTTAAAAATATGTCTTTTAATTCAGTATATAAATTTAATATAATGTGATGTAGAGGGCCACCTGGGAGGCACCTAGGCATTTTCTTATAATTATTGTCAGCTGAACTCAGAGCTTAGGCAGAGCCACGCCCTAGGAACATGCTTCCCCAATAAGGCTGGACATGTTAATCAGGCAGGCGTGGAACTAGATATGTAAATCTAGGCCTTTAAAATAAACCTGCTGTGTGTCTCAGGCCCCGCTTTTGCCGCCTCTCCATCAGAGAGGATGGCGCCCACCTGGCCCCAGCTTAAAATCTATTTCTGCATCTTGGTCTTTCTTTAATTTCTTAATCCCCAGCTCCTCCGCTCAAGAACCTGTCGTTTTCCCGTGCGGGTCGCGGGAAACAGAAACAGCCCACCACAATGTGATAAAAATCACATCAGGTTTCTGTAGTTGAAAATAACTTTCATGGAAATTGCAAATGAGTAATGACAAAATGAAGAAAAGTGAAGATATTAAAAAATTACAGCTCACTGGTTGAGCATTGACCTATGAACTAGGAGGTCAGGGTTCAACTCCTGGTCAGGGTACATGCCTGGGTTGCAGGCTCAATCCCCAGTGTGGGTGTGCAGGAGGCAGCCAATCAATGATTCTTTCTCATCATTGATGTTTCTATCTCTCTCCCCCTCTACCTTCCTCTCTGAAATCAATACAAATATATGTATATTTAAAAAACTTACAGTAACTAAAGTGGCATTGAAATATTGTGACATTAGTAAGGCAGATCAGTGGAACAAAGCAGGAAGCCCAAACACATCCAGACATATATACAAAGTTGAGTATATAAAAACTACTGGTAAGTGAAGAAACATCAATTATTTAGTAATTGCCATTAGGACAACTAGCTAACTATCTGAAAAATTGTTATACCTTACTTCAAGTTATAAATAAAAATTAATTGCCAGCCCTGACCGGTTTGGCTCAGTGAATAGAGCATCAGTCTGTGGACTCAAGGGTCCCAGGTTCGATTCTGGTCAGGGGCATGTACCTTAGTTGCGGGCACATCCCCAGTAGGGAGTGTGCAGGAGGCAGCTGATCGATGTTTCTCTCTCATCGATGTTTCTAACTCTCTAT
>NW_005372122.1:60871-63496 GCF_000412655.1 Myotis brandtii
AGGGGATTGTCAAGGGCAGGGAAAAAAAGGACACATATGTAATACCCTTTGTAATACTTATTATAATATTTTTTAAAAAAGAATAATAAAAAAAATAAATTAAAAAAAAAACCCAAAAAAGTGTAGAAGAAAATGTAAGTAAATGATAACTTGAAAGGCAAAAAACAAGTCAGAAAACATGAATTGACTTGTGTGAAATTGAAATTTGGTTGTCAAAAAATAAAAGCCATACAAAAATTAGAGACAAAGTAGGAAAAAAATGTGTAACAAGTGTCTTTAAAGTGGATACATTTTGATACATAGTTTTTATGAATCAGTGTTTAAAATATGAATACATTAATAGGAAGTGGGCAAAAAAGGAGGATGCCACTTGTCACCTATAAATTTGGGAAATATCTATAAGAACTATAATACCCAGTGAAGTCCGGGATGTTAAAAAGCAGTATTTCTCATTCATTTTTGGTGGAAGTATAAAGAATGAAAGAAACAACATGACCAAATGCTATCAGTGGTTATTTCTAGATAATAAGATTATATATTCTTTCTTTCTTAAAAAAAAATTGCTGATCATATATCAGGATGGAGGAACCAATATGGCAGCATAGGTAAATGCTGGTACTCACCACCTCCCACAATCACAACAAAATTATAACTAAAATACAGAACAACAATCATTCAGTACCACCTGCAAGCTGGCTGAATGACGTCCTACAACTAGAGAAGTAAAGAAGAAAGCACACGATGACTAGTAAGGGGCGGGGGGGGGCGCATGATAGGCTGTTCCAACACCCACGTGTGGTGTTTTCTTCAATTGGGAAGGACATCTTTGCTGCAGAGGCCTCCCATGAGGAGCAAGGGGTCCCAACCCCACACTAGATCTCCAGCCCAGGGTTCCAGAGCTGGAAAGAGAAGTCCCCATAACTTCAGGCGGTAAAAACCAGCAGGGATTGTGGCTGAGTGACACAGAGGCTGCTGAAGACCCAGGCAGTTCCTCTTAAAGGGCAGGCACACAAATTAACACAGACTCACTCCTTCTAAGCTCCAGAAATGGGGAAATGGCATGGGGGGATCTAGGGACATACAGGGAGGAACTAGATTGTCTGGCATCAGAGCAAGAACTTGGGGGTGGTTTTCTACCAGATAGGGGTGCTCACAGGGGTCACTGTTCCTCTGCTGAGATCTCTGTCACAGAGCTGACTGGCAGCCATATCTGAGTTTCCATCAGACTGATTCACACTGTTCATTCCACCCTGGTGATTCCCTGAGACTCCACCCCATCCAATTTGCAACTTCTCCCAAGCTGTTTGTAGCTGCTTTTCCATATGAATGGCCTATCCGAGCTCAGGCTTCAGACTTTCCTAAAATCTCTCAAACAAGCAGCAGCTGTCCTCAGCATGCCCCATACCTATCAATAAGAGGCCCAAGACAGCTTGGTCTTGTCTGGTCACCTCCAAGCCCAATACAAGTAGCAACCATCTGCAGATCGCTCTGTAGTTACTGCCAGGTGTTCCCAGGCAGTGACTGACTTTGCACCTCCCAGAGGCCCCAGAGCTAGGGCACCTGGTGAACAGCTTCAGACCATACCAGATTACAACTCTTCACATCCATAAGTGACACACTCAAGGGGCAGACTCAGTGAGCACCAAAGCCCCACTGAAGCAAGTCCTGCTCCATAGAGGCATCTCAGCTCTCCCACTGTATTTGCAGCCGGTCCTCACATCCAATTGGCCTGGAGGTAAATCCCTCCCAGTGACACCAACAACAATCAAGGCTCAACTACAACAGGACAGTGCACACAGGGATACACCTAGAGTGCCCAGCTCAGGTGACTGGGGAGGCTGAGCCACTGGGCCCTACAGGACACCTACTACACAAGGCCACTCTACCAATTCCGGGAGACATAGCAGCTCAGCCTAATACATAAAACAAATACAGAGAACCAGTAAAAATGTGGAGACAAAGAAACATGTCACAAATGAAAGAACAGAAGAAATCTCCGGGGGCGGGGGGGGGGGAACTAAATGAAATGGAAGCAAGCAAATTACTAGATACAGACTTCAAAAAAATGGTTATAATGTTGCTCAAGGATCTTAATGAGAACTTCAAAGGACTTAGTGAAACTTCCAAGGATCTTAGTGAGAATGTCAAAGACATGAAAAAGGACCAGTCAGAAATTAAGCATACACTACCTGAAATAAAGAATAATTTACAGGGGTTCAACAGTAGAGTAGAGGATTCTGAGAATCAAATAAATGATTTGGAATATGAGGAAGCAAAACACACCCAATCAGAAGAGCAAAAAGAAAAAATAATCCGAAAATATGAAGAGAGTGTAAGGTATCTCTGGGACAACTTCAAGCATATCAACATTTGCATTATGGGGTGGCAGAAGGAGAAGAGAAAGAGCAAGATATTAAAAACCAATTTGAATAAATGACAGAAAACGTCCCCTACCTGGTGGGGAAAAAAATAAAAGACTTACAAGTCCAGGAAGCACAGAAAGTCCCAAACAAGAGGAACCTAAAGAGGTCCATACCAAGACACACCATAATTAAAATGCCAAAGGTTAAAGACAAAGAGAGAATCTTAAATGCAGCAAGGGAAAAGCAGAGGAGGAGGAGGAGG
>NW_005372122.1:64040-75077 GCF_000412655.1 Myotis brandtii
TTTTTTTTTTTTTTAATATTTTTTTTTGATTTTTTACAGAGGGGAAGGGAGAGAGATAGAGAGTTAGAAACATCGATGAGAGAGAAACATCGATCAGCTGCCTCCTGCACATCTCCTACTGGGGATGTGCCCACAACCCAGGTACATGCCCTTGACCGGAATCGAACCTGGGACCTCTCAGTCCGCAGGCCGACGCTCTATCCACTGAGCCAAACCGGTTTGGGCGACAATAAGGATTTTTTAAAAAAATTGCTTATTAGTGTAATCTATAGTCAACATGATACTTTGTTGTGTTACCTCTAAAAAAATAAAACAAAATTAATTGGATTAAATTAGTTTCTTATATTTATTTTCCCTAAATTCAGCTTAATCACTGCCCTATAAATATTATATAGATAATACCACATATATGTGTGAATACACACACACACACACACACACACACACACACACACACAGGAATTTTCTTTGTATGAATAGGATGCTGAGATAAAAAGATCAGACCTACACAGTATACAAAATACTCAAGAATACTAAGTTATTGCAAATGCTATTTTTTTAAAAAAATCTTTATTGTTGAAAGTATTACAGTTGCCCCCCCCCACTTTTTTTCTCCCCACTTCCCTTCTCCACCCAAATCCCACTCTACCCCAGGCCTTTACCACCCTGTTGTCTGTGCCTATGGGTAATGCATGTATGCATATAAGTTCTTTGGGTAGTCACTTCCAATCCCCCTGCCCCCCTTGCCTCTGAGGTTTGTTAATCTGTTCCATATGTCCATGCCTCTGGTTTTATTTTATTAATCAGTTTATTTTGTTCATTAGATTCCTTATTTTTTTATTTTGATTTTTAGATTCAATTGTTGATAGATATGTATTTATTGCCATTTTATTGTCCATTTTTTAAATCTTTTTTTCTTCTTCTCAAAGAAGACCTTTAATGTTTCATGTAATACTGGTTTGGTGATGATAAACTTCTTTAGCTTTTTCTTGTCTGAGAAGCTCTTTATCTGTCCTTCAATTCTAAATGAGAGCTTTGCTGGGTAGAGTAGTTGAAGTTCTCACTAAGTTCCCTGAAGTTCTCATTAAGTTCCTTGAGCATCCTTATAACCATTGTTTTGAACTCTGTAGCTGGTAGTTTGCTTGCTTCCATTTCATTTAAGTTTTTTTTCTGGATATTTTTTCTATTCTTTCATTTGTAACATTTCTTTGTCTCCACAATTTGGCTGCTTCCTTGTGTTTGTTTCTATGTATTAGGCTGAGCTGCTATGTCTCCTGGAATTGGTAGAGTGGCCTTGTGTAGTAAGTGTCCTGTAGGGCCCAGTGGCTCAGCCTCCCTAGTCACCTGAGCTGGGCACTCTAGATGAATCCTGTGTGCACTGTCCTGTTGTAGTTGAGCCTTGATTGTTGTTGGTGTCACTGAGAGGGATTAATTACCAGGCCAACTGGCTATGCAGACCAGCTGTGACTACAGGAGATTCCCCTATGGTGCAGGACTTGCTTCAGTGTGGCTTTGGTGCTCACTGAGTCTGCCCCTTGACTGTGTCACTTGTGGATGTGGTAGGGTTGTAATTTGGTGTGGTCTGAAGCTGATCACTGGGTGCACTGGCTCTGAGGCCTCCTGAGAGGTGCAAAGTCAGCTACTGCCTGTGCCCTGCCTGAGACCACCCGACAGGAGCTGCAGAGTGATCTGCCGATGGCTGCTACTTGTGTTGGGCTTGCAGGTGACCAGGTGAAGCCAAGTTGTGAACAAAGGCAGGTTGCTGCTAGTCCCAGGCCTGGGGCCACTTATCAAGAGGATGGGGCATGCTGAGGCCAGCTGGTGCTTGTTTTGAGAGATTTTAGGAAAGTCTGAAGTCTGAGCCAGGACAGGCCATTCATATGGAACAGCCACTGCAAACAGTTTGGGTGAGGCTGCAAATTGGATGGGGCAGGGAATCTCCAGGGTGGGGCGAACAGTGTGTGCCAGGTTGATGGAGACTCAGATATGGCCACTGCCTGTTGGCACTGTGACGGAGAGGTCTCAGCAAAGGAACAATGAACTCTGCCAGCATTTTTGTCTGGGAGAAAGCTGCCCTCCCCCCACACACACATAAGTTCTTGCCATGATGCCAGACAATTTAGTTCCTCCCCATATGTCCCTGGATCCTTTCAAGCTGCTACCCCAGTGCTGGAGTTCTGAGGGAGTGAGTCTGCATAAATCCATGTGCCAGCCCTTTAAGAGGAAATGCCTGGGACTCCAGCAACTCTGTTGTCACTCAGCCACAATCCCTGCTGGTTTTTACAGCCTCAAGTTACTAAGACTCCTTTTCCCGGCACTGGAACCCTGAGCTGAGGGGTCTGGTGTGGGGCTGGGATCCTTTTATTCTTATGGGGAACCCCCACAGCCAAGATATCCCTCCCAATTAAAAAAGAAGCCACATGTTGTGGTCGGACCAGCTTGTTCCCCACCTCCACCCCTCCTACCGGTTCCTACCAGTCTTAATGTGGCTTCTTCTTTAATTCTCTAGTTATAGAACTTCCGTTCAGCCAGATTACAGGCAGTTCTGAATGATGGTTATTTAGTTGTAATTTTGATGTGGTTGTGGGAGGAGGTGAGTACTGCATTTACCTATGCCACCATCTTCTATGCAATTCTTTGCAAATGCTATTCTTAATAAATTTCAAAGCTCCCATAAAACAATAGGATTTAGTTACATGAATATCACGCTGGAAAATGAAGCCCTGGAACTTCTTTGCTAGATTTCTTTTGATCGAGTAGTCCTAGAACAGCCAGGGATAATATAACATCAAAAGCATAAGTAACAAAAGAAAATACAGATAAATTAGACTTCATCAACATTAAAAACTTTTGTGTATCAAAGGACACTCTCAGGAAAGTGAAAAGAGAACCCACAGAATAGGAGAAGGTATTTGCAGATCGTGTATCTGATAAGGGGCTAGCATCCACAGTACATCAAGAACTCCTACAACTCAACAAGAAACAAACAACTGAATTTTCAAAATTCACAAGGGACTTGCATAGATTTTTTTTTTCCAAATAAGATATACAATTGCCAACAAGCACATAAAAAGATGCTCAACATCACCACAATGAGATACCACTTCACACTCGCTAGGATGGTTATAATTTTTAAAAAGGGAGAGTAATCAGTGTTGTGGAGGATGTGCAGAAATTGGAACCCTTATACAATGTTGGGGGTATATGTAAAATTGTGGAAAACAGTTTGGCAGTTCCTCAAAAAGCTAAATTTAGAATTGCCATATGATCTAGCAATTCCCTTCCTATATAGCTAAGTGAACTGAAAACATACGTTTAAACAAAACTTTAAAAAGAATGTTAATAGCCAAATATTACTCATAATAGCTAAAGAGTGAAACAAACTAGTGAATGGTAAATAAATTGCTACATACAATCAATGGCATATTGTTCAGTGATTAAAAAATAAAAAAGAAGGACTGATCGCTACAATGTGAATGAGCCTTGAAAACATTACCCTAAATGAAAGGAGCCAGACACAAAAGGCCACGCATTGTATGATTCCATTTATGCAAAATGTCCAGAACAGGCAAGTCCATGGAGACAGAAAGTAGATTGGTGGTTGCCAAAGGAGGATGGGGGTAGGGGGTAGGGGGTGAGAGGATAATGGGAAATGATTGCTTACTGGATATGGAGTTTCGCTTTGGAGTAATAAAAATATTCTGGAATTAGTCAGTAGTGATGGTTGCACAACATTGTGAATGTACTAGTCACTAAATTGTAGACTAAAATGGTTAAAATAAGAATTTTATGTTATGTAAATTTTACCTCAATTAAAAAAAAGAAAGAAAGAAAGAAGGAAAGAAAGAAAGAAAGAAAGAGAGAGAGAGAGAGAGAGAGAGAGAGAGAGAGAGAGAGAGAGAGAGAGAGAGAGAGAGAGAGAGAGAGAGAGAGAGAGAGAGAGAGAGAGAGAGAGAGAGAGAGAGAGAGAGAGAGAGAGAGAGAGAGAGAGAGAGAGAGAGAGAGGGAGAGAGGAAGGAAGAAAGGAAGGGAGGGAGGAAAGAAGGAAGGAAAGAAAGGAAAGCCAGGGACAGCATAGCTTTCTTTCAGGGACTTTAGAGGAAATGGAGGAAGGAATCTTAAACATTAAGGCCCAGCCTGACAGCCCCAGGTTAGGTGACTGAGCAGTTAGCATAGCGAGTGATTGTAGAGCCAGGAAGACAAGCTGGGCTTCCTGACTCCTTGCCCAGAGTGCTTTCTGCCAGAGAGCGGCCTTGGAATCAGACCCCAGGCAAGCTGTCTGTAAGGTCCTGAGAGCAAACCAAGCCACCTTACGACCAGGTGCTTCCCCTTCAAGGCGTTCTTGGCGTGCAGCTCTCAGCCTACCCTACCAACCAACCAAATCCAAGTGTCCATCAGCCCACCTGCCAATCAATGCTGTTATTGATGGCTTCTTAATTATTTGCTTGTTGTTCTTGGTTTACATCAAGTAGAAAAATCACACTGTCATCACATTGCTCTAATCTTAGAAAAGCATGTCATTCATACTCTCAGAGTTGGCCTCTGTCCAGTGATATCTGAAGACATCTCTTGAATTAAAAAAAAAAATGATGGACAGAATATCGAAGTTTAGGGCACATTCATAAAGACAGATCAACAGTCCCTTTTATAAATGGCTTCAAAAAGTACATTGCAAAAAAGAAAACAAAAAAGGTAGGCACAGAATTTTTTTTTTTTGCAACAGTGAATTTTTGGAGATAAAATGAGAAAAGAATAGTTGATATAGAGAGCAATTCAGTACCTCACAGTGATTAAGAGGCTCCTTAGTCACATAGACCTGGGTTCAAATCCTGCCTCTGGCTTTTAATTAGCAAGTTGCTTTATAAGTTTGTTTTTTGTGTGTGTTTTTTTAACTTCAGATATTTTTGCAAAATAAGAATAGCAGTAGTACCTACTCAGTATAGTTGTCTTAGCATTAGCAACGTAGCATTAGCAACATATAAAGTATTTATCACAGGGCTACCCCTTAGAACATATGAAGTTTAATAGAATATGAAATATTTTGCCCACAAAACTAAACTATATCTTTAAATTCACTATATGTGACCTTGGAACTGAACTAAAGAATGTTGTGTTGCAAGAAATATGAGACTGAGTCAGGAAACCTTGGTTCAAATCCTAGTTTATGTACTTACTAAATAGCAAGGTCTCGGGATCCTCAGTAAATATCACTAAGACTCTGTGTCCTTATTTACAAAGGGAATAATGCCTATATCAGATGGTGCTGGGGCAAGTTTTAAAGTAATATATTCTATACATTCTAAAATACAGGATCTAGATGTAATGCTACATAAATAACAAGGTTTTACTGGCATAGGACTGCAGTGGGACTAGGCAGTGAGGGGCCTCCATTCCAGTCCTGAGACTGTCACCTGAGTTCCATGGGATGAAGTGCTATCTTTCGGGACATCACTTTCTCCACCTCTAGAAATGGGGTGATTAATCAGAAGGCCTCCTTCAAGCTCTCACATTTGGTGATAGTATACATTGGACTCCATGGCCAGTTCTGACTGTCCCTTCTCTCTCAAGGAAGTAGAAAGTGCCACTGACACCAAAGGGTCCACAGGAATACCGGGCTGTCTTTTCCAAAGTAGAAAAACGCCCGGCCCTGTCCAGATTTCCATGGGCCAGGAGCTCACGAACTATGCAACATTCAAGAGGTCACGGCCGGATGTTGTCACTCAAAATTCATGGACAGCAATTATCCTCTCCACCTCTGAGCTACAAGGGAAATGATGATCAGCTGGTGGGATTTTCTTCTACTCAAGCCTTAGTCCCCAGGTGGAGGTGGTGGGGTCTACTGCATCCCAAACGTAACCCTTCTTTCTTCCTCCCATAATTCATCGCGGGCCTATTAATCAAGCGACAACTTTCCAATATCAATGACTCATTAAAATTTAACTAATTATAGGAATATTATTCAGCCTTAAAAATGAAATCCTGTCACATGCTACACGGATGAACATTGAGGGCATTATGCTAGTGAACTAAGCGAGTCACAAAAAGATAAACACTGTGATTCCAATTATATGCAGTACTTAGTCAAATTCATAGAGACAGAAAGTAGAATGATGGCCTGAAGAGGTGTATACTAATATGTTGTTTAATGGGCAAAGAGTTTCCGTTTTGCAAGATGAAAAAGCTCTGGAGATGGGTTGCACGTCAATATGAATATATTTCACACCACTCACCTGTACACTTAAAAATGATTAAGATGCTAAATTTTATGTTATGTGTATGTCACCACATATAGAGTTTTTTAACTAATTATCTGATTACTTCAATAATCATTTGGGAAATCAAGAGCAACCAATAATTATCCATTATCACCATTTCCTTCTCCTCCCAAGCATCCCTCTCCCTTTGAACCCAGATGGGTCATAGTTTTGGGGGGGTCCTGAGCACATACATGTTCACATTTGCACCTCCTCTTTTGAAACAATGTGCCCTCTAAAGTATCAAATCAATACTCTTGTTCTAGGCTCCCAGCCAAGTCTCTACCACACATTGTGCTAAGTAGACGTTCTTTTTGTTGGACAGGCTAGTGCTAGCCTACTATCAAACAAGCATCTCTAGGGACAACTTGTGAAACAGTCATTCACAGAAGGTATGGATGCCTTCAATCACTGGGATTTCTCCCTAGCTAAGATTAACACAGGGCAGGAATTTTGAATGAGAGAGAGGAAGGCAAAGGGGAAGGAAGTGATTTCAGAATTTGTTGCTTTGGGAGGAAGAAGGATCTAGAAAAAGCATCACGATCTGGGTGGGGTAGGGGTAGCATTGAACAGTAAGAGGGCAGCAGAGTCACCGGGCAGCCAGTGTTGGGAGATAATATGGGGAGAGGGGATGGGGACACAGAATGGAAAGGAATATAAGAAAGCATTTTACAGAGCTGGTGATTTTGTCAAGTTCAGCAGCACTCTTGTGTAGTTCACAGACTGGCACCTGCCCTGGAAAGTGGAGAATCACTCCCCTGCTACTCTAGTCTACGCAGGTTGTTTGCTGCTGGGAGAAGAGCCTGGGAGCTCCTTTGGACAGGATGCTCATGATCTAATTTCCTTGGTGGAATAGCTGGTCCTGGCTAAGCTGTGTGATGCAATGGAGGGAATTCCTAAGAGGAAGGGAGGAGGCTGAGGGACCCCAGGGCACTGGCAAGGGAGATTTGGCCAGCAGTGCTGACCTTCTGCTCTCTGTCCCAAGGGGCTCGAGTCCTTCACAGATGGTCATCAACCTAACCTCACTGTAGCCCAAGGTGGATTCCCCAAGGACAAAAAGAAAAAAGACAGTAATGAGATAGAAGCTTCTCTTATTTGCATTCACAACACTGGTCCTCGCCCTTCACCAAAACCTAGCAGCCCAGCCCAAGCCACGCCCAGTGCTTCCTAGTGCTGACCTGCTGACACCTGCAAATGCAAGCTCAGACACTTTTCCTGGTCTCCCACGAGCCATCTGGGCTAAGGAAGCCTGTTCCCTCCCTTCCCAAAGGAATAGAACCCCTAGTGCAACAGGTGGACAAAGCCATTTCTGTGACCAGGCATTAAGAACACCCACAAACAAAGATTCAGGGAGGAGGAGGGGGGTGAATCGGGGCCTCAATCCACTTGCTCAGTTCCCCACTTCTCTGTGCTAGGGCTCCAGATAGGCATGCACTGCGGTGCTGGCCATCACCCTGCTCATTAGCTGAAAACTAAGTAATGGCCACTTGTTCAGTCAAAATGGCGGGTCAAACTGCACTTTTGGAAATCACCATACACACACACACACACACACACACACACACACACACACCTCACACACACACCTTTGTTCTCTTGTATAAACGTGAAATATTCAAACACTGTAAGTACTGATCCTGGTAAATACTCTCGGTCATGAATGAAACAAATCCCATAGGAACAACCCTTACGTGATAAGGCAAGATTGAAAATGAAAATTAAAAAAATAAAATAAAATTCAGGGAAGGCTGCAGAAGACCAAGCCAGAATCACCCTCTGGTACAAATGTGGGTTTGCAGAGGCTAAAACTGCCTGGAGTTTTGGCTGGGTATTTCCTCTTCAAATCTCTCTCATATACCCTAGGCTTACAATTTAGAACTTCAGTTAAATTTGGAGTGTGTTCAGACTCGTAGCTCTGATGATCAAATATCTAAGATTCTAAATGAACAGAACAAGAGATGTTATTCAACCCAGTGAAACTTTGCCTTTCAAAATTTAATTTTAATTCACTGACATCATTATCAAGATGGCCACTTTTAATCTCCATCCCCTGAACTGCTATTTAAAAAAAAAAAAAAAAAAAAAAGATCTCTTCCTTATCTCAAGGCATTTTTCTCCTCTCTTTAGGTCATTAGGATCACCAGCAAGCACAATGTGTTGAAGGCAAGAATACTCACATAACCATGATGCTATATAATCATGGTTTGCCCCCACCCATTGTATTCACATAGGGAAGTATTTCACATTCACTCAGCTTTCACTATTAGAAACTTTACTTCAGCCCTGGCTGGTGTGGTCAGTTGGTTGAGTGTTGTCTCATTCACCAAAAGGTTTCAGGTTGATTCCCAGTCAGAGCACATGCCCAGATTGTGGGCTGATCTCCAGTAGGGGGCGTGCAGGAGGCAATCAATGTTTTGCTCCTATTGATGTTTCTTTCTCTCTCTCTCTCTCTCAGACACACACACAAAATCAATATCTTTTTTTTTAAGAAAAACTTTACTTCAATTGTCAAAGTTTGTGTAATGACTTGGTAAAAAGTGAGTTTTTTGGATTAAGTTCTTCTGGTTGACTCACAGTGAAATACGGATATCAAGTACTCCCCTATAGGAGTAGATCAGAGGACAGGGCTGTGGAAAGAGGAATCAATTAAGTAATTAGTTGCCCTATCTTTTTAAAATGACAGCAAATGGTTTCTCTTTTCTAGAATTGGCCCTATAAAAGTGAAGAGCTAAAAAAAAATTTAAAGGAGCAGATAATAATTTAAATAACATTCTCTAACTTTGACAGTATTTAAATGTGAAAGTACTCATTAAAGTTGGGTACATGTTGTTTTACTAAATTGCAAAAAATTCAATATAGTTGTAGAATTTCAAATGCAACATTATGCACTCAGACTATAATAAAAGTGAAGGGCTGCCACACTCCATGCTACATCAGGAAACAGTAACATATTTGGGCCATTATCACCAACTGTTAATTGTCTTCTGATGTGTTCATTGTCAGCACACACCCTGAATGTTGAGCCAAAGAAATGACTGGAATCACTCAGTGAATATGTAGACACCACCCCCAACTACTTAGAAGCCTTTAGGAAAAAATTGCCTTGAACTTTTTATATAGCTAACCTTCCCCCAGCCCCACAAGGCAAGGTACATAATAGATATTCAATAAATAATCAATCATTGACTCATTTCTCGTCTTCACCAATGGGCCTGGGAGAGAAACAGCAAACAAGTGTTAAAACATTTCACACTGTAATTCATCAGTTGAGAAATTACGGTTTGTGTGTATGTGTGGGGGGGGGGCTGCACAAGTATGAGGGTCACACTGATAAAAAAAAAACTGGTGTGAGAAGATGACTTCACTTAAAATACAAACTGTTCATTTTTGCCAGAGGTGACAAACATTTTCTAAATCAAGGTTTACTATATTGGTTCTCTTTGTTTCCCCATTAACACAGTATAGGGGGTCGAATCCATCTTTGACAATCTATTCAAAATGTGAAGGTGTTTTTCCCTTTTCTTTTCACCCTTTGAACATAATCTACTTAGTCCCTATCTGCAAAGCGCCTCCTAAATAGGGCGGGCGGGGGTGGGGGAGGCTCTGGGAAGCCCTTGCTGAGAGACTTAGCGGAACTTTGCTCTGCATATGGGCTATTTAGGAGCGTCAGGGTTTCCTCGGGTGACTCCATCGCCTCCCTGGTTCTTCTCACTTTGCAAACAGGAATCAGGGTGACGAGATTCTCCGAGGCGGTGCGGGAGCCGCTGACCATGGTCCTGGCCTCCAGCTCCGGACGCGAGCGCGAGACGGTGCGGTGGAGAGCGCGCTGGGCGCGGGCGGGAGCAGCGGTCTGAGCCCCCGCCCGCCCCTCCCGGCCCCTGGGAAGCCCAAGCCTTTACCCGAAGCCTCCACCGCACGCTCCGAGCTGCATCGAAAAAGGGTGGGACACCAGGCCACCGCTGCAGTAGGGAGCCGCCCGGGAGGGTTTAAGAAGAATGGAACCGCCGCCCATCCCCGCACCCCACCCTGCGATCCCCCAGCCGAGGATCGGCCCATCCTTCCCCCCTCCACCTCCCAGACCCAGATAAGCACTGGCAGCCTTTGTGGGCGCATCGCCCACCGCCCAGCCGGAGCCTCTCCGCACCCTTCGAGAAGGGTAGAGTAGGGTGGGGTGCTGGCACAGATCCGGGGAGGGGCAGGACGGTGGGCACTCTGGGATGCGAGGGAGGGGCGATCCCCGAGCCCCGTCCTCCTTCTCCGGCCTCCCCTCCCCCATACCCACCTGGTCGTAGACGTTCTGCAGGGCTTCCTTGCCCGAGGCCCGCCGGATCGCCACCTTCCGGCCCGATTCAACAGATGGCTCCCCGCCGGCACGCCGGCCCTGCCGGGAGTACGGCGGCTGCGGGTCCGGGCCCAAGTGGGCGACGTCCCGCTGCTGAGCCACCACCTGCCCCGAGCCCCTGCCCACCGACAGCGAGTCGAAGTCGATGGTCTTGTTCTCCGAAGACCCTTCCACCGGGCAGAACATGCCACAGAATTTCTGCCGGGGCTTGGGGCTTCCTGAACCCAGGTTCTTAAAAAAGGCAGGGACCTCTTCGTCCTCTGCCGCCTTCCCGGACTGCTTCCTCTCGGCCATGGTGCGGGGCTCGGGGACGGTCCCTCCGTCTGTCCGCCCGTCTGCGGTCCCTAGGTCCGCCTCCCTGAGCAGAGCCCCCGGCTGCCGCCGCCACCACCGCGCTCTGCCTACCGCAAGGTGCACAGAAAGGAGGGAGGGCTGGCGAGC
>NW_005372122.1:75470-101267 GCF_000412655.1 Myotis brandtii
CTCCCGCGACCGCATTTCGGAGGTGGGCCAGGGGCGAGGACCACGGCGGGGAGGGCCCCTGCCCCCTTACCCGGGGGTGAGCTGATGGTGCGAAAAGGGTGGCGTACTGGCTGGCGCCAGGACACCCGGGGAAAGAAGAAGGGGCCTCATTGAGGATGGAGAAGGGATGGCGCAGGCCTCGCAGAGGTGGGGGCTGTACGACGCCTGGGCCCCCAGAGCTTCAGTCCACCCACAGGCTTTGGGAGCAGAGATTGAAACGAGAGGGTTCCCACTTAGTTCATCCAGTACAAAGAGAGACATAGATCTGCGGGCCCTTGGGAGTGTAACCAAGAATGCAGTCTGCAAATTCCAGCCCAGCACGACAACTGATATGTAGTGAGCGAGGGTGCAGGCAGTGGGGGGCGGGGGGGGGGGCGCCACGTACCGCTAACTGCGCCACAAAACAGGCGCAAGGGAGTGTTTTGAACGGGTATGAAAAGGCGCAAATTGTAGCCCAATCCCTAAAGCGCCAGACCTTCCCCACCCCTGTTGCGCACTGCGCCAGAGCCGCGTGCTGGAGACCTAAGTGCGGGGCGCCTGCCCAGTGGGGTAGGAGATGGGGGCTGTGATGAGTGCATTGTGTGTGGCGAAGCAGGCCAACGATGTGTAGGGATTTGTGCCACTAACACGGTCCCGGGTGGATTCTCACTCGCATCCCCACGTCTTTCCCTGTATCAATACCAGTTCCTCCATCTGGTAGATTACAGCCCCGCCCCTCTCTACACTGGCAAAATTGTGCAGAGATGTTGCCCATCCTTTGGTGGCTCAAGAGGGAGGTCTGGGCATGCTCAGTAATTAGGATGGGTTTGGGTTAAAAGAGGCTGTTTGCTGCAGGGTCATCACGCTGGACCAGGGATTCTGTCCCATCGTCAGCCCGTGCCCCTGGAAGGATTAAATGGGGATACTCCCACCCCACCCCCCAGTTGGGAAAGGAGTTAAATTTGGAGGACTGCCAGTTACAGTTTTAGGTTGAGCCCATCATGATGGGTGTAGGGAGAGGAGTCTTCGGATGAGAAGGGGAGGAAGAGGAAAGAGGAATACTGTGAGGGCTGAGAGACCCAGAAGCTGGCATTGGGACTTCAAACCAGATGTGCTTTCCATTTGAATAAAGTGCTTCCACACGAATGGCATCATTTCCTACTCACCGCAGCCCCGGAAGATGAGTGTGATGAATGCGCTGAGTGCTTTACCATCACTGTTTTCCAGGGTAGGAGACTGAGATTTAGAGAGATTGAGGCGCTTTGCCCAGGGTCACTATCTAATTCAATGATCCAACAAGCCCAGTGGGGATCTTCCACCTGAAAGTCTGGTTCCTTTTCCAACTAATTCTATCTTTACGTTAGAATATACAAGATTTCCCCTTTTCTTCTTAACCAAATATTTCAATCCGTGTAGCAAGGACCATGGTTCAGTTGCCATCTTTGTATTTGAAGGTCGCCTTGCAGGGAGAGATTGCCTTTGGAGGAAGAAGCCACCCAGAGTATCCTAACCTCAGGAAAGCAGTTACTACGTACACCTTGAAGATATTTCTTCCTGGGCATTGGATGCCTTTTTATATCTCATGTGTCCTTGAAGTATTACAATGAAGAGGAAGTCACCCTCGTACATTAGCAGGGCCTAGGGAAGTCACTGGACTCAGATCCCTGGGGTTGCTGGGCCAGGGTGTGATCCTTCTCTTTGTCCTCCTTGCACCATGCCTTCCGATCCCTCCAGAAGGGACTGGGGAAAGGTACCCGCAGCAGGAGCAGCGGCCTCGATGGTTACAAGTTGGCAACTGTGGCATATAAAGCCCTCGAGGCGTGATGGAGGTTTTCAGGCCTGGGGAGGAGTGGTCAGGGCCCCAACACCCACCCCACAGCAGTAAGTGGAGTTGGTAGGCACTCTTCCCTTTTCACATTACCCATTCTCCACTGGTTCTCCATATCCTTCCTCTCTTTTCCTTTTTCTTCAAATGACCCCCATTCAAGTTCAAATGCTACGAAGAAAGTGTCATGTTAGTAACTTAACATCCATAGCAAAGTAACACCTCCTTTTGCATTTGCAAAGCCTGCCCAGACATAACAAAAGAGAATGAATTCATAATTCCAGGTTTAACTTATTCGGCCCTGAGATTTTTTTGAAATATGCTTTTATTGATTTCAGAGAAAGGAAGGGAGAGGGAGAGAGAGATAGAAGCATCAATGATGAGTGAGAATCATTGATAGGCTGCCTCCTGCACAGCCCCCACTGGGGATCGAAACTGCAACCCAGGCATGTGTCCTGACCGGGAATCGAACCATGACCTCCTGGTTCATAGGTCGACACTCAATCACAGAGCCACACTGGCCAAGCTCGGCCCTGAGATTTTTAAAAATTATTAGGCCTATATTAAATTGTTATGTCTATATTATATTAAAGTGTATTATATGCTATATTATTATACTGATACTGGTTTTAAATGTTAGAGTGATTTCTAATTGTATTTTTTAATCAAAGAAGTGAAGTAACTATATTGTTTAGTAGATTTAATTACATTGTGAAGGATTGTCATATTTTTAGTAAGTGCATTAACAGTCTTTATTATTGGATATTATTGAGCAATGAAAACACAGCATTACTATTTATGTGTAACAGGACAGCTTGGCTTGGCTGGAGCTAAGAAGGACCCAGACATGAACAATGTGTAGAGCTGGGTGACATCTTCCTGTGCTAGAAGCTGAATAAACAAGCTTCGTGACTCTCACAGAACATTCTGGAATGTAAAAACAGGTATCTGGCCATCTCCTGACTTCATTCTTCACGGGGGAAGGATCTGGAGTCCTGGCCACAACTGGGCTCAGACATTAATTGACATGTCTGATGAGTGAATGGCGGGGAAGCCAGATTGCAGGAGGGTCCCCAAGAGGGAGAAAAAGTCACTATCAGCAGAGACCTGACCATGGGGTAGACACAATACAATGTGGGGTAGAGCCCCGTCTGCCCTCACTTCTGTCCCTAATGAGTGTGGGTGCTTCCTGGGAAGGAGAGGGCTGTGTGGTAACTGACCATTGTTTCACTAGGAGTCCAGGCCCTCTGCTGTGCAACGTCCCTCCAGGAGTCCTGGGTGCCGCCTGGAGGCGTTTCCACACTGACTAGAGAGAGGCGAGGCGACAGAGACCTGGAGAGTGTGAAGCAGCTCTCGCACGTGCCTCCGTTGGTCAGAGAAGGGTCAACACCACCACAGTCTGCTAGCATCTGGAGAGACACCGCAGCCGGGGAACTACAGAGCCACTGGCAGTGGCGCTGTCCTAACTGAGACACTAACCACCCACCTTGGGTCAGGTCTAGAGCTATAACGGGAAGTGCTGAGTTCCTGCCACCTCAGCAGGAACTGGGCAAGGAAGGGTTACTGGTCCAGAAGACTTCGGGCTGCTGTTGGAGGGACCTGACCGGAAACCCCTTCCCTGGTGGGTTGTGGGTTCGGGAGTTTATCCAGGATACTTGAAATCCTAAGGGAGTGCCTACCTGCACTGCAAATTCATTGTACCCTAGAGTTAGAGCCAATAGATACCCGTGACGATGGCACTGGCGCTGTTGGAGGACTGGTGCCGGCTGATGAGTGTGGATGATCAGAAATCCCTGATGGTGATGGGGATCCCAGTGGAGTGTGAGGAGGCAGAGATCCAGGAGGTTCTCCAGGAGACGTTAAAGTCTCTGGGCCGGTACCGGCTGCTCGGCAAGATATTCAGGAAGCAGGAGAATGCCAGCGCCGTCTTATTAGAGCTCCTGGGGGACACTGATGTCTCGGAGATCCCCAGTGAGGTTCAGGGGAGGGGGGGCGTCTGGAAGGTGGTCTTTAAGACCCCTAACCAGGACGCTGAATTTCTTGAAAGGCTGCACCTCTTTCTAGAAAAAGAGGGGCAGACAGTCTCGGGTATGTTCCGAGCCCTTGGGCATGAGGGCGTGTCTCCAGCCGCAGTGCCCTGCGTGTCGCCAGAGTTGTTGGCCCAGGTGGTGGGGCAGGCAGTAGCACATGCCCCGCAGCCCCTGCTGCCCATGCGATACCGGAAGCTGCGGGTGTTCTCGGGCAGTGCTGTGCCCGCCCCCGAGGAGGAGCCCTTTGAAATCTGGTTGGAACAGGCCACTGAGATCGTCAAAGAGTGGCCGGTAGCAGAGGCAGAAAAGAAAAGGTGGCTGATGGAAAGCCTGCGCGGCCCCGCCCTGGACCTCCTGCGCATAGTGCAGGCAGACAATCCTTCTGTGAGTGTGGACGAGTGTCTGGAGGCATTCAAGCAAGTGTTTGGGAGCCTGGAGAGCCGCCGGACCTCCCAGGTGAGATACCTGAAGACCTATCAGGAGGAAGGAGAGAAGATCTCCGCCTACGTGCTGCGGCTGGAGACGCTGCTCCGCAAGGCCGTGGAGAAACGCGCCATCCCCAGGAATATCGCAGACCAGGTCCGCCTGGAGCAAGTGCTGGCCGGGGCGAGCCTCAGTGAGACCCTGTGGTGCAGGCTTAGGGAGCTGAAAGACCAGGGGCCGGCCCCCGGCTTCCTTGAGTTAATGAAGGTGATCCGGGAAGAGGAGGAGGAAGAGGCCGCTTTTGAAAATGAGAATACTGACGAGTCAGATGAAGGTGATGGCTATGGCCACTGGCATAAGGAGATTGATAACTAAAAGCTAAGTCAGAGTGAGCCTGCAGCCCGTGGGCCCGGGGACTTCGCTTTACCAGGCTAAGACCTTTTCCATGGTCTTTTCTTTAGTGAATGCGATTAAAACCAAGGCATTCAAGCCAAGTCTTGATTCTTTCTGAGAAAAAATTATCTGAGAGTTTCTTGGACCTTAACATAGATTACCAATAAACAAAATATTAAATTCCAAATGTGATATAGTAATCTAAAGGAAATGTCACGTTTCCTGTAAATATCCCCAATAGACAAAGTTTGCCCATACCATAGAAAGCAGAATTGACATGAGAAAAAAGTATCCTTTGTAACCTACCTGAAAACCTAGGCTTTTTTTTTTTTTACCTGTCGGGTGATTTTCTTTATCGAATCAGTAAATTCCGTGTCCCTGAAGCAGTGAGAGGCTCTGTTCAAGGAGGTAACAGTCCTAAGGGCACAGCCGTGCTCTCAGAGAGCGACAGGCTCCTCAGGACAGGCCTCCCGTGTGGAAGCTGAACAACGTTATGTGTAAATAAGTTCATGACGCCGGTAGTAGTGCAGTTGCCAAATGAACACAACCATCTCCACCTTCAGGATTCTCTCCTTTCTTGGGAAGCACTCCTCCCACCTCTCTGCCAGGTGTCAGGTAGACGGGTCCAGGCACTGTGTTAGGCCCGGAAGACACAACACTCTGCCTGATCCCTGCTTTCAAGAGGTTCGCAGTGTGAGAGCGCCCTCAGGAAAGGGCGATGTTGCAGGAGGGCATGCTGGAGTAGCGAGCAGGCCTCTCTGGCTAGAGAAGATTTTTAGTGCCGACAGAAGGCAAAGAGGGGAAAGGAACGCACACTTACGAGGGCCTACGTGCCAGGTGTTGTGTGCATGTCACATTTAATGTGTGCAGCAACCCAGTGCTCCGAGATGGTAAGCCGTCTCCTCCATATCAAATTGCTAACAAGTGGTGGAGCCGAGGCAGGAATTGAGAACTCTCTGAAGCTCCATGTTTACAATGGATTTCAAACCCTTTAAATCTCTAATAAATAGTGGGCAGATGCAAGTGTGTTGATATCCACATTTTAGCACCTAGGCATTCAGCAACAGGCTCACTTTTGTTTTCAGGCGTTGGAGAGAAAGTTCCCTTGCACTATCTGAGCATGTAGCTGAACTTCGCTCTCTTTTTTTCCTTTTTATTGAATTTATTGGGGTAGCACTGGTTAACAAAAGTATACAGGTTTCAGGCGCACAATTCCACAACACATCATCTGCACACTGTATTGTGTTTACCACCCCAAGTCTTCATCCATCAACAGTTGTCTTCCCTATACCCTCCTACAGCTCTCCCTACCACCCAACTCTTCTTAATGTTCATAGATTAAGGGACCTGTAGCTTCTCATGGGTATTTAAATCAAGCCCATGCATGCCCTTGATGTCGAGTATGCTAGTAGAGCGATGATCACCATTCTGTGAAATGCTAGTTGATGTAGCACAGCATGGTAGCTCTGTGTACAACAAACTTGCTGAAATCCTCTGAACATCAGTTTCCTCATCAGAAAAATGAGAAGGTAATGGAATAGGGCTGTTATGTTAAGATCAAATGACATAATGCCTTTTAAGCACTTAGCATGATGTCTGGAGGATAGAAAGCCCTCAATATATGGAGACATTATTATCTTCATGATGCTTTTCTGCTCAATGCATGCTCTCTTTATTGTCCTAACAGTTGTGGCACAGCAAGTAAATATGTAACCTGTGAGTAAAGTGGTAACATTGCATTAGAAACCCTTTTAGCTCTTATGGTAAGTTTGAGTGCTTCGTGTCTGTTACTCTGTGAAAAGTATTCTAGCCAATTAGACTATTCCTAGTGATTTGACTTTGAAACAACATTATAATTTCTGATTGTGGATCATTTTAACTGAAGAATATCTTGTGATTGTAAGAAAAGAATTTTTTAAAAAAGGGATCATGTGTGATCATTTGCCTAAGTTATATTTTTCAATACTGTTCAACCACAGTGGCACGATATCACCCAGTGCATCCTGATTTCATGTTTTGTACTCATGAAAATGCCCTCACTGTTTTTATTTATTGACAATATGTGAAGTAAACTGTTATAAATGTGAAGTTATAAAATAAATACATACTAATAAAACTCTAAGTTTTTTCTGTTTCATGCAGCGTGGTTTTGTATAAACTATTACTTGAAGGAGTTTTACTAGTATTGGTAAAAGAAAAATTTTGGTAGGTAAGATTAGAAAATCACTCCAAAGCCAAATGGTCTTGAACTCTTCTAGACATACAATCCTGAGAACAAAACACTGGAACATGAATACTTGGGCTTTGTCTCCAGGGATGAGCGGGCTCAGTCCACCCATCATTGATTTCTCTTTAAAATACAAAAAGTGACAGATGGAGGCCAGGTCCCTCAGAGACCTTCGACTCATTTGCTCAGACAAGTAACTGCAGACAATTCACCAGCCTCTATTCTGCCAACAGTAAAATGACCGAATGCTGAAATATTGCATTTCTTGGATGAAGTCATTTTCTACTATATATACTAGTATGTGCAGGGTGAAAATTTTCTCTCGGCTTTGGTCCTCTTGAATTGTTTCTCTTCCTTTTTTTCAATGGGGGAGCGTTCTTCATTGGGCTGTACACGGTAAAGATGGACCCATTACAAGGCGAGTGTCCTGAGGCTTACCCAACACCCTCTCCCAATGATTTCAGCAAAAACCTCCTAGGAGACTGGTCTTACCTTGTACTAAATATCTCCAGTGCTGACCCTCAGAGACTGAGGCCTCCAAGATTACATAGCCCACTGCTGCGATAGCTTCACCAGGGCCATCAGCCTCTTCAGGCCTCAGGTGTCACCTGACATCTCCGCCTGTATCAGCCAGTCCTGCCGAGCCTCTCATTCTGTTTTCTTTTGCTGTCCATCCTCAAGGCAAGACTCTCTGATCATCAGTTCTCGTCTTTACTGTCATGTCCGGGCTACCCTGTGCTTCCCAGTACTGGCCTTTAAGATCCTCTAACACACCTACCAGATATTCAGTCCTAAACAAATTTGCCTATATTATCCTTGCAGAATACCCTGTCCTCATATTCCTTAACTGACCACTGGTCCTTGTGGTAGTCTGTTGCCCTCAAGTCCCTTGAATGGAAGCTGCCCAGTCTCACCACCTCAGGAGAGATGGGAAGTGATGGTAGCATTTCTTTTAGCTCATCATCATCACCTGCCCATTTGCAAACACATTTGCTCCCTCCTGGCATATGCTCACCAACTCTGCCTCACCACCCACTGTAGACCAGTCCTGACAAGCCTTAAAAGAGGGGCCAAAGAAGCCAAAGAGGGGCCCACTTAGGACTGAATCTGGCTGGGGTCATCTAAAGCAACAAAAAGTAGGAAGAAAAAGATAACGAGGGTAAACCATGTTCAAGAGAGTTCTGCAAGTCAAGACTCGGAAAGCATAGTTTTGAAGGGGTGGAACCTGAAATGAAACACAGAAGTGAAGTAAGAGAATCTGAGACAATTGTCAGATGCACTGAAGGTTTGTTTTTGTTGACCACCAGCATAATCTTTGGATAGTCTCCCTCCCCTTCTTGTCTGGGTGGGCCAGGAACTCCTTGAGTTTGCTCAGGGAGAAGCTGGTTGAGAAGCAGAAGATAGAGCCTGTAGATGGGCTTCTCAGAAGCTAGCCTTCCACTGTAGTGGGCCCTGGAGTGGTCCCTGGCCCGGAGCTGCATTACACAACTCCCAGATGTACCCAAATGGTTCTTGGCATCCCAAATGGACACTTTCTTAAAAACTAGAGTAACTCCAGAAGTGTATGTCAAAAATCAATTCATCAGAAGAAAAAAAGGTGTAGCATTTCAGTCTCTCAGGACACCAGCTGGAGCTGCCCATCTAATCGTCTGGGCTGTTTTAAGCAGCAGCTGAGACTTTCTCAATCTGCCGAAAAGTCACGAAAGGGAGTAGTTACCTACACTGGGTGGTGGTGCTGAGGCTGAGAGCCACTGCAGGAAGTCCCCAGGGAAGGCAGGGGAAGCCTACTCCCATCCTGTTCTGTCCCAGATCTGCCCTGCTCTGCACCATGTAAAGGCAGACCCACTAAAGGCCTTTCCTGGCTTCTTGGCACAACAGCTAGGCCAACAAACTCAATTACTAAAATAAGGCTTATTTGTTCTGGGATGTGGATAAGTTACTTGCTAACAACTTTATCCTTTTGATTCTTACTGTTAAGCATTGTTAGGCAGCACCAGCATATAATTTAATCTAGGTTTACTTTGCCCCAATACTGTGACAAAATCTTTATGAGTACTCTACCCATGGCTTTCCATAAATTATGAGGCTTTCCTTTAGTTGGTGGGAAGAGGCACTATTCCTAAACCTGGTGTGAGAACCAACGACTATTTCCTCCAATTATTTTAAGTGATTCTTTTCCCAGCATTGGGTTGTTTCTTTACACACATGAGCTAATCAGTACTTAAGTGATTACTTAATGGTCCCCTTCGGCAGATCTCCAGAATTCTCTCTCATCTCCAGCACTCTGCCCTATGAACTCTAGCTGCCTTGGCCTCCTTATGCTCCTAGCTCCTTCTCTGTAACTCTGGGGAACCACCATGTTCTACTTGGGTTCTCTCCCTGCAGTGCAGTCAAGTTTTTCATCAGGCAGTAAGCTGGAGCAATGATGGGGGGTCAGTTCATTTTTTCCTGATTCTCAGAGATCACTGACCTTGATTCCTGATCATCAATACCTATGAGCTCTTATTTCATGTATTTTTTTTTTGTTCTCTCAGACAAAAAAAAAGTGTAAATCTAATCCCTATTATTCTAATCCCTATTATATCTTGGCTGAAAATGAAAGTTTTTTTGTGTTTAATTTTCTTATAAAGATACTTAAAATTAGGAGAAATATCTTTTATATTTACTCATCCATTTAATGTTTCTAGTACTCTTCATTTTTTGTGTACATTTGAGTTTGTATCTAATATTATTTTCCTTCAGCCTAAGGAATCTTCCTTAACTATTTCTTGTGGTGCTAGTTTATTGAAAATGAATTACCTCAACTTGTTTGTATGGAAAATGTCTTTATTTTAGCTCCACTTCTTTTTTGTTTGTTTGTTTGTTAATCCTCACCTGAGGATATTTTTCCATAGATTTTTAGAGAGAGTGTAAGGGAAGGAGGGACACACACAGAGAGAAACAGCGATGTGAGAGAGACATGTCCATTCCTGACCCAGGCCAGGGACCAAGCCTCCAACCGAGGTACGTGCCCTTGACTGGAATCAAACCTGGGACCCTTCATTCTGCAGGCTGACGTTCTATCCACTGAGCCAAATAAGCTAGGGCTATCTCCACTTTTTAAGAATAGTTTCACTACATTCTATAATTCTAGGTTGGCAATTTTTTATTTCAGCATATTACATGTCATTTTTTATTTTCTAGCTTGTACTATTTCTGACAAAAATTCTGTAGTAAATTTTACTTTTGTTCTCTTGTATATAATAGTGGCTTTTTGTTTTGGGGGGTTGGTTTTTTTATTTTGTTTTTTTTGTTGTTGTTGTTTTTTTGTTTGTTTCTTTAAGATTTTGTCTTTTTCGGCCGACCAGCATGGCTCAGTGGTTGAACGTCGACCTATGAACCAAGAAGTCATGGTTTGATCCCGGTCAGGAGACATGCCAGGGTTGCAGACTTGATCCCTAGCGTGGGCATGCAGGAGGAAGCCAATCAATGATTCTCTTTCATCATTGATATTTCTATCTCTCTCTCCCTCTCTCTTCCTCTCTAAAATCAATAAAAATATATATTTAAAAAAAGATCTTTGTCTTTCTTACTGATTTTCATCAATTAGATTATGATGTACTTTGATGGGGGTATTCATTCTGCTTGGTATTCATTGAATTTCTTGACTATTGAGGAAAATTTTGACTATTTTTTCAAATTACTTTCTGATCCCATTATTTTTTGGGAACTCAATTGCAAATAAGTTAGACTACTTATGGCTCTGTTCCTTTTTTTTCATACACACACACACACACACACACACACACACACACACACCCGCCCAGACTTTTTTCTCTGTGTGCATCTATAGAGAGAGTTTCTTTACTAGTTTTCAATTTCATAGGTTTTTTAATTCTGTGATTCTAATCTACATTTAAGCCCATTTGGTGAATTTTTCACTTTTGATATTTTATGTTTTAGCTCTATGTTCCATGTGGTCCTTTTTTATACCATTTATTTATCACATTATCTTCAGGTTTAAAAAAAATTCTTGAGCATGTTTATAATGGCTCTTTTTTTTTTACTATTTCTTTTTTTTATTTTATTGTTCACAGTATTACAGATGTCTCCCATTTTCTCCCTTTTTTCCACCCTTCACCCCACTCCCGCCCCACCCCAGACCTTCCCCATGCCATTGTCTGGGTCCATGGGTTATGCAAATATGCATAAATGTTCTTTGGTTAATCTCTTCCTGTCCCCTCCTCCCAACCCACCCTCCAATGAGATCTGTTACTGTTTCATGCATCCATACCTCTGGCTCTCTTTTGTTAAAGAACAAAATAAACAAAATCTGTTTATTTTGTTCTTTAGATTCCACTTATAAGTGAGATCATGTGATGTTTGTCTTTCTTTAACTGGCTTATTTCACTTAGCATAATAGTCTTCAGATCCATCCATGCTGTCTCAAAGGGTGAGAGATTATTCTTTTTTTACAGCTGCATAGTATTCCATTGTGTAAATGTACCACAGCTTTTTTATCCACTCATGTACTGATAGGCACTTGGGCTGTTTCAAGATCTTAGCTATTGTAAATAATACTGCTATGAACATAGGGGTGCATATATCCTTTCTGATTGGTGTTTCTGGTTTTTTGGAGATATATTCCCAGAAGTGGGGTCACTGGATCAAAAGGCAGTTCCATTTTTAATTTTGGGGGGAATCTCCATACTGTTTTCCACAGTTGTTGCACCAGTCTGCATTCCCACTAGCAGAATACTAGGGTTCCCTTTTCTCCACATCCTTGCCAGCACTTGTTTGTTGATTTATCGATGGTACCCATTCTGGCAGGTGTGAGGTGATACTTCATTGTAGTTTTAATTTGCATGTCTCTGATGATTAGTGACTTTGAGCATTTTTTCATGTGTCTATTGACCATCTGTATGAGCTTGTTAGAGACATATCCACAGTATTCAGGTCCTTTGCCCATTTTTTAAATTGGATTGTTGGTCTTCCTAGTGTTGAGGTGTGTGACTTCCTTGTATATTTTGGAAATTAAATCCTTATCAGATGTATCATTGACAAATATGTTTTCCCATACAGTGGATTCCCTTTTCATTTTGTTGATGGTTTCTTTTCCTGTGCAGAAGCATTTTAGCTTAATGTAGTCCCATTTGTTAATTTGTTCCTTTGTTTCCCCTGCACTCCGGTGATGTATCAGTGAAAATACTGCTACATGAGATGGCTGAGATTTTGCTGCCTATGGTTTCTTCTAGGATTCTTATGGTTTCATGACTTACATTTAAGTCTTTTATCCATTTTGAGTTTATTTTTCTGTATGGTGTAAGTTGGTGGTCTAATTTCTTTCCTTTTTTTTTGGCATGTATCTGTCCAATTTTCCCAACACCATTTATTGAAAAGACTATCTTTATTCTATTGTATGCTCTTACCTCCTTTGTCAAATATTAATTGGCCATATTGGCATGGGTCAATTTCTGGGGTCTCCATTCTGTTCCATTGGTCTATGTGCCCATTCTTGTGCCAGTACCAAGCTGTTTTTATTAAAATGGCTTTCACACAGTATAGTTTGATATCTGATATTTTGATCCCTCCAACTTTGTTCTTCTTTTACAAGATTGCTGTGGCTATACACTTTTGGAATATGTGTTCTAGATCTGTGAAATATGCCGTTAGTATTTTAATAGGGATTGTGGTGAATCTGTAGATTGGTCTGGGTAGTATGGACATTTTAATGATGTGAATTCTTCCAACCCATGAACATGGTATATGCTTCCACTTTTTTGTGTGAGTCACCCTCTATTTCCTTATTCTATGTCCTATAGTTTCCTGAGTATGGGTCTTTTTCCTCCTTGGTTAAGTTTATTCCCTATTAATTCCATCATCTCAGTCATGTCTGGGTCTGTTTATATTTTTATTCTACTTATGGGTTCCATTTCCTGCTTTATTGCATGTCTAACAATTTTTTTTATTCGATGCCAAATATGATGGCTTGGTGGAGAGAACCAAGAAGGCAGGATAGGTAAAGACCTGAACTCACCACCGCCCACAACCACATCAAAATTACAACTAAAATACAGAACAACCATCATTCAGAACCACCTGAAAACTGGCTGAATGGAAGTCCCACAACTGGAGAAGTAAGAAGAAAGCAAGTTGAGACTGGTAGGAGGGGTAGAGGTGCAAAATGGGCTGGTCTGACTCCCATGGGTGCTGTTTTTTTAATCAGGAGGGAGATTTTCTCTGCAGAGGCCGCCCATGAGGAGTAAGCGGTCCCAGCCCCACACCAGATCCCCAGCCCAAGGATCCATAGCTGGGGAGAGAAGCCCCTGTTACTTCAGGCTATAAAAACCAGCAGGGATTATGGCAGGGGAACACGGAGGCTGCTGGAGACCATATGCACAAACTTACATGCCCTGCTTCTTTCAAGCTCAAGCATCAGACACATATGGGGAGGAACTGGATTGTTTGGCATCAGGGCAGTAACTTGGGGGAAACTTTATCCCAAAAGGGGATGCTCACAAGGGTTATTGTTCCTGTGGTTGGATCTTCCCTACTGCAGGACTGACTGGCAGTCATATCTGAGTCTCCATCAGCCTGGAGCACACTGTTTGCTCCACCCTGGGGATTCCCTGAGACCCCCACCTCATTAAATTTGCAGCCCCACCCAAGCTGTTTGCATCAGCTTTTCCATATGAATGGCCTGTTCTAGCTCAAGCTTCAGACTCTGTTAAAATCTCTCAAACAAGCTGCAGCTGGTGACAGCATGCCCCAAACCTATCAATAAAAGGCCCAAGACCTGACACTAGTACAAACCTGCCTTGCTTCACAGCTGGGCCTTATAGGACACCTACTGTACAAGGCCACTCTGCCAATTCCAGGAGACATAGCAGCTCTACTTATACATAGAAATAAACACAGAGAAGCAGCCAAAATGCAGAGACAAAAAAAACATGTCACAAATGAAAGAAATGGAAGCAAGCAAACTACCGGATACAGAGTTCAAAACCATAGTTATAAGGTTATCAAGGATCTTAATGAGACTTTCAAAGATCTTAGTGAGAATGTCAAAGACATGAAAAAGGACGAGTCAGAAATTAAGCATACACTAACTGAAATAAAGAACAATTTACAGGAATTCAATAATAGAGGATTCTGAGAATCAAATCAAAGACTTGGAATATGAGGAAGCAAAACACACCCAATCAGAAGAGCAAAACGAAAAAAGAATCCAAAAATATTGAGAAAGTGTAAGGAGCCTCTGGGAAAACTTCAAGCGTACCAACATTCACATTATGAGGGTGCCAGAAGGAGAAAAGAGAGACCAAGATATTGAAAACCTATTTGAAGAAATAAAGACAGAAAATGTCCCCTACCTGGTGAAAAAAATGGACTTACAAGTTCAGGAAGCACAGAGATTCCTAAACAAGAATAACCCAAAGAGGCCCACACCAAGACGCATCATAATTAAAATGCCAAGGGTTAAAGACAAAGAGAGAATCTGAAAAGCAGCAAGAGAAAAGCAGTTAGTTACCTACAAGGGAGCGCCCATATGACTGTCAGCTGATTTCTCAACAGAAACTTTGCAGACCAGAAGGGAGTGGCCAGAAATATTCAAAGTGATGAACAGCAAGAACCTACAACCAAGATTACTCTAGCCAGCAAAGCTCTCATTTAAAATTGAGGGTCAGATAAAGAGCTTCACAAACAAGAAAAAGCTAAAGGAGTTCATCACCACCAAACCAGTATTACATGAAATGTTGAAGGGCATTCTTTATGAAGAAGAAGGAGGGGGAAGGGGGAGGAGGAGGAGGAGGAGGAGGAGGAGGAGAAAATATGAATAATAAAATGCCAACAAATACATATCTATCAACAATTGAATTTAAAAATCAAAATAAATGAGCAAGAAATCTAATGAACAAAATAAACTGGTGAATAAAACAGAATCAGATGCATGGAAGCATTTGGAACAGACTGACGAATCTCAGAGGGAAGAGATTAAGCAAAGATCTTACCTATGGACACAGACTGTAGTGTGGTGAAGGCCTGGGAAGGGGCGGAAACCGGGTAGAAGGGGGCAATGGGAGGAAAAAGTGGGACATCTATAATACTCTCAATAATAAAGATACTTTTAAAAAAATATATTTTATTGATTTCTTACAGAGAGGAAGGGAGAGGCATAGAGAGTTAGAAACATTGATGAGAGAGAAACATTGGTCAGCTGCCTCCTGCACACTCCCTACTGGGGATGTGCCTGCAACCAAGGTACATGCCCTTGACCGGAATCGAACCTGGGACCCTTGAGTCCGAAGGCCGACGCTCTATCCACTGAGCCAAACCAGTTAGGGCGAGATACTTTTAAAATAGAATAAAAAATAAATGTGATGGCTTTGCAATATGTCAACCTGGGCAGGTTGATTTACAGTCCCCAGAATTCCCTTTCTCATTGTTTCCAGTTAGGGTAGGATACAAGGAATATTATCTCATGAGAATTGCAGGATAGAAGGAAAGAAGCAGCACACACCTTATCCCAGTTGTTCAATTAAACACACTTCTTCCCTGAGGACCCTAGCAGAGATAAATTTTCACTGGTCATGAGGATGAGGGGCAGGGCCAGGGGCAGCTTTCCTCTGAGGGGAAAGCACTGTCCATGTGTCAAGGCTGACAAGAAGAAGAAAGGAGAAGGGGAAGGGGAAGGGAAGGGGAGGGGGAAAAGGAGAGGGAGGAGGAGGAGGAGGAGGAAGAAGAAGAGGAGGAGAAGGGGAAGGGGAAGGGGAAGGGGAAGGAAGAGGCTGCCACTGCCAGTTGCTCAGAATGTGCAAACATGGCCCTTTTCCAAAATTAGAGAACTCTGTGCTACTATGTTGCTCTAAATAGTGCCAGTTAACGCTGCTGTCAGCTTTTCTCAGACCTCATCGTTGGCATCTTTTAACCCCTCGGTGAGCACCGGTGTGGCCCTGCAGAGAGCACTGAGACCTGCCCTCCTGGGCTTGCAAGCCACCTGCCGGCCTGTCTGGATGTTCTCTCCTTGCCTTGTCTGATCACATTTTCAATGCTGCCCATTACTCCCAAGAAGAGAAATGCGGGGGTCTGACACACTGAACAAGTAATTCTTTCCAAAGAAGCCTGTTGCCATGGGAACTGGTTGTCAAATGCTTTTCTGCGCAGGGAGGTGTGCTTTTCCTAAGCACTGCCTGCTTTTCTGTTTAATTTGCGACAGGAACAATGAATGATTGGAGGTGGGGGAGTGGGGAGGAAAGTGCTCCTCTGTCAGAAATTCCCCCTGAGAGTGAGCCAGGGGCTTCAGTATGGCCTGTTCTAAAGGACCTTCAAGTCGCAGTGCTTAGGGGTGGAGGGGGACACACTGGAGACAGGATGAGGAAGCAGTGAGAAGCAAGTGGATCGGAGTGTCCCCAGGGCTTTCACTCTGTGCTCAGCCATGGCTGGGCTCTGCAGGGATGCTGAGAAGTCAGACACAGTCTGTAGCTTTGGAGAGCTCACACCTTGTTGGGGAAGGGGAACCAGGACACACAGAATGAGAGAAATGTCACAAATCACTGTGTGATATCGACACGTGTTGCTACTCTAAAGATTTCCTATCTCCATGGCAATACTGCCTAACATGGATGCAGACTCCGAGAATGACATGACCATGCCTGACCTGTATCCTTGAAGGGCTGCTTCAGCTTGCTTGGGACCAAGGTCAGTGTGGCAGGAGTGGAGATGCGCTGCTCAGATCGGCCATCATGGAAGCCCTGGCCCAGCCGCTAGGCATGAGGTTAACTGACAGACTCCAGTCATTGACTCCTTTGGGTCCACTTCAGCTTGGGGCAGCCAAGACAGTGGTTGAATATGATGTCGCAGGAATGCCTGGCCATCCCCACCCATGGCCCCTCCGGCAAGGGCCTTAGAAAGCTTAATGCAGGTGTATTATCCTTGTGGTCTCAGGGATTCCTCAGAATCTGGAGGAAAAAATAGCTATTTTTCTATGCTGATGTGGACACACTAAACCTGACAAGCTCAGGGGAGGCCTGTGTGGCGGCCTTATAAACTCAGAGGCAGAAAGTAACTACATGGGATGGTCAGAACATAAAATTCCTACCTAAAAGCGTGTAATCACGTCCTAGGCCAGTAGCTTCCCTGGCAAAGGTCAACTTTTACCTAAGTGTGGCTGTCTATTGCCTCTGCATCTAAAGAGCAGTTCTCAACCTGTGGGTCGCGACCCCTTTGGTGGTCGAACGACCCTTTCACAGGGGTCGCCTAAGACCATCCTGCATATCAGATATTTACATTATGATTCATAACAGTAGCAACATTACAGTTATGAAGTAGCAACAAAAATAATTTTATGGTTGGGTCACAACATGAGGAACTGTATTTAAAGGGCCAGAAGGTTGAGACCACTGAAGATGACATGACTTTGAAATGTCTGCGTAATCTCCTTTTCCAGAACCCTCCGGGCACACCCTCACACCAGAGAAACAGAGCCCCTCCTTATATCTTGCTCCCTTAACACCATCTCTATGTGTTGTAAATATTGATTGTTAAATATCCGGTAGCCACCGATGTAAAAGAAGTATGTGTCTCTCCATTTTACTTTTTATCCAATCCCAGGGACTTCCCTGCTTTGCTTTCTCTCATGCCTTTAATCTGCCCCCAATGGATTTCATGTAACACCCTACATCTTCTCTGTTGATTCTAATGTATATAATACATTTAAAATCTGCCCTTCCCCAGAGCATTTTCTCAATCTGCTGCAATTTTGCTTCCCAACAAGTGTCATCAGTTTGGCTCAAATAAACTCATCAAAATTCTCTACAGGTTTGGATGTTTCTTATGTAGACACTGGTGTGAAAATTAATAGAGACCTCATTATAGTAGAGTCGGGAGACTAGCAGGGAGAATTCTCGTGTATGTGTCACTCAGATGCACTGCTGGCCCCAACAGGAAGAGCTGTACCTGCATCGCTGACAGGAAGTGACACTACTTCACCTCCTCAGGAGCAGAGTCCTCCTTGCCCAGTAACAGCTCAGCCAATGGGCGACTGCCACAGCGCAGCCAATGAAAAGTCACCGGCAGGTTCCAATCCTCAGGAGGAAACCTAGAAAGAGGAAGGCCATTCTCCTCTAACTATAGGACCAAAGCACCCAAGAGCCACCACAGCAGGAAGCACAGGGCTGACCACGAACAAAACTGTCTTTCTCTAAACTTCAATTTTTTTCTTCATTTTAATTTATTTTTCCCCCAACAAATATGTGTTGTTGGTTGATATATAGCATGTGGAGCTGGACTTGCTTGAGCTCCTCCTGCCTCAGGTCCTGCTCTGCTATAATTTATAGTTTCCCCACTCTGTCTTCCTTGCTAAGCTGGGAGCTGCTTAAGTGTTCTTTGTGTCCCCGCTGGCGGCGCAGTGCCTGGAGGTGCGTAGGAGCTCCGCAGTGATGGAGGGAGTGTGAGTAAATGACTAAGTCATGGCGAGGAGCAGCAATGCAGAGGTTGCCAGATCAGGCAGAGGCTGAGCAGATGAGGTATCAGAGAGAAGCCACAGGCCCATGAGGAAGCTCGGTGGTCCCTTGTTGGAATTGCTTCCTAGGATTCTTTGCACCTCTAAGGAGTTTGACAGATGTGAGTTTTTAAAACCCACACATACTTAGTTTATTAAATAGACACAAGGTGTGTGTTTTCTACGTATTGAAGCTGAATTGACTTAATTTTTCATTTCACTTGCTTTTTGTATGTGTGGTGGGAGGGGCTGTAAACAGCACTGGAGAAGGTAGAGATAAGGTTCTGGGCTTCTCAGAAGCATCCGATCCATTGTTTATCCAAGGCCACAAAGAGCCAGAATCCTTCTTCTGAAATGTTCCCATGGAAACCATGCTTGTACTATGCATACAAAAAGGCAACTTCTAGTAGGATCAGCCCTGCTCCTGAGAGAATGTAGTCAGACCTAGGGTCAGCCCCTCCCCTCCTGAGGCAGGACCCTGCAGACAAGTCAACAGGAGGGAATTGCAAAATGATTTCTGCTCTACAATCAGGACGTTCACCTTCTTCCTCCTCCCTCTGGCTCTGCTTTCCCAAGCATCCCGATGGGAAATGTGCCAGCCCCTCAATGACATGGAGCACAGACCTCCCCTGGCCTGAGTGACAGGCCAGACAGGCATCTGTTTAGGAAGGCGATAGGGCTAATTGCACCCTGTCATGCCAAAGGAGACAACGCGCCAGGAATGAGGGGCAGAGAAGGAATTTTGCTTAGGCAATGTCTTTGATGCTGCTTCCCTGGACAAGGAAATGTTGCTCACTCCACCATCCTCCTGACTCCTGGTTAGCTGGTCAGTCTTTCAGGCTGAAGCCACTGGAGTTGCCATCTTTGCTTCTAATGCCAGCTCCATGCCCATTTCCATGACACTGACTAGTTGTGTGACCTTGAGATATGTCTTGACTTCTCTGAGCCTCTGTTTCCTTGTCTGTCAAATGAGGATAATGAGATCTGTTGAGTAAGTTTCTTGCAATTCAAAAAGGAGGGCATATATGGGAGATTCCTGGCACAGATGTGGGCGTGAATAGGCAATTCAGCCAATGTTCTCTCCCCTTTCCATTCGCACCCCAAGGCCACTCTGTCAAGAGAACTGACCTTTCTTCCTTTGAAATGTTTCTCAACACACCTCTCCTCCCCATCCTATCTCTGTATCTGTTTATATGGACTATGCTCAAGAGGACATTGGAATCTATTGGAAGGATACACAGGCGTCTCCTAAAAATCAGGATAGGAAACACATCCAGGCCTCACGAGGGCCTGGACCCAGAAACTGGGACCAAATGGCCTCTCGTCTTCTTGCATTTCAGCCTATCTTTCTCTCTCTGCTTGTCAGCTTGCCCACCTCTCTGCATGTGGAAGAAACGGTCAAGCCAGCCTTGGCTCCATGTGGCTTCCACTTTTATGTTCAATACGCATTAGAAGAGTCTCTGTGCCAGCCCCCACTTCCGGGAAGATCATCCCACTTATCCACATTCAGTCAGGTGACCCTCTGCAGCCCATTTAACTGTGACCAGAGAAGGTGCCTAGGGTCAGACCCTCCCCTCCTGCAGGGGCAGTTCTCAAGGAGGGAGCATGGGATTAGCCGACAACAAAAGCGTTCTTTGATTCCCCAAAAGCCCTCCTTAGTGGGTCTGTGCCAAGTCGTCAGGCAGATGACTCGGCAGGAGGTTTGATCCATACACACGTCCAGTCATGGATAAGACAGGCTGTTAGTTCCTGGGAGAAATGCAGGTCTCCATCAGTACCTATTATATGGCCGCATCATCCATATACAAAAGGAGACATACGTAGCCCCACTCAGGCACGTCCTTCGGCTCCGGTGGGTGCAGAAAGCCAACTCTCACGACTGTGTCCAGATGGTGGCGTCTGGTTTATAAGAGCTTCCCTTGAGCTCTAAGGAAATGTGATGATGTGAAAAACGAGCTAGATGTCAGGCAGAGCTGTATGCTGGGAGAAAGAAACATTAATTACTGGATCCTTTCCCAGAAAGTCAAAAGCCATTCTCCATAGCTGAGTTTAATAGGATTCATCTGTTTTAGAGTCACTCATGTTTTAGGGCAGTTTTTTAGCTTCATTATTGTGCCAACCAGGAGGATCAATCTGTATCGAGAATCCTACAGAAAAGTCACTCATTTAGTCACTCACTCATTTGACAAATATTTGAGTCCTGGGGATAAAATGGTGAGCAAAAGCAGACAAAGTCCCCAACCTCGTTGCAGTCACAGTCTAAAGGTGAAATAGGCACCACGCAACCCACACAAGCTGGATAATGGCAGCTGTGCCAGGTCGCCACGGGACAGAGCCGGTGCTGGAGGGAGATTTGTCCCACTCGGCGTGAGCGCCCTTGCTAAGCGGTGCTGGAGCTGAGTCCAGTGTTCCTAGGAATCAAGGCAGGAAAAAGGAGTGAGCTGGAGGAAACTGCATGTGCAGAGGCCTGGGGGTGAGGGGCATGGAGAATAGGAGGGACCGAATCAGGCCAGTGTGAGTGGAGCAGGAAGTCAGGGTTGTGGGGTGGGGACCACATTAGGGGTTTCACCTGTCCTGGAAGCAGGAAGGTAAAATAAAGAGATTTGCATGTTGAAGAGGTCACTCTCGCTATTGTCCCATTCGCAGTAGTTCAGGTGAGGACTACTGTTTTTGGCGGTGGTGGCGGTGGAGAGAAGTGAGTGAATTTGAGAAATATTTGGATCCACATTGCCAGGACTTGGATAAGAGGATGGGCAGGGAGAGGTGAGGGTGGCACTGAGGGCTCTGGTTTGCCCAAGGGGATGGTGACAGGCACAGAGACAAGGACTGCTAGAAGAGGACCAGGATTGGGGCCAGGTCAGAGGTTTGATTTGGGGCATGTTAACATTGAGGAAAACGCTGAGCTGTCCAAAATGATACCAGTCTGAAGCTCAAAGGACCCATTTGGGCCGGAGAGCATTTCAGGGTTTTCTGTAATTCTGTGCGAATTGTAGATGTGGCTGGGTGAGGGGCTTAGGAGAGAATGTGGAGTCAGAGGAGTGCCTAGGACCCCTCGTGAGAAAAAGCAGCCATGACCTCCAAGCCAAGGAAGTGGAGCCTGCAAGGGAATCACAGAAGGAACGTCTCCAAGGCTGCGAGGTCCAGAGCGATGCCGGGTCCCTGAGGCCAAGGGAAAGAAAATAGCAAGAAGCAGGAAGAGTGATCGATAGTGTTTGGTTCTGCCAAGAAGTCAAGTCTGATGAGGACTGAAGTAGGTGACGCATTGAACAATATGGGTATCACTGATGGATCTGTCAGAAGCTGACTCAGCCCAGCTCCAGAGCTAATCAGAATACACATCATTGCCCTGAATACTCTCAGTATGAATAGAGGGGAACTAATGGCTTTGAGCTTGGAAGCCCTCCATATTAAAATACATTTTCTGGCCCTAGCCGGTTTGCTCAATGGATAGAGCATCAGCCTGCAGACCAAAGAGTCCCAGGTTCGATTCTGGTCAAGGGCATGTACTTCTGTTTCAGGCTCCTCCCCGGCCCGGGCCCTGGTTGGGGCACATGCAGGAGAGTACTTCGGTTTCAGGCCCGGGCCCTGGTTGGGGCACATGCAGGAGGCAACGAATTGATGTGTTTCTCTCACATAGATGTTTCTCTCTGTCTTTCCCTCTCCCTTCTACTCTCTCTAAAAATCAATGGAAAAATATCCTTGGGTGAGGATTCAGAAACAAACAAACAACCAAAAACATTTTCTGCCTGGCCAGTTTGGCTCACTGGCTGAGCATCAACCCATGGACCTGGGGGTCACAGTTTGATTTCTGGTCAGGGCACATGCCTGGGTTGCAGGCTCGATCCCCAGTAGGGGCCACACAGGAGGTAGTCAATCAATGATTCTTTCTCATCATTGATATTTCTATCTCTCTGTCCCTGTCCCTTCCTCTCTCTGAAATCAATAAAAACATGTTTTTTTAAAAAAAAAAACTTGAGAAAAAAATACATTTTCTGTGATTTCATGGGATTGAGGATACCATTTTGATATACTATTTTGACCCAATCTCTATTATTTTATTACAAGGGGAAAAGCAATTGAGAAAGCTCATTTTAAGACAAAAATATGAGAAGAAAGCAAGAAATGATGCTAAAAAAAAAAAAGGGATGGGGTGATTGGTAATGGGAAAATTTTAGGCATTAGAGTGTAGTTTATTTGGGGGGTTGGAGCCTTTCTAGGGCAACCCCAAATGACCTTGTGAAGGTAAACTTCTCTTCCAAGTGTAAGCTCAGCTCTACTGGTTATATCTGGTTTGACATTGGCCGGAGAGAAATTAAAGTCGATAACCTGAAGGGTCAGATGTCAGGCTTAATCTTTGGCTAAAGAATCAAGGCCAGGAGCAAGGAGCCAAGTACCATCCAGAGTGTCACCAGGAATTACCAAGTTTTGAGCCAAAGAGGGGCTACAAATTGTTGTACATTGTAGCCAGCATTGCTTTAATCAAGTATGGTAAGACACGCAGACATGGAAATGACTGTCATGAAGGAATTTTTTATACTCACACGTCCCTAAAATTAGGGGGCCGGCAAGCCATGCAGGGCCACTCGGGAAGCACCAGGGGCAGTCAGGAAGCAGAGGGAGCAGGAGCCTTTATTGTGGTTCGTGGGTAAGGCAAGGCAGGGCACACAGGCCCAGGATCGGCTGGTTTCAGTCATTTCAGTGGGTTCAGGGGCACAGCGACTGTCCCTGCGTGTCTGGTCCTGGAGTGACGCGGGCAGGTGGATAGTGGTCGGAGTGTGAGAGCTGATGAAGGAGGTGGTGGGGTGTGGGCTCTGGCTGTGTTGGGCTGTGTATGAAGGCACACTTGCAGGCCAGTCTTCACTCTCTGGGAATTGGCTAGCTCTGGGAGAGGCTGTCTCTCCTGGACCGGCAAGGCCCCAGGTGTCAAAGCACCAGGAAGTAAAAAGGCACAATTAATACAAAAGTCTTAGCTCAAAGTGGAAACTGAGGGTCAGGAATCAGGAACAAGGTGCTGGCAAATTGGAAGATGAAAATGGCTATGAGGGGACCTACTACTCTCCAAAGAGGACCTTGGGGGGCTTTCAGAAGGCTGACCACAACTGGGCTAACTCCAGCCTTCTGTCTCATGTCTAAATGTCTTTTTTTTTTCCAAAACCTGGGGGTGAACCATGTCTACTGTCTTGAAGGTGATGCTATGTTGCTCAGGAAATTGTGAATTGTGTCACCACCCTCTTCATTCTCCTTGCAGCTCATGTAACACAAAAATAAGGGCAAGCAGCTGTCCAAAGGATTTTTTTAATTTGTGAATTTACAGGAAAGACTTTACAGAAATAATATAATTTACACCACCTTTCACTATTACTTTTAGCACTTTATCTCCGTTCTAATGCATCAAATAGTAATAATCTGAACTCTCACAGAAAAACGCAGACCTAACAGCCAGTTCCTCTGAGTGCTCCGTCTGCTTTCCATCAGGCCTCAGTGGCTCCAGCTCCCCCTGCCGGGCGAGCCCCGAGGAGCAGGCAGGCGGAAGACAGGATGCCGATATGCACAGGATGATGTGCAGGTCCACACGGTGGGCCAGCCGGCTTCCAACTCAGCCCACTCCAGCTGAGACGTGAGACAGAGTCCACCAGGGACAGGACGCCGGCCAGCTGGGAGCCAGCGTGTCTGATCTAATGCAAAGGCCTTTGCCTGTGGCACTAGAGGTGACAAGTACAGTCCTCGGAGATGCTGAGGTGACTCCTTCACCCGCTTCCTCTGCTGTCTTGGCAGCTATACCTGTTCCAGCACAAAGAAATGCTGAGGCAGCAGGACAGCTGTGGCCTGCAGTTTATAATTCATGGAGAGCAGGCGGAAGATGAGCTCTGTCTGTTCCTCTCAGCTCCCCACCAGGGGGAGAGCCAGCAAAGCCAGTGGCTATGGGATTCTCATTCGTGTTTATAACCATCAAGTATCTGTGCAGCCTGCCCAGCCAGGCACGGGGCAAGGTGCCGCAGGGTAGGCAAAGAGCAAACTCCAGGCTCTGCCCTTTGAGAGCTCACAGACCCAAAAGGGGAGGAGGTCAGGACACAGGCCTGCAGAGACAGGGAAGGGGAGTCAGAAACAGCCTCATGGGGGAGCAAGGAGCCCCCAAAACCAGTAACCACCCACTGCTCATTGGACTGAGCTGGAAGCAAGAACAAATACATCCTCTCCCCTCAGGAAGTCAGTCCAGTGAGGGGAGCAAAGGAAGGAATGCAAACAGACGCTGCCAAGCCAGTGCCGTGTGTACAGCAATAGTGTGTACTTAGCACAGAAATAGCACAGGGGTCAATGGGGGGAAAGGGACCTCAACAACAAAGATAACTTTAAAAAAAAGAAAACAGATAGCACAGTAGAGCACCTGGGCTGGGTTTTCAAAGCACAGGAAGGATTTCAACAGAGTGGGAAGGAGAGATCATCTGTGCTATAGCCAGAAGGAGCAGTACTGGCCAACACGAAGAGGGTAGAATGTTCCGGGCATGTCCAGGTGAGGTAACCAGAGAGAGCAGGCGTGGGAGGGCCTTCAAAGCAAGGGTGCAGGGGTTCAATCTACTGGATTCAGCCATCACTCATTTTTTAAAATTATGGCAAAAAGCACATAACATTTACCTCTTGACCATGTTTCAGTTCAGTGGTATGAAGTATATCTACACTGCTGTGAAACGAATCTCCAGAATTTCTTTATCTTGCAAATCTGAATCTCTGAACCCATTGAACAGCTCCCCCATTCCCCTACCCCCACTCCAGGTAACTCCCATTTTACTTCCTGTCTATGAATTTGACCAATCTAGGTACCTCATTTAAATGGAATCATACAGAGATCAACCAAAGGACTTGCATGCATATAAGCCTAACCTATGGACACAGACACCAAGGGAGTGAGGGCATGAGTGGGGGGGGAGGGGGAGGCAATGGGAGGATAAGGACACATATGTAATACATTAATCAATAAAGAAAAAATTAAAAAATTAAATAAAATAAATGGAATCATACAACCCTAGATGGTTTGCTCAGTGGATAGAGTATTGTGGACTGAGGGTTCCTGGTTCGATTCCGGTCAAGGACATGTACCTCAGTTGCAGGATCCTGGCCCTGGTTGGGGGCAATTTATGTGTGTGCGTCTCTCTTCCACTCTCTACAAATCAATGGAAAAAAATCCTAGGGTTAGGATTAAAATAATAATAATAATAAAATAAATAAATGGAATCATACAGCATTTGCCTTTTTGTGATTGACTTATTTCACTTAACATGGCTTCAAGGGTTATCCATGTTGTAACATGTGACAGGATTCCTTTTTTAAAATTTTATCTTTATTGTTGAAAGTATTCTATATAACAAAAGGCTAATATGCAAATTGTTCCCTCAACTGGGAGTTT
>NW_005372122.1:101951-110319 GCF_000412655.1 Myotis brandtii
CAATCGTGACATCTATTCTTACAGCATTTTATTTACACGATCCTCCTCCAAGCTCATGACACCTCTGAGGCCAGCCCAAGCAGGTGTCATCTCCACCAGCTGAGCAATGAGAAAGCAGGAAGTACAAATAACAGGCCAGGGCCACCTGGCATGTCAGAATCAGAGCCTGAGTAAGCCCTTGAATCTGGTTCGAGTCCAGAGGCCTCTTCTTTTCCTGAGATAAGACTTGTCTAGGAGCACACAGAGGGCCCAGCTGATGGAAGACTCATTCATTCATTTGAAAAATATTTTCTTGAATGCCAGGCAGTGTTCCAGGTGCTGGGGATTCACTAGTTAATAAAATAGACAGAAAAGACAAGATCCTGCCAACATGGAACCTATATTCTTGTAGATGATAGAACAGACCCACTGGCCATTTGGCAGTTTTCCTAGAAGCCCAGAGAATTCCCCAGGAGAAGTGTCCCAAGGCAAATCTGTGCCTCACAGCCAACATTTTCATGTGCTTACTCTGTGCAGGTAATTGATAAGCAGAGAGAAACTTCTCTGTTGTCTGTCATGCTGATTCAGGTTAACACACATGCTAAGTCGAATTGACATGCATGCAGTCAAGAAAGGAAGGCTTCCTGGAAGAAGGGACATTCCAGCAGAACCCTAAAGAATTTGAAGGAGGAGGAAAGGAAATGAGAAGGCATGAGAAGAGAGAGAAGGTGTTCTAGGCTGGAGAGAAGAGCGTGTGAGCCTGGCAGGGAGCAAGCTAGAGCATGGCATGTTTGGAAAGCTGAGCTTCCAGCTGGCTGGGTGACAGTGTGAGATGCAGAGAGAAGCACAAGATTTGAGACTGATTTTTAGCTCTCTGTGTGGCAGCTTAAAGAATGGAGCAAAGGGGAAGGAGACCAGTAGGGTGAACCCTGTCGATCTGATTGTGAAATCCTGTCTACCAGGCATTTGCTAATTGTGGTTACCATGGCAACATTAGACCACAGAGCAGAAGCATCTAGTCAACCTCTCATTAAATACTAGAGGCCCAGTGCACGAATTCGTGCACGGGTGGGGTCCCTCGGAGTGGCCTGCGGGGATCGGGCTGAAGCCCACAGTCCAACACCACCTGCAGCTCCTACCTGCTGCTCCCACTCATCCCAGCCCCACTGCGCCTGCTGCAGGCTTGCTCCCAATCAGTCCCGATCCGGAGAGGCTCACGCAGCGCTTGCCAGCCGTGAGCCCTGCGTCTGGCACCCTCCCAAGGGGAGTGGCCTGCAGGATCGGGCTGAAACTGGCTCTCCAACAACCCCCAAGGGGTCCCAGATTGTAAGAGGGCACAGGCCAGGCTGAGGGGCCCCACTGGTGCACGGGTGCACGAATGGGGCTGGGGAGGGACCACAGGAGGGCTCCAGGGAGTGTCTGGCCCCGATTTGCCCAGTCAGGGATGCAGGAGGTTGGCCAGCCAGGGAGGGGCTGCGGGAAGGCTCCAGGGCGTGTCTGGCCCATCTCACTCAGTCCCAATTGGCCAGACCCCAGCAGCAAGCTAACCTACCGGTTGGAGCATCTGCCCCCTGGTGATCAGTGCACATCATAGCGAGTGGTTGAGTGGCCTTAGCATATCATTAGCATATTATGCTTTGATTGGTTGAACAGTTGACGGGTCACCAGATGACCGGACACTTAGCATATTAGGTTTTTCTTATATAGGATCATGACACTAAGAACAAGGCTGGAAAACAGATTTACTGACTTTCCTACTGGCAGTGTGGAAATTCGCCCCCTCCACAATTTTTATAACATATGTAGTGGTAAAATATACTTAACAAAATTTAACATTTTAGCCATTTGAAGAGTATAGTACAGTGGTATGAAGTACATTCACAATATTGTGCATCCATCCCCACTTTCATTTCCAGAATTTTTCATCATACCAAACTGAAACTCTGTACCCATTATTATCACTTCCATCACCCCTTCCCTCAGCCCCTGGCAACCAACATTCAACTTCCTGTCTGTCTAGGTGCCTCATATAAGTAAAATCATATAGCGTTTGTCTTTTTGTCACTTAGCACAATGTCCTCAAGGTTCTTCCATGTTGTATTATGTGTCAGGATCTCCTGCCTTTTTAAGGCTGAGTAATATCCACTGTGTGTCTGTACACATTGTGTTTATCCATTCATTCACCAATGGACACTTTGGGCTATTATAAATAATGCTTGCTACAAATATGGGTGTACAAATATCTGTTTGAGTCCCTTATTAATTAACAATTTAAAATCGTTATATATCTTCAATCAATTACATTTAATGGTTGCATCCCATTGCCTACATCAGTGCCTGGCCCATAGCAAGGATTTAATAAACATATGTGAAATTAACAGCCAAATGAATGAATGAGTGAATAAGTGAAAGAGTGAATCCCAAATTGGATACCAACGCAGACAGAGCTATATTATTTGTCCCGTGGGTGCCGGTCGTGGTGTCTTCACACCAGGGCGCTGAGCTAGTTGAGAAACTAACCTCTTTGGAGCCCATCCAAGTAGAGAAGAAAACACTTCCCCTGCCTTGTTTGTCACCTTTGCCTCCAATTGTTGCCCCACGGGAGGCCCAGCTGCCTGAAGTCTCCGAGTCAGTCACGGGAGACCAGTTCGAGGGAGGCAGAGCTGAGGCAGTCAGAGAAGAAGGCATTCTTTGCTGCAACGTCTGAGGAACACTCAGTACATTCCTGCCCATGAGACAATAACATTCCCAGCCAACATTTTCATGTGCTTACTCCGGGCAGGTGCTTGATCAGCAGTTCCTCATTTAACTGTTAAATAAGCCTGAATCAGGCACTGTAAACCTCCTCACTTTATAAAACAAAACCCAAAGGCACAGAGAAATTGATTAATTTGCCCATGGTCACCCAGCTGGAAAAGGTGAAGCCAAGGCTGAGTCCAGGCACTCGACTCCAGAGCCAAAAAGAAGGCACCAGCAACTGCTCAGGCTGCGAGCAGTTGTCAGAGGTGTTGAGGTTAACCAGCATCCTTTTAAAACAATTGTTTCCTGAGTCTGAATAATATTTATTGAACACATTTTGGAAAACATACACAAAAATTTAAGTTACTTAATCCCACCAGAAACCATAACCACTTTTAACATATTAGAATGTTTCCCACAGTGGTTTCTTCTTACTTATATATATAACCAGTCAGCCCGCCATAGCCACAGGGTCCACATCTGAGGATTCAAGAACCACAGTTGAAAACTTCCCCCCAAAATGTTACATTGTTGCTGATGTGTACTATGTAGTTGGGCCTATCATAGTTATGCCTGTACTGACTTCTTTTTCTTGTCTCTGTTCCCTAAACAGTACAGTATAACAACAATTTACATAGCACTGACTTGGTGTTACACATGATAAGTAATGTAGAGATGATTTAAAGTGTGCGGGAGGATGTGAGTAGGGTACATACAAATACCACCCCATTTCATATAAGGGATTTGATTGGTTCTAGAACCAATCTCCCGTGGATATCAGGGAACGACTGTACTAGAGTCTTTATTCTCTTAGGAAAGAGGCATAGTCCTTCCCATCCCGATAACCTGCCTTCTCAACCACTCTTCCTGCCTTCCTGCCAAGTGAGGCGATAAAAGGGGATGTTAGTGTAGAATAATGATGGCTGTTGACGCGGGGTGTTCACCGGGGCACCCCTGTGCTGGGAAGCACTTGGCCCGCATTACCTCGTGTAGTTCCCAGCCACTGTACTAGTGCACATTTTCCTGTTATTTTGCTTGTTTTACTGTTGAGGAGCCTGAGACTTAAGATTTCACATGTGGCTCTTCCTCTCCCCCTTCCCTTACTGAATAACTCAGTCCTAAAGCCATGGGGTGAAGGCTAGGTATTCAGATGAGGGGGGCTGTGAGGAGGGATCTAGACCAAGTGCTGGAGCCCCCACTTCACCCCAAACAGGTGAAGAGGATGTTTTCATGAAAGTAGAAGGCCCTTGGTTCAGGGGTGACTCAGTGTGAGGTGTTCAGACACTGGGCATGGTGAGAAACACCCACAGTGCTTTGGGGGATGCTCTGGTGTGGGGCAATGAAAACCAAGCATGGTGAGGACCGAGGGGTGACATGGGACATCAGAGGCCAAGAAAGTTGAGGAAGGCAGTGTGTGCGTGAGTGGGGTGCTAGGGCCCCAGCTTGGCGGGACAGCCTCTGTCTGAGGGAGGGATACCGGCGGCAGTGGGAGATTGGTCACATAGAGAGAGGGGGGTCAATGAGTAGTCACATTACAGATGATGTGAGCCACACCTCTCCCTGTTGGAGAAAAGAACTATAAAGAAAGAGGGGAAACTAGACTGAGTCCTCACATGCTAGGTTGGCTTGAGGTCTTGGTATGAGCTCATTGTTTTCAATAGTACAGGTCACTATAGAAATAAATATATACATATAGATGTAAATATATGAATGTATGTTCAGTATATCCCTAGTTCTGTTCACCTGGAGGGCTTGGGAGTGGCAATTCCCCAACTGTAATGAGCAAATATCAGTTTCTAAACCCATTCTCTGCTGAAAAGAACCAGTGCTCCAGGGACAAATAGTGGGGACAAGGGGAGGATATGCTGTGCCTAGAGTATTCCTACACCCGTCTTATAATAAACAAGGAAGCCATCGAAGACTGAAGGTTGCCTGCCCAGTCCTGGCCCAGCACAGGGCCTTGCCCGCAGCAGGTGGTCAGTACTTGCTGAAGTGTGTTCTCACCTGTGAACCTCCTGAAGTTCGCCGGCCACCTCAGCCCCTGAAACTGAGAGTATGGTGTCCTTTGTCCCTGAGCAAGGAGAGCAAAGTTCCTGGCACTGTGCGTGCGGTATTACAGCTTCCTGGACTTCCCCAGAGATGACTCCAGACACGGCTGAGCTGAGTCTGGGACGTCCGCTGGAGAGATTTGGACTCTTCCCACATGAGGGCGAAGGCCAGAGGGCCAGGGCTTAGTGGCTGCAGGGGCGGGGAAGGGCTGAGGGGGCCGAGGGTCCTGGCAAGCACAGACGCTGAGGGGCTGCCTTCCCTCAGGAGGAATCACACAGCTGCTCCTAACAGTTTAACTTTCTGATTCTCAGGTGTTAGGATGGGAGATGATGGGGTTTTTGTTTATTTGACTGTTTAATATTTTTATTCTTAAATTACAGTTGGTGTACAATATTATATTAGCTTCAGGTATATAATCCTGTGGTCAGACATTTATGTAACTTATGAACTGATCAGCCTGATAAATCTAATAACCATCTGACACCATACACAGGTATTACAGTGTTATTAACTATATCCCCTATTGTACTTTACATCCCCATGACTAGTCTATAACTGCCCATTTGTACTTCTAAATCCCTTCACTTTTTCCACCCATCTCCTCTTCCTCCCTCCCACCCAGCAACCATCAAAATGTTCTCTGTATCGATGAATCTGCTTCTGTTCTGCTTACTTGTTTATTGTGTTCTCTAGATTCCACATATAAGTGAAGTCATCTGGCATTTGCCTTTCTCTGTCTGACTTATCTCACCCAGCACAACACCCTCCAAGTCCATCCACGTTGTTGCAGATGCAAGATTTACTCTTTTTTATGGCTGAGTCACATTCCCTTGTATCCATACACCACTACTTATTACCCACACATCTATTGGTGGACATTTATGTTGCTTCCATATCTTGGCTATTATAAATAACTAGTGGCCCGGTGCATGAAATTTGTGCACAGGGTGGGGGTGAGTTACCTCAGCCCAGCCTTCACCCTCTCCAATCAGGGACCCCTTAGGGGATGTCCAACTGCTGGTTTAGGCCTGATCCCATAGGAATCGGGCCTAAACCGGCAGTTGGACATGGCCCAGCACAGGGCCTTGCCCGCAGCAGGTGGTCAGTACTTGCTGAAGTGTGTTCTCACCTGTGAACCCCCTGAAGTTCACCGGCCACCTCAGTCCCTGAAACTGAGAGTATGGTCCTTTGTCCCTGAGCAAGGAGAGCAAAGTTCCTGGCACTGTGCGTGCGGTATTACAGCTTCCTGGACTTCCCCAGAGATGACTCCAGACACGGCTGAGCTGAGTCTGGGACGTCCGCTGGAGAGATTTGGACTCTTCCCACATGAGGGCGAAGGCCAGAGGGCCAGGGCTTAGTGGCTGCAGGGGCGGGGAAGGGCCGAGGGTGCCGAGGGTCCTGGCAAGCACAGACGCTGAGGGGCTGCCTTCCCTCAGGAGGAATCACACAGCTGCTCCTAACAGTTTAACTTTCTGATTCTCAGGTGTTAGGATGGGAGATGATGGGGTTTTTGTTTATTTGACTGTTTAATATTTTTATTCTTAAATTACAGTTGGTGTACAATATTATATTAGCTTCAGGTATATAATCCTGTGGTCAGACATTTATGTAACTTATGAACTGATCAGCCTGATAAATCTAATAACCATCTGACACCATACACAGGTATTACAGTGTTATTAACTATATCCCCTATTGTACTTTACATCCCCATGACTAGTCTATAACTGCCCATTTGTACTTCTAAATCCCTTCACTTTTTCCACCCATCTCCTCTTCCTCCCTCCCACCCAGCAACCATCAAAATGTTCTCTGTATCGATGAATCTGCTTCTGTTCTGCTTACTTGTTTATTGTGTCTTTAGATTCCACATGTAAGTGAAATCATCTGGCATTTGCCTTTCTCTGTCTGACTTATCTCACCCAGCACAACACCCTCCAAGTCCATCCACGTTGTTGCAGATGCAAGATTTACTCTTTTTTATGGCTGAGTTACATTCCCTTGTATCCATACACCACTACTTATTACCCACACATCTATTGGTGGACATTTATGTTAGTTCTTCCTTCGCAGTTTACCCAGATTAGGTTCTGATTGGTCGGTTTCTATGCCAGTCAGCGTCAAAAGCTCTGCTTCCTAGACAGCCATTGGCTCCTCACACTTCACCCAGATTTGGTTCTGATTGGTTGGTTTCTATGCCAGTCAGTATCTCTGGGCCTATCAATGGGCCTGATCAGAGAGGCAGGGCTGATCAGCAGCCCCAGCAGAGGCCTGAGAGAAAGAGAGGTGTGGCTGCTGGCCAGGCCCCAAGAGAAAGAGAGAGGTAAGGGCTGATCAACAGCTGCCACGGAGGCTACGGATCAGACTCTGCTTCTCTCTCCAGGCCTCTCTTCGGGACTGATCCACAGCCCTCTTGGCAGTCAGTGCTGAGTCGCCACAGCAACCCAGCACTGACTGCAGGACTGACTTCCAGTCGGTCGAGCCTTTGGTAGTTTTGGATGCTACGGTCCTGGGTTTTTATATATTAGGATGCTTCAATGAACATATGGGTGTACACTAGTACATCTTTTCAATTTAGTGTTTTGAGTTTCTTTGAATGAATACCAATAAATGAAATTGCTGGGTTTTTCTTTATCTCTTTCTATCGCCTTTGTTTTAAAGTCTATTTTGTCTGATATAAGTATTGCCATGCCAGCTTTTTTAAATGAAGTATATTTCAGTTTGTGTGTGTCTTTCAATCTGAAGTGAGTCCCTTGTAGATATCATACATAAGGGTCTTGTTTTATTATCCATTTAGCACCATATGCTTTTGATTGGTGCATTTAACTCACTTGCATTTAAAGTAATTGCAGCCCTGGCTGGTTTGGCTCAGTGGATAGAGTGTTGGCCTGTGGACTGAAGGGTCCCGGGTTCGATTCCGGTCAAGGGCACATGCCCGTGTTGTGGGCTTAATCCCCAATAGGGTGCATGCAGGAAGCAGCCAATCAATGCTCCTCCCTCATCACTGATGTTTCTATCTCTCTCTCTCTCCCTCTCCCTTCCACTCTGAAATCATTAAAAATATATTTTAAAAAAATTTAAGTAATTGCTGACCCAAGTTTCCATTAATGGATGAGTGGATAAAAAAGCTGCAGTAGCCCTAACTGGTTTGGCTCAGGGGATAGAGCGTCAGCCTGTGGACTGAAAGGTCCTAGGTTCAATTCCGGTCAAGAGCATGTACCTTGGGAGAAACCAAGATGGCGGCATAGGTAAACACCGGAGATTGCTGCCGCAAACAACCACTTCAAAAATACAACTAAAAGACGGAACGGACGTCACCCAGAACCACAGGAAGGCTGGCGGAGGAGAGACTCCTCAACTAGAAGGAAAGAGAACAGCACACAGAGGTTCAGAGGAGGAGCAGTGTGGAAAATACTCAGGTACGGAGGTGCGCGTGGAGCCGGCTGGTGGCTGAGGGCGCGGGTGTCGTTTTCAATCAGGAGGGAGTCTCAGACTCTGAGCTCTTGATCCGGGCGAGTCTCTAGGGACTCAGACTCAAACGGGAGAAGCGGGATTGTCTGGCATCAGTTGGAACGTGAGGGCAGCTTTCTCTCCGAGGTTT
>NW_005372122.1:110403-111262 GCF_000412655.1 Myotis brandtii
AGTACATTTACACAATGGAATACTATGCAGCTCTTTAAAAAGAAAGATCTCTTACCCTTTGCAATTGCATGGATGTTCCTGGAGGTATTATTCTAAGCAAAAAAGCCAGTCAGAGAAAGACAAGTACCATATGACTTCACTCATCTGCAGAATTTAATGAACAAAATAAACTAATAAATAAAATAGAAACAGACTAATAGATAGAGAACAGACTGACAGCTGTCAGGAGTGGGGGGGGCGGTGGTTTGCAGAGCTGGGTAATAAAGGTGAAGGGATTAAGAAAAAAAAAGAAAAATAAAACCTCATAGACACAGACAACAGTATGGTGATTACCAAAGGGAAAGGGGGTGGAGAGAGGTAGCGGAGAGTAAAGGAGGAATATATGGTGATGGAAGGCTTTATGTGGGATGTGAACACACAATATACAGATGCTGTATTATAGAATTGCACCCTTGAGACCTATATAATTTTATTAACCAATGTCACCCCAATAAATTCAATAAAAATACAAAATGAAGTAATTGTTGATAGATATGTATTTATTGTCATTTTATTATTCATATTTTTCTCTTCTTCTTCTTCTCTTCTTCTTGATCTTTAAGAAGACCCTTTAACATTTCTTGTAATACTGGTTTGAGGGTGATGAACTCCTTTAGCTTTTTCTTTTCTGGAAAGCTCTTTATCTGTCCTTTGATTCTAAATAATAGCTTTGCTGGGTAGAGTAATCTTGGTTATAGGTCCTTGCCTTTCATTACTCTGAATATTTCATGCTAATCCCTTCTGGCCTGCAAAGTTTCTGTTGAGAAATCAGCTGACAGTCTAATGGGAGCTCTGCTTTTCTCTCACTGTTTTTAAGATT
>NW_005372122.1:111348-117689 GCF_000412655.1 Myotis brandtii
AGGGGGGGGGGGGCAGTGGTTTGCAGGGCTGGGTAATAAAGGTGAAGGGATTAAGAAAAAAAAACAAAAAATAAAACCTCATAGACACAGACAACAGTATGGTGATTACCAAAGGGAAAGGGGGTGGAGAGAGGTAGCAGAGAGTAAAGGAGGGATATATGGTGATGGAAGGCTTTACGTGGGATGTGAACACACAATATGCAGATGTTGTATTATAGAATTGCACCCCTGAGACCTATATAATTTTATTAACCAATGTCACCCCAATAAATTCAATAAAAAATACAAAATGAAGTAATTGTTGATAGATATGTATTTATTGTCATTTTATTATTCATATTTTTCTCTTCTTCTTCTTCTCTTCTTCTTGATCTTTAAGAAGACCCTTTAACATTTCTTGTAATACTGGTTTGTGGGTGATGAACTCCTTTAGCTTTTTCTTTTCTGGAAAGCTCTTTATCTGTCCTTTGATTCTAAATAATAGCTTTGCTGGGTAGAGTAATCTTGGTTATAGGTCCTTGCCTTTCATTACTCTGAATATTTCATGCTAATCCCTTCTGGCCTGCAAAGTTTCTGTTGAGAAATCAGCTGACAGTCTAATGGGAGCTCTGCTTTTCTCTCACTGTTTTTAAGATTCTCTCTTTGTCTTTAACATTTGGTATTTTAATTATGTGTCTTGGTGTGGCCTTCTGTAGGTTCATCTTGTTTGGGATTCTCTATACTTCCTAGACTTTTATTTCTATTTCCTTCACCAAGTTAGAGAAGTTTTTCATCATTATTTTTTTCAGATAAGTTTTCAATTTCTTGCTCTCTCTTTTCTCTGGCTGGTATGCTTGAAGTTGTTCCAGAGGCTCCTTACACTATCCTAATTTTTTTTTAATTCTTTTTTCTTTTTGCTGTTGTGATTGGGTGTGTTTTACTTCCTTATCTTCCAAATTGCTGATTTGATCCTTGCTTCATCTACTCTAATGTTGATTCCCTATAATGTATTCATTTCAGTTAGTGTATTATTCATTTCTGACTATTTTTTCCTATCTCCATTTTTGCCGGGGTTCATGACCCAACATCAAGAAGGGTTCAGGAATCTGGAAAAGGCTGTGCGCAGATGACATAGAAATCCAGAGACTAATAAAGAGTCCGGAGATGAGATATAATTTTGAAAGGCATTGGGGGTCAGAGGAGCTTCAGCTAAAGGAACTGAAGAGTGCCTCCTTGTCTAGGACCCTTGCTTTTATAACACAATTTGTCCTAAGGCAATGTGGAGATAATACACTTCAAAGGGTAAGGTTTCAAAGGGTACAGAAGCATTGTCAGTTTGGGGAATAGCCTACGGCTGTTCAGGTGCTTGGCCAGTAGGAGGCAATAACATGTAGATTAAGATGCCCTTTAACTGTCTGGCAGCCACAATCAGTTTCCTATTCAGGTTTGGGGAAATGCCTTTAGCCATTCCCAACAGGTGACTACATGTGTGACTCAACCCTGTTGAGTCCCCAAGTCTCATCAACCTTTTGATGAAACTGAAATTATGACATGCTGGAACTGGTTCCCGGCACATTTTTATGTTTCCTATCCCTTTGTTGAAGTTCTCACTATGTTTCTCTACTTTTCCCCTAAGGTCGTTGAGCATCCCTATAACCAATGTTTTGAACTCTGCATCTGGTAGATTGCTGGTCTCCATTTTGTTTAGTTCTTTTTCTGGACTTTTGTTCTGTTGTTTCATTTTGGACATGTTTTTTGGTCTTCTCATTTTGCCTGCCTCCCTGTGTTTGTTTCTATATAAAAGGTAGAGCTACTAGGTCTCCAGGTCTTGGTAGAGTGGTCTTAGGTGGTAGGTATTCTGTAGGGTTCAGTGGTGCAGCCTCACCAGTCATCAAACTGGGTGCTCCAAGTGTGCCCCCATATTGGCTGTGTGCACTTTCTTGTTGTAGTTGAGCTTTGACTGCTGTTGGCATGTCAATGGGAGAGGTTTAATCCCAGGCCATTAGGATGTGAGGACTGGCCAAGACCACCATGGAGGACCTGCTGTGCAGGGGCTGACCTCATGGAGCAGAACTCTTTTTAGTGGGTCTCAGGTTCCCACCACATCCACCCTTTGAGTGTTGAGTGTGTCGCTTGTGGAGGTTGTTGGGGCTAAAGCTATCCACCAGGTGCACTGGCTCTGGGGCCTCCTGGGAGGTGCAGCCCATGGTCAGTTGCTGCCTGTGCCCTGCCCGGGGCCACCCAGCATGAGCTACAGATCAATCTGCAGATGGTTGCTACGTGTGCTGGGATTGGAGGTGCCCGGGAGAGGCCAAGCTGCAAACCAAGGCCAGTTGACACTAGTACCAAGCCTGGGACAACTTAGCAAGAGGTATGGGGCATGTAGAGGCCAAATGCTGCTTGTTTGAGAGATTTTAGGAGAGTTGGCAGCATGAGCCAAGACAGGCCATTTGTAAGGAAATTCTTGGGCTTGGGTGGGCTGGCAAGTTGGGTGGATTAGAGTCTCATGGAATCACCAGGGCAGGGCTAACAGTGTGAGCCAGATTGACGGAGACTCATATATGGCACCCGCCTGCCAGCTCTGTGGGGGGAGGGCTCAGAAAAGGAACAATGGCCTCTGTCAGCACTTCTGTCTGGGAGAAAGCTGCCGCCGCGTCCCCCCCTCCCCCCCAGCTCTCACCCTGATGCCAAACAATTCAGTTCCTCCCCATAGGTCCCTGGTACCTTTTGAGCTACAGCCCCAACACTGGAGCTCAGAATGAATGAGTCCATGTAAGTCTGTGTGTGGACCCTTTAAGAGGAATACCTGGGATTCCAGCAGCCCTCTGACACACTCAGCCACAATCTCCCCTGGTCTTTGCAGCCAGAAGTTTTGGTGAATTCTCTTCCAGCACTGGAACCTAGGTGGGGGGCCCTGGTGTGGGGTTGGGACCCCTTGCTCCTCAAGAGGGGACCACACAGCCAATATATCCCTCCCGATTTTTAACCACCACATGTGGGTGTGGGACCAGCCCATTCTGCATCTCTGCCCCTCCTAACAGTCTCTGTTTGGCTTTTTTATATTCTTAGTTATAAGACTACTGTTCAGCTAGATTTCAGGTAGTTCTGAATGATAGTTGTTCTGTAGTTTAGTTGTGATTTTGATGTGGTTGTGGGAGGTTTCGAGTTACCTACTCCACCTTCATTACCAGAAGCCCTGTTTGGTTTTTCTCCCACTTCCTGAAAAGTCTCAAGTAACCATTTAAACAACGCTCTTTTAGATTTTCTATTTGGGTGAAATTCTTAACATCTATCAAGATACTTGTTTAACCTGTACCCCTAGTGGATAGAAAGCAAAAAGGTAAACTCAGAAAGAAATTCTATCCGCTGAGCCAAACCTAGCTGGTTTGGCTCAGTGGATAGAGCATAGGCCTGCAGACTGAAGGGTCCAGGGTTCAATTCCGGTGAAGGGCACATGCCCAGGCTCAATCCCCAATGAGGGGCGGGCAGACAAAGTGTCACATAAAGGAAAATAGGCCCTTTTGGACTATTTCACAGTGACATTTCTAAAAGACATGGCTTTTTAAAAATATATATTTCTTTATTGATTTCAGAGAGGAAGGAAGAGGGAGAGAGAGAGAAGCATCAATGATGAGAGAGAATCATTAATCGGCTGCCTCCTGCACTCCCTACACTGGGGATCGAGCCCGCAACCCAGGCATGTACCCTTGGCCAGAATCAAACCTAGAACCCTTCAGTCCACAGGCTGACGCTCTATCCACTGAGCCAAACTGGCTAGGGCAAGACATGCCTTTCTTGACGAGGTAGTTTGCTTCAACATGCATGCCTTTCTGCAGTGTGACTTTTGCCATTCCTCCTATCAAGGCATGGGGCCCACATCCTTCTGCTGAGTCCTGCCTGGCTTGTGACTTGTTTGTCAATAGGATGCAGGAGAAGTAATAATGAATGACTCCTAGGCCTTGGCAGTCAAGGCCTCTTGGAACACAGATGCCATGCTATTAAGAATTGGTCTGGCCTACAAGGATGAGGATCCATAGAGAACAGAGAGACTTCTGCTGATGGCCAGTGCCCCTGCCAGCCACTTGAGGGAGACCATCTTTTCCCTCCCCAGCTGGGCTCCCATCTGACTCCACCAGGCAAAAATGCAGCAAAACCACCAACCTGAGCCCAGCCCAGATGGCATAGTCAAGAGCAAATAAATGGTTGTTGATTTAAGTCACCAAGTTTTAGGGGTGGGAGACTGTTAGTTCACTGGAAAGAAAAATAAAACACATGCTAAAGCTGGCTGATTCTCTAGCACTATCGGGTGTTAGATGAACAGAGTCTCTATCTCTTTTCTCCATTTCAGAGTCTCTATCTCTTTTCTCCATTGCATGGGCCAGGGTCCCAGGAAGCAGTGGACATAAGTGTCCCATCTCAGTGAGCCAGGGAGGGATGAAGACAAGGATGCAACCTAGCGATCACACCTGGAGGATCCAGTGAGCACCTGACCTCCCTTCAGTATGAGTCAGGTGCTGCAGGAGTCCAAACCCAGGGAAACTTACACTCAAGATGGATAGATAAGACTCACAAACATAAAACAATGGCAGGCAACTCAATCATATAAGCCTGTAAAAGGACATACGTGAGTTCACAGAACGAGGCTGCTGCTGTCAGGGAAGGACTGTAGATGGATACGGGGCTTGAACAGACGTGGAGGATGGGAATGACAGATTTGGGAGAGAACATTTAGGTGTGTGTATGGGGGATACCCTGTAAGTTGGCATAAAGATTTAAATAAACTTGCTGAGGAGAGGGGCAGAGGTGATGCTGAGAGAAGGAAGACACAGCCTGGCCAGAGTGAAAGAGGTCTTGGCCTTCTTACTCACTCGGTGCTGCCTCTGAAGTTCACGGGAACATTTGGGTGACATTCAGGAGGTGACACCAGTAAAGCCTGCTTGGCATCTCCACATGTAAAGTTCTGAGGAAAGACGGTAAGTCCAAGAAGGAGCCTGTCGTCAAAGCAGGACCCGCCTGGAGAAGGAAGCAAGGCTGGGCTGGGTTCCAGGGACTTGGCTGACTGTGGCACTGTTTGCATGTATGGCCACACGCTGTGGCTCAGGCCTGACTGTTCCATCCATCAAGCTACTTCCTAAACCACCGCCCACACTTGGCACAAAGAGAAGCATCACCTGCCCTGGAAGCGTCGTTGGCATTCCCAGAGCCAGGCTCTGCCCTGGGGAAACCCGTCATGATGTCTCTCTGCCAATCCACACCTTTCCAGGCTTCCTCCTCCATGCCAGGCTCCTGGGTGTGGCTTCAGCCATGCCAGGGCGCTGACCTCACTAGGAGGCTGCTCCCATTCCACCCCGCAAACAGGATCGTTCCACCCACCAACTGCCTTAATGTGGGAGGAGCCATTTAGGACTGTACCTCCCCTGAGGGAAGCTAAACAGTCAGTATCCTTACTTCCCATTTCCAGGTGGAGAACTGAGTCATGGACTTGACCTACCAGGGTATTCAAAACACTTCAGTGACTCAGTGACATCCCAGCCCCACCAAGTCCAGCCCACAGCTGTGACCTCAGGCACCCGGCTCTGCTCTCGCTGTCTCATTGACATGGGGTCTAGCTGTTGCCAGAACCTTTGCCTAAGGCTCTGCTGTGGTTCTGGAATTCTGCCTCTCAGATCCTGTTAATGTTGCCACCATTAAAGCTCATATCCCAACATAACATGGATGGTTATATACCTACTAGAGGCCCAATGCACAAAATTTGTGAAGGAGCTCAGCCCTCGCAGCCTGCTTTGTCCAGAAGGTCCTCTGGACGGTCGTTCTGCTGTTCGATCTAATTAGCATATTAGCTCTTTATTATATAAGACTAGAGGCCCAGTGCACAAAAATTTGTGCACTCAGGGGGTGGGGAGGGGGGTCCCCCAGCCCGGCCTGTGCCCTCTCGCAGTCTGGGACCCCTCGGGAGATAACGACCTGCTGGCTTAGGCCTGCTCCCGGGTGGCAGAGGGCACGCCCAATCCCTAGGTGCAGCCCCTGGTCAGGCTCAGAGCAGGGCCGATTGGGGAGTTAGGGCGCCGCCCCCTGTCATGCACAGAGCAGGGCGGATCGGGAGGTTGCGATGCCACCCTCAGTCACGCTCAGGGTAGGGCCGATTGGGGGGTTGGGGCACCGCCCCCTGTCACACTCAAGGCAGGGTCGATGGGGAGGTTGCAGCGCCACCCCCTGTCACGCACAGAGCAGGGCCAATCAGGGGGTTGGGGCGCTGCCCCCTATGACGCACAGAGCAGGGCCTATCAGGGGGGTTGGGGCTCCGTACCCTATCACGCACAGAGCAGGGCCAATCAGGGGGTTGGGGTGCTGCCCCCTGTCAC
>NW_005372122.1:118670-120074 GCF_000412655.1 Myotis brandtii
TTGGAGTCCGCAGTCACTGAAGCAAGCAAGCCTCCCTGCTCGCTTCAGTGCATGGCTGCCGGCCGCCATCTTGGCTGACAGTTAATTTGCATAAGCATATGCTGATTAGCCAATGGGAAGGGTAGTGGTCGTACGCTAATTACAATGTTTCTCTTTTATTAGTGTAGATGACGAGATGAGATACCATCAAATGTGTGAATCTGTGTAGGTCCATCCATCAATGTCAGCGCATTCCCTCTGCTGATAGGTAAAAATCCCCAGTGAAGAATAAACAAGCTAAGACCATAAATCTAATGCAGACCCAATCTCTAAGGAGCATGCATGCCAGACACAGGTGGCCAGTGAGGCCAGGCGCCTGTTCAGTGTGACCCTTGGATACGTATCCTGTTGGGCTCTAATTGGCTCTCAGCGGTATTTGTACAGTGTCCAGGGGAGCCTCACAAGCTACATTTCTTTCTTCCCGGAGGGTAAAAGAATAAGGCTATTAAGCACTTGTGCTGGGAGGGGCACTACAGGTTATATCTATACTAATAAAAGGGTAATATGCTAATTAGACTGGGTCGACCAGACATCTTCCAGTCGTCTGGTCCTCCTTCTGGACAAAGCCAAGGTGGCGGGGGCCAAAGCAGAGGCAGTTAGGGGCGATCAGGCCGGCAGGGGAACAGTTAGGGGCGATCAGGCAGGCAGGCAGGTGAGCAGTTAGGAGCCAGCGGTCCCTGATTGAGAGAGGGATGTCCGACTGCCGGTTTAGGCCCAATCCCACAGGGATCGACAGTCAGACATCCCCCAAGGGGTCCCAAATTGGAGATGGTGCAGGCCGGGCTGAGAGAAACCCTCCCCCCCCGGCCCCCGCCCCCCCACACACACACGAATTTCATGCACCCAGCCTCTAGTGATATTATAAACTGCCACCACAGCAAGGTGCTGTCCCGCCTGCAGATGGGGACACCGAGGCTACACACTGGCCAGAGTCTCAGCATCCCTCACACAGGCGGGCCATGCAGGGCTCTAGGCTGGCCCAGGACCTTTCCGGCGCCCCTCCCACTCCTCCAGGCCTGGATCCCAGCAAGCCCCTACCTCCTGCCTCAGTCACACCATCCCCTCGGCCTAGAGTACCCACAATCCACTGGGCAGATCGCTCCCATCTTTCAAGGTGCACGCCTCCTCCGTCCTGGAGCTGGTAAACCCGCCGACTGACTCCGTAAGGACCCTCCTATAGCTGCCTCCCTCTCGGGGCCTCCAGGTGACCTTGTTCCGCATCCCACTCACCCGCCCCGCACAGAGCACACAGAGGTCCCACTAGGGATCGCCGAGTGCCTTCTTCACCCTCCGCCCAGCGCCCAGCGCCCCAGACGCGACCCGACCCCCGCGGTTCGGCGGACGAGGGCCCGGGAAGAACCGAAG
>NW_005372122.1:120603-142925 GCF_000412655.1 Myotis brandtii
GTCACGGGCTCTAGCCGCGCGGAAAGGCGCTCCCGGGGCGGAAGGAGCCAGAGGACGGGCGGGTCCAGACACCAGGCATTTAGCCGAAATCCTGGAGTTGACGTTCGTCACGTGCGCTTAGCTCTGTATGACTTTCCCATAAACGATCTCTCTTGGCCCGAGAACATCCCAGTGAGCGGGTGGTTCCGGGCGCCCACGGAGAGGACGTGCCTGGGAGAGGCGAGGGCTGGGCCAGGCGCGACCCGCTGCCGCCGCTGAGCACCGGGGCAAGCTGACCTCGGGTGATTGTTCTCGGTCGCCCTCGTTCCCAAGAGTTCCGATAGCTGAACTGAGAGGCAGGGCTGAGGGAGGATGTTTAGGATGAAGAAGCCGAGAGAAAGGCAAAAATCCAGAAGTCTGCCTTGAGGGTTCTTCTGCTCTAAGGGAGGCTGCTCTAAGGGAGGAATTTGCATTTTGAAAAGAAAACCAAAGAGAGAAAAGCCTTGGGAGCTGCGATGAACGGCAGAAACCCTAGGCGGGCAACGCCTTATGTGTGAGTGTCCCCACGGAACCGGCACCGGCACCGGCACCAGCGCTCGGTGCATCCCTGCCGCCTCGCCTCACTGTCTTGCAAGTGCCGCTCAAATTACAGCACAGAAACCAGCAGTGCAGCAGAGGCCTGAAGTAAACGCCTAGTGAGGACGGGTCCCCTCCTCCGGACCTTCCTTCGCTGGTGACCAGCTCACTGGCTCCAGCCCCCTGGACCTGCCCGGGCGCTGCAGCTGGTTCCTCCAGGTATTGGTGGAGCTCCTCTCCTCCACTCAAGGCCTCCTTCTGTTAGGGGCAGAAATAGAATATTGGGGACCAGCTACAATAATAAGAAATATTAATCATGCTCTGTTAACCGTGATGGTTCTGTTCTGATTAGAGAAAGCACATTCTAACCTGGCTGGGAGTTGTATGCCCTGGGCCGTGGGAGCTAACACAGGTGTGCATCCAACCTCCTGTCCCGGGAACTGCCTGTCATTATGGAAGGATTTACAACCTCGTGGCTGAAACAGTCTAGTCCCCGGGGCACCCAACCTTTACAACCCCCAGCCCCTATTGCCTCTAATCTGGTCCCAGTGCCCCGCCCGGGCCGCCTGCCCTCTGCCACACTCCCCAGCGCCGATGGCTTGTAACCTGTAATGATTATACCTGCCTACTTTCCCAGGCCTGTAATGCCTACTTTCCCACTAATCTTTGTCCTTCTACCCAATATAAGCAGCTGGCGTATGGGGAGAGGCAGAGCAGATTGTTGTGGATGACCTGCTGCTCTCCCATACTGCCAGCATTATTGGAATAAATGCTCATATATGATTCAACCCTGTCTCTGCGTAATTGGCTCAAGCAGTGACAGGCAGCCAGACCCCTTGGTTGTCTGGTTACACTTCCTAGTGAGGTCCCCTCACTCTTTCACAGCCTGCTTTTCCCCCCTCGCTCTCATCAGAGTCTCCAACCTGACTGTCCCTTTAGGTTTAAACACAGATGCACGTTCAGGTGGTCCAGGTGGCCCCCGAGTTCCTAGACGGGCCCACGTCCTGGTGCTGCGCCTCTGCCTGTGGGTCTGTGGAGGGCGTTCAGCTAGGAAGCATCTAAAACACGGCGCTGTGTGTCTCACCTTTATCTTGTTTTACTTTTTTTCTCCCACACTAGACGGTAAGTTCCAGGACGGCAAAGAATTGGTTTATTTTTGTTCCTACTACATCCTCAGCACCTAGAACGGTACCTGGCACACAATAGGGCCACACGATTATTTACTGAAGGAAGAAGTAAATGAAATACAAGCCAAAAGTAAAGCAGAAGTGATAAATCCAATGCCATACAAAGTAAAACTCAAGGTGAAAACTAAATGGAACAAAGGTTTATTTTGTATTATTTAAAAAGGGGGGGGGCAACATTCACAAAATGTTGAGTCTGGAATAGTCTGATATCAAGTTATTTAAAGTAAGAACTGTCAAAACAAGACAGAAAACAGCAAACATTTATTTTACTTATTTTTTAAAGAACAGTTTATTGATTTTTAGAAAGAGAGGAAGGGAGAAGAGAGAAACATCGGTGTGAGAGCATAACATCGATCAGCACATCCCCTACCAGGGATGGAGCCCACAACCCGGGCATGTGCCAGGGCTCACGTTGATTTTGGAAAGTTAAACTCCCTCTCTCAGTCATCTTGTTAGATCATCTTGTTAGGCAAAAGATGATCTAGAAGACTTGTATAAAGAAACTAGTAACTTGAGTTAAGAGCTCTGCATCTACCTCTTCATTGTAGTAAAATACATATAAGCATAACTTAGCATTTTAGCCATTTTTAAATGTATGGTTCAGTGACATTAAGTATGTTCACATTGTTGTACAACCATCACCACCATCCATCTCCAGAACATTTTGTCTTCCCAAGCTGAAAATGCCACGCCCCTTAAACAGTAATTACCCATTTCTCTCAACCACCAGCCCCTGGCAACCACCATCCTAATTTCTGACTCCGAAATTCACTACTCTGAGCACCCCATGTAAATGGAATCATACAATATTTGTCTTTTTGTAACTGGTTTATTTCATACAGCATAATGGTTTCAAGGCTCGTACACATGTTGAGGCATGTGTTAGAATTTCCTTCCAGACCAGAACAGACATGCCAAACAGAACATAGGTGGGATTGTGGGACCATCACAGCTGGCAGTAGAGCCAGGTGGTAGCTCTGAGGCATGTGGGCAGCTAAGGCTCACCTGAGCCTCGGGGTCATGGCAGCAGGGACAGGTTTGGACCCCACTGAGTGGGTCCACTGAGGGGGAGAGACAGGTAGAGAGACACAGCAATTGGGTGCCTCTCGCACGTGCTGACTGGGGCCAGGAACGAGCCTGCAACCGAGGCATGTGCCCTTGCCGCAAGAGAACCCGGAGCGTCAGCCTGCAGACTGACGCTCCAACCACTGAGCCAAACCAGCGAGGGCCCCTTTGGCTATTTTAAATAATGTTGCTATGAACATGGGTGTGCAAGTACCTCCTCTCGTCCCTGCTTTCAGTTCCTCTAGGTATACATATACACACCCAAAAGTGGGATTCTAGATCATATGGACCATTCCTTCTTTAATTTTTTGAGGAGCCACCATACTGTTTTCTACAGCAGTAGTACCATTTTATATTCCTGCCAGCAATGGACAGGGATTCCAATTTAGCTACATCCTTGTCTGCCCTTGTTATTTTCTGTCTTTATTGTTTTTATAACAGCCATGTATTGGGTGGAAAGTGGGATCTCATTGCAGTTTCGATTTGCATTTCCCTAATAATTAGTGATGTTGAGCATGTTTTCATGTGCTTATTGGCCATTTGTATGTCTTCTTTTATTCAAGTCCGTTGACTACTTTTCAGTTGTTTTGCTTTTGTTGTTGAGTTGTAGGAGTTTGTTACATATTCTAGATATAATCCCTTATCAGAAATATGACTCACAAAAAAAAGAAAAAAAAGAAATATGACTTGCAAATGTTTTCTCTGTAATAAAATGTTTTCTCTGTAATATAATAAAAATTAGTAATTAACATATTAGTAATTGTATATTTGAAAGTTGCTAAGATAATAGGTTTTTAAAATTCTCATCACAAGAAAAACATTATAATCATGTGTGGTGATAGATGTTAATTAAACTCACTGTGGTGATCATTTCCCAATATATACATATATCAAATCATGTTGTACACTAAAACTAATGCAATGGTATATGCCAATTCTATCTCAATAGAATTTGTGGAATTCAACATAATGTCCTTGCATAGCTGGTGTCAATCAACACCAGTCGAATAAACAAGTTTCTCCTATACACACACACACACACACACACACACACACACACATCTTCCCACCCACCCTCTACCCCACCATCAAAACAAACAAACAAACCAGTAATTAATAACAAAAGGTTAACCACTTGGAAATCTTTGAACCCTCTCCTTAACTCTTGGGACAAAGAGAAACTCAAGGCTGAAGTGATAGATTGGTTAGAAAGTAACACTGAGAACATTTACCCATGGAAAATAAGCTGAAGAAAATCAAAAGGAAGACATTAATGAGGATAAGGGGGAAATTAATTTACTAGAAAATGAAAAGAGAAGTGAACAAATAAAACACCCAAGTTTCTTTTCTATTTAAGAAAAATGGATATATGGGCGGCCAGGAATTGGGGGAGAAGTGCAGATGGTGCCAAGGAGGAGTGAGTAAAGGAAGAAAAGGAATATTCGTCTTTCCTGCTGCCCCCCCACCCCAGCCTGAGGCTGCCCCAGAGTTCAGATTTGATAGTCCTGTCACATACCAGGTGTGTGAACATGGGCAAGTTACTCAACCCCTCTCTGAACTTCAGTGTGCTCATCTGAGTAGGGGGGAGGCTATCTACTCTTCAGAGAGAAGGAGTAAATGAGCTACCGATCAGAAAACTAAATACAGAGCCTGGCACATCGGGATGGTTGTTATTGCTATTTTGTTGTTGATGATACTGTTAATGAGAATATTAATATTTTGTTTCACCCAATGGGAGGTCCTGCAGAGGGAAACGTGGGTGGAAAGCCAAGTGCCAAGCCTGGGGCCACGCTCACCTGTGACACAGGGAAGAAAGGCATCCAGCAGGGCAGCCCAGTTACCCAGCTGGGCTCCTACCGCCTCCAACATCGCTCACAGGTGAACGAGGGTAAAAGTGAAGGTCTCTCCTCCTCTACAGGACAGGCCTGGACTAGCTGTCCGGAGGTTTTTGCTAGCTCTGCTGGCCTATGGCCAGGGAACTCAGGGTAAGCAACACAGAAGGGAGGCCAACTGGAGGGAAGTGGGGCAGTTTCCCAAGTCAGATGCTGAGAGTGATGGCAGTGGGATGTTTATGGAGTCGTGCGTGACCCAGGTAGGGACTCAAGATGACTTTAGCGTCTTGTTTGCCTGTGCTGGGAGAGGTCCGAGCAGGCAGGTCTGCAACCCTGCAGCCTCAGTGTCACAGCCCCGGAGGCACCGAGAAGCAGAGAAATCATAGGTACTGAGCCCAGCTCCTTCACTTGGGCAGCCTTGTTTACTAGCTCTTGTCTCCTGTGGGCAGGTGAGAACATGGGGGCAAAACCAGGTTCCTGAAGAGAATAAAATAAGGGCTCAACAGATATGCTTCCATCAAAACCACATGAACAGTAAGTCAAAGCTGTCCATTGTGCGAATGGCCCACGGGCAGGATGGCCCGGCAGAGGCGGGTGTTTCCAGGGAGCCTGTCTCTCCCTGCCCTCATGTGGGGAGAGGCAGAGAACGAACATTGCCCGGCTGCACTTTGGAGAATCCTCACCCACATTCCAAGAGAATCCTCTCCTGTTGTCAGGATTTGGGCAGCTGCCTCTATGCTTCAAAGGGTGGGCATGCGACTCCTGTTGGGGGGCTGCCACAGACTTGGGGGGAGATCTTTTTTCTGTGATTAGCTCTGTAAACCTGGTTGGAATCAGAGCAGGGAGGGTCATCTTAGCCATCCCGGGGAAAGATCCTTTCTGAGAGTTAAGCAACACTTAGGACAGCGCTTCGAGTTATGCAGGTAGATAAGTTTATCTACTTCTTTCTTCCCCTTAAGCCAGAGGTTACCCAGCACCTTTAACTAGAGCAGCCCTAACACCTGGAGCGGGTTGAACTGTGTCCCCAAAAGATATGTTCAAGTCTTAACCTCTGGTACCTGTGAACGGGACCTTATTTGGAATTAGAGTCTGCAGATGTGAGCAAGCTAAGATGAGGCCATACTGGGCTCGGGTGGGCCTTATAAGACAAAGGAAATTTGATCACACACAAGGGAGAAGGCCATATGAAGATGGAGGCAGAGATGGAGTGATGCGTCTACACGCCAAGGAGCACCAAGGATGGTTGGGAGCCGCCAGAAACTAGGAGAGAGGCATGGGAATCCCCTCAGATTCTTTCTCAGAACCTCCAGAAGGGACCAACCCTGCTGATAGCTGGATTTTGGACTTCCAGCTTCCAGAACTGAGAGAGAATAAATTTCTCTGGTTTTAAGCCATCCATTTTGCGGAACTTTATTATAACAGACCTAGGAAATGAATACAATACAAGCCCTAACAGATGGTGTTGAGTGTAGTATCACTTCCTACCTCTTTCTTCCAAGGAACACGTGCAAGAGACTTTTACGAAGTGGTAGCAGTGGTCCGCCATCTTTTCCCCAAAGATGAAGTTTTGGCCTCAGTGTTGTTTTCATCAGCTCCATGGCCTCTTGCTATCCTGCCTACCTCCTCCTCCAGCAACTATGCCAAATGAAATCTTAGTGTAGGCCCTCATCGTATCATGTCTGGGTGGCGATAAATTGACATCTTTTTCCATCTTGGTTCATCCTCCAACAAACTTAAAATATAGCTAAAGGGGTAAAAACAATACATATTTGTTTGCAACAGAAGGTCTTGACCCTGGTTACATGTTAGAATGACCTGGGAACTTTTAATAAGTGCCAAGTGCTATCCCTGGAGAGTCTGATTAAATTAGTCTGGTGCCCAGCCCAGCTGGCATGGCTCAGTGATTGAGCATCGACCTATGAACCAGGAGGTCATGGTTTGATTCCCAGTCAGGACACATGCCCAGGTTTTGGGCTCAATCTCCGATGTGCGGCATGTAGGAGGCAGCTGATCAATGATTCTCTCTCATCATTGGTGTTTCTATTTCTCTCTCACTCTCCCTTCCTCTCTGAAACCAATAAAAAAATAGATTTAAAAAAATAAAATAAATTGGTCTGTTGCCCCCCCCCCTTCCCAATCCACCCATTTAATTTTTTTCACCCATCTAATTTTTTAAAGCTCTGTAAGTGATCCTAACACATAATCAGGATTTTTTTTAAGCCTCACCCAAGGATATTTTTTCCATTGATTTTTAGAGAGAGTGGAAGGGAGGGAGGAGGGGGAGAAAGAGAGAGAGAGAATAATATTAATGTGAGAGAGACACATCAACTGGTTGCCTCCCACCCAGGACTGGAGATTGAGCCTGAAACCCAGGTACGTGCCCTTGACCAGGAATCAAACCCTCGACCCCTGGGTCTATGGGCCAATGCTCTAACCACTGAGAAACCGGCCAGGGTGAGAACCACTGATTGAAAAGAGTATTGATGTGGCCTGGGAAGGCTTCTAGGATGTGACCTATGGGCTAGCCTTGATGTACAGGGGACATTTGGACACACGGAGTAGGAGTGAGGAAAGCTCAGTATAGCAGCAGGAATGAAATGTCAGTCTGGCTGTCAGCCAATCAACCAGGCTAGTAGGGGGAGGCTCTAATAGTTTAGTACAGGGAGATTCAGCTGGAAATATAAGTGGGCTTATCTGGGAAGGGCCTCAAATGCCATGACAAGAAGTTTAGATCACCTGAAGGCAAGGATACGGCAAGTTACTGGTGATTTTATGCTAAGAAAGTAGCATGATCAAAGAGAAACTTGAGCAGATAACTCCATGTGCAGGAGGTATATAAACTATCTAAATTATTAAATAATGATACAGTCTCTTAAGATAATTGTACTCAAGCTAAAGCAGCCACCAGTAAGGCTGTCTTCGGACCTGAGGTTCTCCCAGGTTAACCTTTCTTCCCACAACCTGAACTTAAAGGTCTTGCCCAGTTGACATATTCAGACCTCAATGATGTTTCTAACAGAATCCCAGGTTTGTTTGGAATTCCTTATTATTAGCAATCATGTTTCTTTCAACCTTTTCTCCCTACTGCCTATCGTAGTAAGTCACAGTGCCTGGCGCCTTTCAGGTTCTCAAGGAAGGTTTATACAAAGGAGGAGTCCCGCAACAAGGTAAGGTTACTTCTACATAATTCAGATAGGCGCAGCGGCAGGGCACGGGATGGTTGTGAAATGGAAGAGAGGGTCAGACTCAGTCAGAGCTGAAAGAAATAACTAGTGTAGGGCTGGCCTCATGTATGGGTTAGAAACAGTACAACACAGTACATTGCTAGGGCTGTGGTGAGCCACCAGGAATTGATGTAAGCCAGCTAGTAGGCAAAGAGGTCCAAACTTGGGAAGGTGGGGAGGCCTCCACCTGGCACACTGTGGGAGGCTCCAGATGGCAGATGTGCTAAAGGGCACGGGGACAATGAAACAGCAATCTCAGCTGCTTAGTTGGATAGAAGAGTCCTGGCCAGGGGGGATGGTTCAAGAGCTCAGCATGGTGTCAGGTCCAGACCAGAACTGAAGTACCAAACAGAACATAGGTGGGATGATGGGACCATCACAGCTGGCAGTAGAACCAGGTGGTAGGTAGCTCTGAGGCATGTGAGCGGCTAAGGCTCACCTGAGCCTGGGGGTCATGGCAGCAGGGACAGGTTTGGGCCCCACCGAGTGGTGGGTGTCAACCTACCAGTGCCCTAACCAGATGGCCCCAGTGGCTGCAGGGGGATCCCTCCCACCACAGCTCCAGCTGATTGAAGTGGGGAGGTGGATCCCGGCAGCTGGGCTGAAGATGCCCAATGCCAAGATGCCCATGAGAAAAAAACAGGGCTTATTAGTTTGTTAGCAGCGGTTCCATATCAATTAAATGAAAACACAATATTCTGGCTTCCTTTATCTTCTCTCTGAAAGGAAGATGATGTGATCAGCATCTACTTCCCTGTCCTTCCCAGTCCAGGACTGTGGGGAAGCACGGGACTTGGTTGGAAAGTCTGTAAGGAGGATTCTCTGAAAGGTCAGGGGCCTTTAGGGGAACCTTGCCGGAGGCGGCAGCCCCTGCCTTGACTTTTCCAAACAAGTCCGAGCCCCCAGGTGTTTTACTGGAATCTCTATGCTTAGTCTTTAGACATGACCTAGTAGAAGCATGTGCTTTCTCAAGGATACTTACCCTGCTCATAGTATCTAGAGGTTAATTTTAGTTCAAGCTATTGCTACAATAAAAGCCTAAGGAGGCAGGTGAACGGGACTGTCTGGTTCCTTTAGCCAGGCAGTCCCTTAGCCCTCTCTTTCACAAAAATGTGTGTCAGAGTAATCCATTCATCCATCATTCAAGGTCTGCTGATCAGTCCCGGCACAAGACCAGCAGAGGCCCCACCTCCCCTGGCTCATTCCAATCTCCAGAGCCTCACCAATGGGCTCCCTCCATGACCACCATCCAGCACCAATAAGCTCCAGGGGCAGACACCAAGAACACCCTGAAGAGGCGGGTAGAAGAGCCTGGCCTGGAGTCACAAGACCTAAATTCCAGTCCTGGTTTCATCACGAATTCACTGCCATTGTTGGGCATGGTGCCCACGGGTCTGTCACTCTGCCCACCTGCACACCAGCTGTTTTCCAGGCTCTCCTCCTGCTCTCCTTCTCTGATCTTTCACACAAGTGTGCTGAATATCAGGCCAGGTGTGCAATGTGCCAGGACAAAAGCAAGAAGGCCTCCACCTCTTGTCTCGCCAACCCTTTCATGATGCTGCTTCTATCCACACTGCTTAGTTGGGTGGGAGAGCCCTGCCAGGGGGAACGGCCCAAGAGCTCGGCATGGTGTTGCACGGGAGGAATAGAAATGTCAGGAAGTGGTGTCAGACTCTGATGGTCACCTTGAGTCATGTGAAGTGGCAGCTGTGGCGCTCTCTCAGAACCACTGCCAGGACACATGTGGGAGGCTGCCCACGGCCCTTCATTCTGGAGAGGGAACCTCATGATGGGAGCCCCCAGTCATGAACTGATTGGTATGGTATACAAACCTGACCCCTTGCCTAGAGGTGGGTCAGCTCTGCAGTGTGGTTTATGTTCCAAAACCTTCTCCTAAACTTTATCCTTGCTCAGCCCCAGCCCTTCCTCCTCTCTGTCCTGCTCCCCTCTCCCTCCCAGCTTCTTCCTGAAGAACAGTCTTAAGTCACTTTCACAAGAACATCTGCCTCTGGTCCTGCTTCCAGGGACTTGATCTAAAACAGTGTGCCTTTAGTGTGGTGAAGGCCCGGAGCAGGGTGTGGGCATGGGCTAGAAGGGGTCAATGGGGTGGGGTCGGGGAAGAAAGGGACATCTGTAATATTTCCAACAATAAATATTTTAAAATTAATAAAAAGAAAGAAAACGCCCAGCCAGTTTGGCTCAGTGGTTGAGCATCAACCTATGAGCCAGGAGGTCCCGATTTGATTCCAGGTCAGGGCACATGCCCGGGTTACAGACTCGATCCCCAGGGGGCGTGCAGGAGGCAGCCAATCAATGATTCTCTCTCATCATTGATGTTTCCGTTTCTCTCTCTCTGTCTCCCTTCTTCTCTGAAATCAATAAAAATATATTTTTTAAAAAGAAAGAAAATGTAAAACACAAGCATTAATTGCCAATTTAATTTATTCAGTATCGTTCAGTTAAGCACCAAGGGTGACAAACATGCCTTCAGGTCCGGTTAAGTAATGAAAGTAAGTGGAGAGGGCAAGGTGAGGACTTTGTCACATGGAAGTGCCCGTGTTCTGTTTAAAGAAGGAAGCTGTGGGCCCTGGCACATGTGGCTTAGTTGCTAGAAGCGTATCCATACACAAAAGGTTGCAGGTTCAATTCCCAGTCATATCGAAGTTTCTCTTTCTCTAAAATCAATAAAAATGTCCTCAGGTGAGGATTAAAAATAAGAGGGAAGCTGTGGGAATATGGGTTTAAAATGGCTAGATCTTTAAGTTTTTCAAGAGAAGGTGCCAATGGGCATTGCATATGAAATCTTATGGTTTTTAAATGTTGGCAACTAAGTCAATTTTTAAAAAACACTTCGATTGCTCAAAATAAATGCAGTTCAGATATAATCCAGAATCTGTAAGTTTGCAACCTGTATCCTGCACTGTGTAAAGTACAGTCCCGTGTACTATAGGAAAAACATTAGAAATGGTGGCAGCCTTCAGAGTTCATAAGCTATTGGTGTCGGAGGCCAATTTACAAAAAGAAAGTATGTATATATACATCTATAATATATATTATAGATGACACGAGGTATTTTTGTATTCTTGGTGTTTTTAATTGCAAGCAACAGAAACTGACTGGCTCGTTTAAACAGAAAAGAAACTCACGAGAAGGATATTGACAGGGTCGCTGGTTGTAAGTATAAATGGAATCCAAGCTCTCAAGCTGCTGTCCTCCAGCTGGCTCAGGAGCTGTGTATTCCATGGCCACTCCACTGTTTCATAAAACCAGCCACTCTGGTTATTGGGGTCCACAACAGAGCTAGCAAATCTGACAGCCCGTTTCTTCTTTCACTAGTTAGTTCCTTGGTCAGAAACAAACAAACAAAAAACCCAGTGTGCCTTTAACAAATGAAAGGAAAATGCCATGGATGGGTAAACCATGGATGGGGCCAAACATATATGGGAGTACGGGAAGTAAATGCCCAGATTCATTCTGAAAAAAGAAAACAGAAAGGCTTCCACAGTCCGTTTGTGGGGGAAGGAAGCAGAGAAAGGTCAGCTTCCTGTTTGTCCCTGGAGGGGAGTACACTGAGTCTTTCCCTGGTATTAAAACCCCAGTTTTCCTGATTCATTTCCCAAGCATCGCGGGGTGAGAGCTTCCAAAGTAAAGATCCGTTGCATTTTCTTGAACAGCACCAGCCAGTGGCTCACCTGACTCATGCAGGAGCCCCTTCAATGAAACTCCAAGAGTGAACGTGATCCTTTTCCTTTTAGGGACTAGGCTGGTCTGTTAAGAGTCCAATTTTAAAAGGCTATAGAGGCCAGCACCAGCCAGTCGCCCAGCCCACAGTGGCTTCTCGAGTCCCAACTGGGGTGACCTGGGGAAAGTCCTGCCTGACATGAAGCCCTCTTGGGCCCATGCACTGCTCTCAGGCACGTCAATCAGAGGCCGGAGCATGGTGGTTACCAGCACACATGCTGGACCAACATGCACACATTTTATTCCTGACTCTGACTCTTGATGTCTGCGTGGACCGGCCTTAGTGTTGTCCTCATTTGTCAAGTTAGGGGCTCACATGTTATTAAAGGCATTGATACAGGGAATGAGCTGAGATGGTGTTCAGCCCATGGAGAGGATCAATACAGGTTAATATACTGTTAGCATAATGCATAACTGCTCATTCATTTGAGGGCACTTGGGCCACCACCATAAGTGCTGTATGTATCTGAGCAAAACACTTAAGCACTTCCAGCTCTTAAACTCAAGGTTCAGCAGGAAGCCCTGCCTTTAAAGCCATTTCCAGAACTAAAACTGAGTCAATACCTGCTAATGTCAACTTTGAGCTCAGTATGCTTCCAGTTCCAGGCCCTGAACTGTAATTGTAACCTGGACACTTTCTTCATTTATCCATACAAAACTTGAGAGGATAATTTTGTGTCAACTTGACCAGGCCACTAGGTGACCAAATATTTGGTTAAAGGATTCTGGTGTGTCTGTGAGGGCATTTGTGGATGAGATTAACATGAGTAGGTAGACTGAGGAAAGCAGATTGCCCTCCCCAATGTGGGTGGCTCTCGTCCAATCCATCAGGGCCTGAATAGAACAAAAAGGTGGAAGAAGGGAGAATTTACTCTCTCTGCCGGACTGTGTTCAAGCTGGGACGCTGGTCTTCTACCCTCAGACTGAACATTCACCACCCACTCTGCTGGGTCTCCAGCCTGCAGATGGCGGATCATGGGACTTCTCAGCTTCCATAATCACATGAGCCAATTCCTTGTAGCAAGGAAGATTAGGTAGGTAGATGATAGATAGATAGATAGATAGATAGATAGATAGATAGATAGATAGATAGATCAATCTACTACTGGTTCTGTTTCTCTGGAGAACTCTAATAAACAACTACTGCATGTCCACCAATCAAAGATACTGAAACAGGGATTTGTTAAACAAACAAACAAACAAATATTCAGGAGTGTGATTCATTTATTTTTAAAGGGAGAAAGACAGTAGGGATAAAACTCTGGACATCCCAAGGCAGTATGTTTCATTGTTTTATGGTCTCTCTCTCCTTCCAAAGACTATGTCCTTACCAGAGATGAACTCTTGCCACTTCCCTGCTACCATGGCAGCCAAGCATTCACAGTTGAAATTAACTTTCATTTTAAAGGCAGAGTATTGAGTGCAGGAGGGACCCAATGCCCATGGCTTCAAGTAGCCAGCTCTTCCTTCAAATCCAGGCTCCATTACTTGCTATGTTGCACAACTGAATCCTTACCTAAATGATTCATTCTCCTCCGTAATATGATAACACCCCCATTTCTTTTTTTTTAATTTTTTAAAATATATTTGATTGATTTTAGAGAGGAAGGGAGAGGGAGAGAGAGATAGAAACATCAATGATGAGAATCATTGATTGGCTGCCTCCTCCACGCCCCCTACCGGGGATCGAGCCCACAACCCAGGCATGTGCCCTTGGCTGGAATCGAACCTGGGACCCTTCAGTCCGCAGGCCGACGCTCTATCCATTGAGCCAAACCAGCCAGGGCATAACACCTCCCTTTCAAAAATGTCATGAGGTGTACATGAGAGAATGCATGTGTATTAGTCTCCCTTGCTGTTGTAACAAATTGCCACAAATTTAGTGACTTAAAACAATATAAATGTATTATCTACAAATTCTGGAGGGTAAAGTCTAGAATGGGTCAGCAGGGCCGTGTTCCTCTGCAGGCTCTACAGGAGAATATGTCCTCGCCTTTTCCAGTTTCTTGATTCTGCACGCATTGGTAGGCTCATGGTCCCACATCACTCAGAATTCTGCTCCCATCATCGCAACTCCTTCGACTCTAACGTGCCCTCTTTTCCTTATAAGGACCCTGTGGTTACATTGCGTCTACCTGGATAATCCAGGTAATCTTTCCTTCTCAAGATCCTTAACTTAATCACTTCTGCAAAGTCTCTTTGCCATGTACGGTAACAAACATATTCACAGGTTCCACTAACTAGAACGTGGACATCTTTGAAGGGTTATTATTCTGCCCACCACGGCATGTGAAAGACCTGGGACAATAATTCTGAGCAGGGAGTAGGTGCTTCACAAATAGCACTTTTTTTTTTTGGCAGGGAAAGCAGGAAGGCAACAGTATTAGAGCAATTAATTAAAGTTGACAGTGTTCCCTGGTCACAAATGACAAATACTCTATGTTTCTACTAATATGAGGTAACTAGATTAGTCAAATTCCAAGAGACATAAAGTAGAAATTGTGATTGCCAGGGACTGGCAATGGGAGGAGATGGGGAAATGTTGTTTAATGGATATAGAATTTCAGTTCTGTGAGATGAAGAAGTTATAGAGAACTGTTGCATAACAATGTGCTGTAGTTAACACTACTGAACTGTACACTTAAAAATGGTTATGATGACTCAAAATGGGTCACAGACATAAATGTAAACTACAAAACTCATAGAAGATAACACAGAGAAAATCTAGATGACCTGGGTTTGGTGATGCCTTATTTATTTATTTATTTACTAGAGGCCTGGTACATGAATTCGTGCATGGGTAGGGTCCCTAGGCCTGGCTGGCGATCAGGGCTGATCTGTGGGGTGACTGGCAGGGCGATCATGGGGCCCCCACTGGCACCTGCCTTGGCTGGCCTGGGGCCTGCAGGCTGGAGGCAGCTCCTGCATTGAGCGTCTGCCTCCTGGTGGTCAATGCGCATCATAGCGACTGGTTGTTCCACCAGTGGTTCTGCCATTTGGTCAATTTGCATATTAGGCTTTTATTATATAGGATTATTTATTTATTTTTAAAATATATTTTTATTGATTTCAGAGAGGAAGGGAGAGGGTGAGAGATAGAAACATCAATGATGAGAATCATTGATCAGCTGCCTCCTGCACGCCCCCTACTGGGGATCGAGCCCGCAACCCGGGCATGTGTCCTGACTGGGAATCGAACGGTGACCTCCTGGTTCATAGGTTGACACTCAACCACTTAGCCACACCAGCCGGGCTGGTGATGCCTTTTTAGATAGGTATGATCCTTGAAAGAAAGAATTAATAAGGTGGACTTCATTAAAATTAAAAATTTCTGTTCTGTGAAAGACAATGTCAAAAGAATGAAAAGATAAGCCACAGACTGGGAGCAAATATTTGCAAAAGGCTCATCTGATCAAGGACTATTATCCAAAATACTCAAAGAACCCTTAAAATTCAACAATAAGAAAACAAACCTGGTTAAAAAATGGGCCAAAGACCTTAATAGACATCTCACTAGAGGAGATACAGATAGCAAATAGGCATATGAGAAGAAGATCTATATCATATGTCGTCACAGAAATACAAATTAAAACAAGATACCAGTATATACCTATCAGAGTGGCTAAAATCCAGAAGACTGGCAACAGCAAATGTTGACAAGAATGTGGAACAACAGGAACTGTCATTCAGTGCTGGTGGGAATGCAAAACAGCACAGCCACTTTGGAGGACAGTTTGACAGTTTCTTACAACTAAACACACTTTTATCATGTGATCCAGCAATTTCACTCCTTGGTATTTACCCAAATGAGTTAAAAAATTTAGTTCCACACAAAAACCTGCACACAGATATTTATAGCAGCTTTATTATTTTCTTTTTTTTAAATAGCAGCTTTATGCATAATTGTCACAACTTGGCAGGTTCCTTCAGTAGGTAAAATAAACTGGTACATCTAGAAAATGAAATATTATTCAGCAATTTAAAAAAATGAGCTATGAAGCCATGAAAAGACATGGAGGAAACTTAAATGCATATTACTAAGTGAAAGAAGCCAATCTGAAAAAGGCTATCCACAGTATGATTCCAGTTATGACATTCTGGAAAAGACAGTAAGACCAGCAGGCCCTGGACAGTGTGCCTCGGTTGGAGTGTCACCTCATACACCGAAAGGTGGCGAGTTGGATTCCCAGTCAGGGCATATACCCAGGTTTCAGGTTTGATTCCCTGTCATGGTGCGAGTGGGAGGCAGCCGATCTCTCTCTCTCTCTCTTCTCTCTCTCTCTCTCTCGCTAAAAAATGTAATAACATTTTTTTTAATTAAAAAAAAAGATCAGCGGTTGTCAAAGATTGGGGGGAGGGAAGGATGAATAAGTGAAAGACAGCATTATTAAGGCAGTGGAAATACTCTGAATGATATTGTAATGGTGGATACATCATTATACATTTGCCCAAACTCATAGAACGACCCTTATGTAAACTATGGACTTAGGGTGATGATATGTCAATATCAGTTCATCAACTGTAACAAATATACTACTCTGGTGGGGGTGTTGGCAGTGAGGAGAGTATGCATGTGCAGGGGTCGGGGGTATGCGGGAAATCTCTGTACCTCCACTCAATTCTGCTGTGACCCTAAAATTGCTCTAAAAAATAAAGTCTACTAAAAATAGTATTTTTAAAAGTGGTTAAGATGGTAGATTTTATGTTATGTGTTTTACTACAATTTAAAAAACCCCACTCCTCTGGTCTCAAAGAGACTAATCAAACTTAAAATATTTGATTTGCTTAAAACAGGTTGGAGCGAGCTTCTAACACCACCATTTAAGCCAATAAATATTGCCTTTAAAGTGGTTTTTTTATAAAAGCATGTTTGCGAGTACGTCCAACATTTGTAATTACAATGCCACACCATTTAAAAAAAATGTTTAAACAATGTTGTCAGGTGATGGCTTAAGCATCTCAAACTGTCTCTGATTGAGGCTTCCAGTCTTCCTCAGTATTTTGTTCTTAATATAAAAATAATATGAATAATATGAAGGTGTGGGAATTTGGGGGACAGGTGCTCAAACTGTTCTGTATCTCGCTCTTGGTGGTGGTTATACAACTGTATACCTTTGCCAAAACTCCCAGAACTGGGTCTGGCCTGTTTGACTCAGTGGATAGAGCATCGGCCTGTGGACTGAAGGGTCCTGGGTTCGATTCCAGTCAAGGGCACGTACCTCAAATGCAGGCTCGATCTCCGGGCCTGGCTGGGGCACAAACAGGAGGCAACCAATCAATGTGTCTCTCACATCAATGTTTCTCTCTGACTCTTCCTCTCCCTTCCTCTCTCTTTAAAAGTCAATGGAAAAATATCCTCAGGTGAGGATTAAAAAAAAACAAACACCAAAAATTCCCAGAACTGTATACTAAAAAGTTTTATTTTATGTCAATTAAGCCTATTTTTTAATGGAAAAATAAGTTATTTGGTATTTTGCTTTGTATTTACCCAAATGAGTTGAATTGCAGTTTTGACCCAGTTGTAAATTTCTCTTTAAGTGCCCCCAAAATAATCCACTTAGTCTTTGAGACAAACAAGGCAGATTTTACTGGAGATTTGGTTTGGGAAGAAGAGATTTACATTCCAAATCCTTCTCAGCTAAAGAGTTTCCGTGGCCTCTGTCCACTTCTCCACTCTTGTCCCTTAGGAACCTACACGGACCCCAAATGTTTCTCCCTGGATTATGAGGACCCGTTTATCTCTCTGCCTGTGCCCTCAAATCACATGTCAGGAGTAACTGCCAAGTGTTGGATGTGGCTGCAAACATGCCTTTAAACATCACTCTGCAAGTAATATTTATTGGTTTAATGGTGTTGAAAGTAAACACATCATGGTGCGCAGAACAACTGTCCCGGTGGGCAGTATCCATCGGCCTCACAGAGCATCAGGGGTGTGGAGGCCAAGGATACCGGTGAGACCTCTTGAAAAGTGACAAGAACTAGCATGTCAAAACAAGAACGGAACAAAACTGCAACCTTGCAGCCCTCCTTCATCTCCAACTTCTCTACTAGATCCTTCTTTTAAGTTTTTAAATATGCTCAAAATCTGTTCCATCTTTTAGAAGAAATCCCCACCCCACTCTCCCCCCAGGTATCATCCTGTGTCATTCCTGTCCTTCATGGCCACATTATCTAGTAAGAGCTGCCCCTGTTCTTCCTCTTCTCACTCCAAAAGCACTTTCCCGGCCCTGGCCCCACAATCTTCTAAACGGGCTTTGGTTCTGGTCAATAATTTCTATGTTGATGAAAGCAGCCAATGCTCTGTAATGCTCATTTAAATGGACCTTAACACGTGAAGCGTCATGTCAGTCATCGGTGACTGACACTATACTTTCCGTTTGGACCTCGTCAGTCTCCTGCGGCCAGCATATCGGTGAAATCGGATATCACAGGCTAAACGGAAAGGAAGACAAAACGTGTTAAAATAACACCTGGCCCTGAAGAGTCCCCATGTGTGGCTCTCCTCCCCTCTGGCTCTCCCTGTCCATCCCCTTTTAGCTTCTCCTCTGTCCACATCTTTCCGTGTGGTTCTCTAGGCTTCTCCCTAGACTACTTCCTTCCCTTTCACTCTCTCCCTCTACACCATCTCCTCCATTCCACCGCTTCATCCACAGTACTTTTGTTGATTAAGACCAAAATCTGTTATCTGCAGCCCAGCTCTTTCCTCTGAGTTCCAGACTCATCTATCCAGTGGCCTTGTCTGACGTCTACCTGGTAATCTCATTCTGGACCACTAGACAGGCCACCGTCAGGAAATGGAACCATCATCCGGTAACCACCGAGGGGTGACCCTTTTCACATTTGGTGACATACCCCGTCATTTATTTAGCCCTATTGATGTTACTTCCTGGATATTTCTCAAATCCCGATTTCCCCCCATCTCCACAACCACAAACTTGATGGGTCATTCCTCTTTCATTCTTGTCCTTCTCGGATGTTTGAGTTTAAAAGAGAGATGCCTGCCCCACTGGCATGGCTCAGTGGTTGAGCATAGACCTGTGAACCAGGAGGTCACGGTTCGACTCCCAGTCAGGGCACATGCCCGGGTTGTGGGTTCGATCCCCAGTGTGGGGCCTCCAAGAGGCAGCTGATCAATGAGTCTTATCATTGATGTTTCTATCTCTTGTTCCCTCTCCCTGCCTCTATGAAATCAATAAAAAAAAATTTTTTTAAATTATGCCTGTTGGTCCTGTTTAAAATTCTTCAGTAACTTTTCCCAAACTCTTGGAATGAAGCCCATAATCGTTAGCTTGGCCTCCAAGGCCAGCCCAGTGTTTGCTGCCTGCCTGTCCAGCTTCTCCCCAGCTGTCTGTCTCATCACTCGGATCTGCTTTCAGCTCCTCGCACGTTTTTCTTTTTCACCTTCTGAGCAGATGCCGCTCCCCGTGCCTAGAGTGTTCTCCACCCTTTCCCCTTGCAGCTTCCTGCCTCTCCGCTCTCAGGGCTGGGTCTAAGGCCACTTCCTGTGCTGCCTCACATCTAAACCCCCATGCGACAGGCTACCCAAATTTTCTTTACTCTTAACACGTATTGTAATAATTTGTGCAATCCTGTTTACTTTCCCTGCTAGACGGAAAGTTCCGTGTTTGTTCAGTCGCAGATATTTATCTTTCCTTCTGGCGACACAGCACTTGAACTTTCTATGCTGGCAGAATTAACCACTTGATGAATCCTGGTGGGAGGGGCAGGAAGGGGCAGACCACGCCCCCCGACTCCCAGCCTCTCCTGTAGGGAGGACATGAGCAACCCCCCAGTCGGCACACTGTGGGAAGATTTTGATGCAAGAACTGGCAACACAGAAGGAAAAGGTGGGACACACTCCTCTCCTTCGGGCAGAAGTGGTGGCGGCGGCTGCAGGGTGGGTGAGCTCCTGGGGCAGAAGCAGCTTTGGTGCTGGCTGCCAAGTGAGGTCCTCGGAGAATTGAAAAATGCACTGTCTGGTGTTCAGCAGTTTCCCTCAGTTCTGCAGTGGCTCTCGGCCCTCTTCATGACTGTCACTTGTAACCAGCTTTTTAATAGACCCCACGCACATCAGGGTCAGCCGACACCAGCTACCATCGCGGGTGCGGGAAGAGTCCCTGGCCTGCTGCACGTACACAGTGAATGTTTGCTGGTTAGAAGAATGCATGAAACAAAAGGGTCACATGTGCTTTTGTGGAATGAAGATCCCTTATTCTTACACAGAATAACTTTTAAAACTTGCATCCACCTGACATTTAAATGGCAAAAACCACAAATGTCAAACTAAAGTTTGGAAAACACTGCATTAGTTGATATGGGAAATTCCTTTAAAATTGTGTTCACTGCATTAATGTGCGATTTTTTTTCCCACCAGAAAAAAGTCACATCCATCAAAGAATAAAAGTTGACTCAGCCACCAGGGAGCATGCATTCTGTTAAGGACGTTTGACTAAAATCCAAAGGATTCAGAAGCTGTTCTAGGAGGAAGAATGCAGGCGAGACCTCCCTCATTCATTTACTAAACTTAGATTTTCTCTTCGGTAAAACCAAAAAAGCAACTACCTCAGATGAATTGCTGTGAGAACTAAAGAATGTGAGAGAGCAGAAGTCAATGTCTGGTCCATGCCAAATGTTTCCATATTCCTTTTCCGCCTTGCTCCTCATCTAAAACAGTGATTTATTAAATTACACGGCTAAAACAGCAAAGTTTAAGAAACCACTGGTACTGAGTTTTTTCATGCTATTTTGACCTTGAATTACACCCCCCAAAATATGGATTCTTTGGCAGGAACATTATAGTATTTATAAAAGCAGATATAAAAATTAGCGTTCAGAAATGGTTGAAGTGTATGGATTTTCTTTTTCAGATTTATTTGTTATGCTGAAGTTAGTGATGCCCCAATGGATAGCTTGAAGCTTAAATCTATCTTCACACAAGGATTATCAGTGTTGCCAAATGTAACAGAACATGCACGCTGACAACACTGCCTGTGTTTGATCTGATTCCATTATTTGCCAGATCTACCATGAGAATGGTTGACAAGTATTTTCAAGAATACTAATTACTGTAGAAGTTAGAAGCTGTGATTTTCAGGATATAAATGGACACTTCAGAATTATTTCAGAAAAACTTAGAAACCCTAGATGCTTCATTTCCTACCATAAATGTTTGGGTTTTGTTAACTTTTAATGACTCCAAAAGTCCTTCTCCCCCTTTCCAAGATTAATGTCCCCCCTGAGTCCATAATACACCTTACTCCTGCCAGAATCTCATTCCATTATTTATCTATTCTGCATACCTTTAACATTTCCTTTGCACTCTCTCCTTAGCCTACAAACTTACTCCTTCCTCTTATCCCAGCATTAGAGGCCCAGTGCACGAAATTCGGGGGGGTGTCCCTCAGCCCAGCCTGCACCCTCTCCAATCTGGGACCCCTCAGATTGCGGGGCAGCCTGGGCAAGGGGCCTGTGGTAGTTTGCAGGCTGGCCACACCCCCATTGGGGTGGGGGGCTCCACTGGGGATGGTGCCAGCCTGGGTAAGGGGCTGAGGGCTGTTTTCAGGCTGGCCATGCTCCCCAGCAGGGACCTTCACCCCAATGGTGGCATGGTCAACCTGGGTGAGGGGCTGAGGGCCGTTTGCAGGCCCCTCCTTCAGCGGCCGGCCAGGGCGGGTGGGAAGCTTGGGTCGCCCCCAGCGACCCAAGCCTCCCATGCGCTTGGGCCGGCTCCGTAGCCACCACCCACAGGCCCCTCCTTCAGCAGCCGGCCAGGGTGGGCAGGAAGCTTGGCTTCCTCCATCGCCAAGGGCAACCCAAGCCTCTCACCCACTCCGGCTGGCTCCGTGGCTTCTGCCATCTTTGTCCCACTAATTTGCATACTCACTCCTGATTGGCTGGTGGGCATCGCAAAGTGATGCTTAATTTACATATTTCTCTTTTATTAGTGTAGATAAGCAAATGATCCTACCATCTCTCTTTAAAATCCTCTCCCTCACTTTCTTTGTCTCTATACTGAGAAAAGCCAACACTTGCTCACTTGCTACTCATTCATTAACCTAATTACAATCTTCTCCAGGTCCCCTCAGAAAATGCTCTTGTAAAGATGGGCAGTGATTCGACTGTCAAGTTAAAAAACTTCCCTTAACCTCTAACTTTGACAGGACTGATTGCCGCCTCCTTTTTGGGGGGTTCTCCTAAAATACTCACTTTTTTTTTTGCTTCTCCTCTGCTCTATCTTCAAATGTTAAACACTTCATTGCTATTTGAACTTTCTTCTCCCCTCGTGTTTAAATCTTTAAATACTGTATAATATATACACATGTGTCTCAGTGTTTCACTTCCACTCCAGACCTTTCTCCCGAGTTCTGGTTCTATTCAAGAAGTGGTTCTGTTCAGACCAGCTCAATGCATTCAAAACAGAAACTCCTTCTCTCTCCTTATCACTCTACTAGAGGCCGGTGCATGAAAATCCATGCACTGGAGGGGGTCCCTCAGCCCGGCCTGCCCCCTCTCACAGTCCAGGAGCCCTCAGGGGCGGGAGGCGACCCGGCAATCAGGGGAAGGTGATGCCCCATCACACCTCTGCTGCTGCCACTGCCAGCAGCGCAAGCCTCGGCCGGGCCTGGACCTGAGCCTCAGGCGGCCCTGGGGGGGCTGGGGAGCTGAGGGGACTGGGGGACTCCGGAGGCAGGCGCACTGGCGGGGCTGGGGGGGCTGGG
>NW_005372122.1:143014-167000 GCF_000412655.1 Myotis brandtii
CAGTCAATTAGCATATTCCCTCCTTATTGGCTGTGGGCACCACCATCTTTGAGGGCGGAGCAGTCAATTAGCATATCCCTCTTTATTAGATAGGATTCCTTCTCCTGTCCTTTCTCAGTTAATGGCATCGATAATGACTCAGGCTCTCCTCCAACCCCCACCACCATAAAAGCACACATGCCTTCTTCCTCTCTTAGTCATCTTCCCACCACTGCCCTTAGCTTCGCGCCGCATGCCTACATACCTGCCCTAGGGTCACAGCCCCTTCTTCGTTCCCTACAGAACGGAAGGCTCTTGCCTCTGCACTTTCCTTCGCGCTTTCATAACTGTCTAAAACTTAAGTCTTTAACCAATTCTCTGCTTTCAGTAAGCCCCTCGAAGGCATTCCACTGACTACACACAAGTAAGCTCAACTCTAGAGGCCACATACATTTCAATTTGGTTCAGCAGTAAATTACACTTTCAGTTTCCTCTCCGCAGTGTTTCCAGCCACACTGAATTTCATGCTATTTCTGGGACGTATTTTCACATGCCAGTTCCTGCAGTTCCCTTCACAGGCATGCTATGCTCTTCACTCCCTTTTGCACCTGTTGGGCACTTACTTGTCTCTCAATACGTCACCTCCTGTACGAATAAGGTCCTGACACTCCTGGGCAGAATAAGAGCTCTGAATGCCAGTAACATGGCACTTCAGGCCCTTCTCCAACCATCTCACTGTGTGGTGCCCGCTCCCGAGCGCAGGCCTCTCCCGGGCAGGAGTGCCTTCCCTCCCGCAGTGCCTGCTTGGACAGTCAGGCCCCAGGACTTGAGGAACTCAATGGTATAACTGTTCCCGTCTCCTCTAACTCCCAGGCAACACACATGACAGAAATGGTACACAAACAGAAACGGTTTTGTGAGAGCTTTAATGGCACAAATGATTATAGCTACAAGTTATACATGTATTGTAAACGGTATATAATGATACAAAGTGCTAACTAAATAGATGAAGAATGCAGAATCACTTTGGCTCAGTTAATTCCAATAATTTCAACAACTGGTTCACTTAAAAATTCATCTGCCTGGCTAAGTCTTCAATTTTTAGAACAGTAAATATTTGTACTGCAATCAAAGTAACTTGTTGCACTTTTCAATGTGCAAGTTTGTACAGTTTTACTCTTGACTCTATTTATAAATATTTTAAGCCAGTTTTTATCACACAGTAGAAAAACGAAGCCTGCCTTTTCATCTCCAAGTTGTAAACAGGTGTAAAGCTTTTTAAACATTACTCTTAAAATGTCAACTCTTAATTGTTGGATTCTCCTTTCCAATCACATAGTCTGTTTCTGTTCAACACAAATCTGGGGAGGAGCATAAATATCTGTCCCGTAAGCTAGTGCTACCAATAAACACTGCATGATTCCACCTTATAGAAGTTCTACTGTGACCATGTAATAAACAGGACAAAATTTCACTGGTATTTTTAAGAAAAAGGGCAAAACTAAATTTATTTTCAATGTTGAAAAAATATCATTAATATACCGATAGAACTGTTACTGAATTTCAAAAGAGAGCGATGCAGTGCCTGTACAAAGTTGGTCTTATTTTAAGAATAATTTTGCTTTTCCCTCCCATAATGCCAAATTGTATATTATAGCAGTTTAATTATTTAGTTCTCTTAACTTTACCAGCTTTTCCAATTTTATTCAGGCTTTTCAAAATCAGTGGATCATCAAATTTTTGTTCTTCTCAAAGAAATTTAAATATGAACACTTGAAATAAATAGGTTACAGAAGACAAATCAAGTGTTACCAGGTTTAAGAATAACATAGAAACAAGGTATAATAAAAAGATGTCCAAAATTATTTAGCATACATTGCTAGAAAGAAACATAAAGTAAAATAATTCAGAAAACTATTTTGTATATATCATCTCTTTCTTAAAGATAGCTAGCTATATTCCTGAAAAAAAAAGATAGTCAGAAATTATTTTTTTGTTACTCGGTACGTTATTTTCCACTATAACACAAATTTTTAAAAACTTGATGTGAGAGAGAAGAGTTAGTTTCTGCAAACTGGCAAACCTGGTTGTCAAAGTGTTTTTATTCAAGTCAACCTGATGTACTTTATTTAATGAGTATTTTGCTAGTTTTAAAATTAACAATGGTCTCTAAATATTCAATAGTAATGTCTATATCATAAACAGTAATTATTTATATATAAAACATGTAATAGTATCCTTCAGAGTCATGCTATGTGTTTTGAAACCCAATAAATCTACTTGAAATAATTGGTAATCCTGATGCTTTCTAACAATTTGGTCCTAAAGCTTCACATTTTAGAAAAAAACACACAAAAAGTATGTCATTGAAGGAAGTTGTTGAGAGTTCTGGAACGTGAGGAGTTGAATGTATCTGAAAAGATGGCTACAAGAGAGAATGACCAGTGCCTGCAGGATCACAGGAATCACCGTGGGGAGATTATACAGTAAACATTAAAAAGGAGAGGTCAGAAAAAAACAAATGGCATCTTTTCAGAACTGTGTCAAATGTTCCCACAAACCAAGTCTGTTTTCAAAGCTGCACAAGTGCTTGGAATAACTCGGAAACAATCACCTGTGGAGTTTAAAGGCTTCCGAGTGTGCGTGATCTTCCTGAAACAATATGCCGATATTTATACTGCAAACTGGACCTCATTCCAAAGCCTCTTCTTAGAAAAAAAAACTTTTTTTTTAAATTTAAAGAAAGTCATGAAAAATTCACATGCAGCTAATAAACACAAAAATACCCAAAACACACACAAATCCCAAAAGCAATTTCATATTTCTAGGCCTGAGACGTTCCTTATCAGAAATAAAGATTCTACACCATAGAAAAGACAGCATTACAACCTACTAGTATTAAAATCTGCTGATGTATTTTAGTTCTTATTCTATTTCACACCCATAGACCGTATCCTACAAATTAAAAGGTGCCATTAGGAGGTTTAGACAAAGCTGGTTTAAAATAAATTTTTATTGCCCAAGGTATTTTTTTCTTGTGTCTTGCGTGTTTGTTTGTTTTTCTTGTTTCCTTTTTTAATAACTATAAATTCAAGCTTAAGGAAGCTTGCCTTTTTCTTGAAAAACAAAACAACAAAGCTTTTACGTCATTTGCTAGTCTTCTCTCGTTTTATGAGCGAGATGGTAGTCATCTTGAGAGAGTAAAATTTATACCATGAGTGATTCTGGTCTAAGTCTGGTGGCACTAAAAGGAGACAATAGCATTATTGACAAAATTATTATATGCTGGTGGCATTTGCGGAAAAGAAGCCCTTGCAAATTTCTAAACAACAGTAAACTCTGTTAGGAAATTCTAAAGTCTTACAGGCCCAAAGAGAATGAGGTTAGTAAAATGCCTCAACAGAGTTTGAATAAAATACTGAATTTGAGAGTTACTGGAGCTTGGATATGTAAAAATAGGACTGTAGGTTGGGTCATGCTTACAAGGGTCTCAAGTTCAAATAAACTACTGTGACAATACACCACTTCACAGGGCGCACGTGTTCCCGGGGCTCCTGGCCTTCAATAGGTGCTGGCAGAAGATGTGCTCAGTTGCTTTCCAATATAGATGCTGAAAGGAAACAAGCGCACATGTTCACGGGCTGCGGCAGCTCTGCACCAGCGCCTCCCCAGGCTCAACTCTAGTAACCACCAACCTTTCAGTCCTTATAAAAGGCTCAAAAAGTCTAAGTGCCCAGTTCCCTAGCGTTCTCCCTGAAATCCTCACTGACTTACTAAAACTAGTCTCCTGCCAGCCAACTGGTTTAATACGATTACGTTTTAACCCATTAGGCAGGCCTGGCCAGCACAGGGGCAGTGACCAGACAAAGGAGAGCTGAGGGAACAGGCCCATCACAGAGCAAAGCAGAGCCAACCTCCTTTGGATTACTCCTTCGTGGAGACAAAAAAATTCCACTTTTTTTATAGATTGACCCTTCAGATACAAAATATAGTAATATATCAAATTATAAAGCTGCCAGTGCTTTACTTTAAGAGGGCTCTTACTAACAGTTTAACTCTTAGGAGCCTAATAGTACTTTTCTATGCAGAGTAAGTATTTTGCCCTTAAATAACATAAGCCGAAGGGAAGTTAAAGAAAATATGGAATTAGTCCCCTGTGCCTCCCCCCACACCCCCCGCCGAGCACAGCCAACTATTTAAAATTCTTTTTTCTACATTCACCTATAACAACAGTTACACTTAGGCCAGCAAGAGAAATAGTCTGGGTTCATGAAAGGAAGAGATACTACAAGGTACAAAAACCAACCTCTTGAAGGCAAATGAACTACTGTGCAGTCAATGCTGTGGGGGAATTTCAACTCATCAACCCCTGTCCCCACACCAATCCTATACAACATTCACACACTCCCTTCCTCCACAAACACCTTCCTGTGCTGATGTGATCACTGTCCTCAAAAGCAGACCATGCACTCAGAAAGACAAAAGGGTGTGTGGAAAAGCCATGCACGTTTCCATGGTCATGACTATGAACATCTGTCTGGTATGCTGAGCTCCTTAAAGGGGATCTAAGGGATGATGTGCCTTTTGATTATTATAAAGAGAAAGTGACCCACTGGACATGCTTAAAGAGAGTAACAGTTATGTCTTGGAAAATAATTAACAGCTAATGTTTAACTCCTAAAATCTTTCAAAATCTATTTCCTCAATTATTCAAATCAAGAAAAAAAAAAGAATTTAAAAGACATGCCTGAAAAATTAATGAATTATAGGTAAATGTGGGATTAATTTTAGAATAATAAATAAAAATGCTACAAAAAGAAAAAACAACAACAGTATCCTCAAACAACTTACCAGTTTTACTCAAGGACTATACAATAAAATGGTGTATTGTCCCAGCTGGGATGAAAAAAGTTCCCACCAGCCCCCAAATTTACACACTGAAGATTAGTTTAAGATTTAAATCATCTTGAGTAATTTATAAGCAACAACAACAAAACCCAAAAAAGAAAAAATCAGTCATAGATGAGAACACTTAAAATGATCACTTTGGCCCTAGCCCGTTTGGCTCAGTGGATACAGCGTCAGCCCACAGACTGAAGGGCCCCGGGTTCGATTCCAGTCAAAGGCACATGCCCGGGTTGTGGGCTCGATCCCAGTGTGGGGCATGCAGGAGGCAGCTGATCAATGATTCACTCTCATCACTGATGTTTCTATCTCTCTTTCCCTCTCCCTTCCTCTCTGAAATCAATACAAATATATTTTTTAAAAATGATCACTTTGGAAATTAATATGAACAACCTATTTTTCAAATAAGAAAAAAACTCTACTATTAAAAATGCCTAAAAGTATACCAACCTTAGTAATTCTTTTAAACTCACACCCTATTTGCACTAAAACTTTAAAAGCAAAACAATACAAACAACTTTCACATGTATTTCTTTCATCTGGAAATAAAATATGAGGATAAAATGAGCAGGAAAAAAAAACTCCAAACTGTTATGAATTGACCAGTACTTACCCTAGCCCCAAAGCCAAAACATGAGAAAGGAAGAGAGATGGAATGAACACCTTAAGAAATTCCGCAGAGAAAATGCCCCCCTTCTTCATGGCTCCACTTTTCCTCATGCTTAAAGAAACAGAACGTTTAGGGTGCCTGAAGTGGAACTCCCTGGGGGAAGAAATGCAGAAGTAGGGATCAGAAATGCATTTGCTAAAAGTACCTTGGGAAATAGCAGGTCCACTGCATATACAGGCACTGTATCCACTGAAAAACATGTGAGAACTTACTTCGGGGGAATGTTTTCAGGCCTACTGGACCAGTCGGACACCCAGTCTACACTTTTCTTCAAAGTATCAACTTCTTTCTCGCCTTCTACAACTTCTTCTTCTGACTGTAAAGGAGAATTCAAACTTTAAAAAAAGACAAAAAGAAAGACCTGTTCTTCCAACAACAAAAGACAAATCTAGACAGAAAATCATAAGGCTATAAATCAGTCTTTTTATGTAGGAAACATGCCATTTTTCTAAAAAGGCTGACAAAATAATTGAAAATCAGAGTATTTAATGTCTTAAAAAGAACTTGAGTGAGTTTCACTGTTTTTTATATCTAAGCATAAAACATGAACCTGAAACATCAAATGAAGCCTCAATAAAAAAAAAAAGTGAAACTGAAAAAAGCATTATTTGAGGATATGCTATCTAAAGTGTGGAAAATGTTAATAATTAAACTGGGTGATGCTTATATGAAGGTCCAATGTAATACCCACTTTACTTTTGTATGTGTTTAAAACTTTTCATAATTAAAAATAAAAGGGAACATATCAAAAAGTACATGCTAACAAATATTAAGTGATGAGAAAATAAATAACTTAGAGACTTGATGAGGAAACAAATAATCCTATATAATAAAGAGCTAATATGCAAATGGTCATCACACCCTCACACCCTCACACCGTAACAGCTCAGACACTAAACACTGGGGAGAGAGGAATGGGGACCAGCCAGGCACAAAAGAGCTTGCTAGAGAGGAAAGAGGACCAGCCAGGCTGCGGGCTGGCAGAGGGACAAGCCACCCACCCAACGGTCCTGGGTGCCAGCACCTGTGTCTGCAGCCAGCCCGGGGGGAAGCCGTCCTGGGTGCCTGTGGCCGGCCTGAGGGAGGGAAGCCTGGGTCCCGGGTGCAGGGTGAGGCAGAGGCAGTTAGGGGCGATCAGGCCAGCAGGGAAGCAGTTAGGGGTGATCAGGCTGGTACGGGAGCAGTTAGGGGCGATCAGGCAGGCAGGCAGAGGTGTTAGGGACAATCAGGCAGGCAGGCAGGCAGAGAGGTTAGAAGTGATCAGGCAGGCAGGCAGGTGAGAGGTTAGGAACCAGTGGTCCCAGATTGTGAGAGGCAGTTGATCATCCCCTAAGGGGTCCTGAATTGGAGAGGGTGCAGGCCGGGCTGAGGGACCTCCCCACACTCCGTGCACGAATTTCGTGCACTGGGCCTCTAGTAGTATATATTAAGCATATATCGAGAGACAAGTGATTCTAAGCACTTTCCATGTATTAACTTTTACCTTGCAACAACCTATAAAAATAGGAACTATTAATATTCCATTTTTATACATGAGGAAACTGAGATATAAGTTCAGTAACTGCCTAAGGTTCCTAAGCAGTAAGCAGCAGGTCCAGAATCCAGACCCAGGCAAAATGTCTCTAGAGCCTCCACTCCTCAGCATTAGGTTTCACTCCCTGAAGATTATACTTTTCTAGACAAGTCACAATCCAAACACTTCCCCAGGTTTATTCAACTACTTAAGCCAGAAGTTTTTTTGGAATACGTTATTTTATACTGAGTCAGAATTTGCCATCTTTCATATAAAAAAATGAAAAAGAAAACCCTTTTCTCTTTAATAATAATCTAAATTTTTCTGGCCAAGAGCAATCAAATTTTCCAAAAGCTTCTTTCAACAGAACCCACAGGAATGAGACATTCCTAAAAATGACACAGCATTATTTGTTCACTTTTAGGGAATGTGATGCTATGACCTCAAACCAAAGGATCTCAAAGCTAAGGATTGTTTTTGATTTGCTATTTTGTTAAACGGGGTTGTCTTTGACCAAAGCTTTCATTCTTATCCATCAGCAGTTATGCAATGCAGAACTTGACATATCCCTGTGATTCTTTTTTTTTTTAAATATATTTTATTGATTTTTTACAGAGAGGAGGGAAGAGGGATAGAGAGTTAGAAACATCGATGAGAGAGAAACATCAACCAGCTGCCTCCTGCACACTCCCCACTGGGGATGTGCCCGCAACCAAGGTACATGCCCTTGACCAGAATCGAATCTGGGACCCTTCAGTCCGCAGGCCGACGCTCTATCCGCTGAGCCAGACCAGTTAGGGCGCTGTGATTCTTTTTGACAGGTGTAGTTCTCTGTGGAATAGCTGCCTGGGGAAGGTAGCTTCAGATACTCTCTAGACACAGATAGTCCCTTTCATTATCAAGCCAAAAATCCCTGTGGAGCTTTGCTACTCTGCAGTATCATTCTTATTTTGTTCAGCCAGACTTAGCAAATTCCACTGGATGACACAATGTAGCCTTTAGGACTAAGCTTTTCCACTGGGTATTGAGATTACTCAGAATCATGAGTTGGCTCCTTAGAGTAAATCTAAAAAATTCCAAATAAAAAACCATAAATTGTTACAATTTATTTATAGATCAGTTCATGTACACACAATGTCTGACTATATTCAACACACTGCAGGTCTTTCCTGTTACCTTTCCAACTTTGATCTCACATGTCTCTCTAAAACTGCTCAAAGGTTTTAGGCTTAGCCCTAACTGGGTTGGCTCGGTGGATAGAGCGTCAGCCTACAGACTGAAAGGTCCCAGGTTCAATTCTGATCAAGGGCATGTACCTTGGTTGCAGGCACATCCCCAGTAGGAGGTGTGCAGGAGGCAGCTGATCAATGTTTCTCTCTCATCAATGTTTCTAACTCTCTATCCCTCTCCCTTCCTCTCTGTAAAAATCAATAAAATATATTTTTAAAGGTTTTAGGCTTAAATTTGTGAACGAAGTAGTATTTCATCCTTTCTGGGACAATGAAAATGTAATAAAGTATTTTGTTCTACTTTTTAAAAAGAAGATGTACTTTTCTCTCAGATGAGTTTAAAATCGGGGTCCTAAGCTCTCCATCCAGCTCTCCTCACTTAGTACCAGCCCTGTGCTTCCTTCTATTCATCTTAAATTTTCCAGTTTTAGATTTTAATTGTCTTTCAACTCTGAGAATTCCAGAATATGGTAAAAATGCACTTATTCTAATTAAATAAAAGTCATGCTTTCAACCAAATCAATAACCCTCTCTCTACACCTATTCAAGTAGCAGATTATGATCATGTTGGCCTGTCCTCAGGTGGAAGGCCCTTCCCTTCTATTCACTTACATTGTCCTTCTCTGGCTCACCTCAAGTTTTTAGGTCTCTAAGCATGGATAGTAAACTGCATACTGTGGGGTCCATGTTCAAGTAAATCAGTTTACAAAAGGGAAAAGGGAAGACAATTTCAGTTTCTATCATATTCCAAAGATGCCCAACACTGGGTAGGCCTCTTTGGTCCCAGAAACACACTCCAAAAATGCCTTCAAGAGACAATCTATGGTCCATTTTCTGCTACAAAAGTGAGACTCTTAAGGATTATCATCCTAAAAGTATAGTTTGAATGACCTTTTGCCTAAAAGCATTACACCTTGGGCTTCCTCATACTGTAAGTCACCAGACATGTTTTAGCTCATTCTCAAGACCTTGTGCGCCCTCCTGAAATCAATCCCATTCATTGACTTACTGTAGTAGAGGAAGCAGGGGTCAGAGGCTCAGGCAGCCCTGGTTTCCCTCTGGCTCTGTCACTTGCTTTATAATCTTAGATAAGGAGCCTAATTAAGACAAAGCCGCACCTTTCCCATTTGTCCATGGATACAACAGCACCTCTCTCACTGCACTGAGAACATTAAATGTGGGAAAAATTTAAAAAAAATAAATTTAGCACCAATAATATATCTAATATACCTTTCCTTTCTCCTTAGAAAAGGCTAAAAATGTCATATTCCTCATATAGACATATAAAAATATTTAGTAACAGCAAGTACCATAATAGTCATCTGTTAACTGTTTTTAACTGTTTCCTAACCCTAAACTTGCTTCTCATTCATGGAAAAAAAAAAAATCCACCCTCCCAAGCCCTAAAGTGATTAATTTTAAATTATCACTTCTGCAATTCAAGAAAAAAATTTAGCCCGGCCAGAGTGACTCAGTGGTTGAGCATCGACCTATGAACCAGGAGGTCACGGTTCAATTCCCAGTCAGGGCACATGCCCCTGTTGACCCCCAATGAGGGGCACGCAAAAGACAGTCAATCAATGATTCTCTCTCATTACTGATGTTTCTATCTCTCTCTCCCTCTCCCTTCTTCTCTGAAATTAATAAAAATTTATTTTAAAAAAAAGTTTAAATGGCCTTTTGAAAGTTAAAATAAATAGTACCATTGATGTTTCCCTCACTAAAAGTCTTACTCTAAAAGATACTCTGTTTAAACTGACTGATCTGATTAGTAATATCGCTTACCCAGGGCTTGATGAGAACCAAAGTTCTTTTAGGTACTTGTTTCTGAATAGGGATCACACTAGCAATGCTATGATAACCTGACACAGAGGCCAAAAGTCTTACATTTTCAACTCTAGACGTCCACTTAAATTCAATTGTTAGTTAAGCCTAAGTGTACACCAGCTACTCCATGAGCCAAGCAAGAGAGCACTTACCACAGTGTTCCATTAGGTCGTTAGGTAGATTATTAGAGGGAAAAAAGTGTATGTGGAGGGTGAGGGAGATCTAAGGTCAACTAAATAATTGGGAAATACAGATTTCTTTACTGCAGGAACTGTCAGAGCCTTTAATATGTTACCACCTGCTGTGACTAATGGTGTGTGAGGGTGAGGAAGCCCAGGTCTGCATTATTTTCCACTTACTTGACTTCAGAACTACCTTATGGAGCTTTCCATTGAGCAAATGTTCCTCAAAACAGCTTTACACATTTGGAAAATGCTAACCTAGTTTTCAACATATCTGTACAAAAGACATTATGGATTGAGGACATTTTCCTAGCAACAGACTACAGCAAAGAATTAACTTCATTTCTCTATCTTGGGATTTCTTAGCACATGTCTGCCATGGAAATTTCATAGACTTTCCTCTTCATTGTTATAGTTTACTGCATATGGCCAACGGACATACAAAAGCCAGCAATTCAACAAGTCCAATCAGACATCTTCCTATATGAGAGCCTTGCTTCTACATAAGCTTCTCTGCAGAATAGAGTTCATCATAAATTTGTATCCAATTCCAGAGGTTTCCTAAGTTTCAGAGAACAGCACAAATACAGCATAGTCAAGGTAGGAAGAAACCGTGCAGCCTTCTTTCACAAAGAATGCTAGGTGGATCCCAGACAACATGCAAACATTTCTAGTGCAAAGGTTTAAGACATTGTACAGTGAGAACCCCACAAAGTTCTTATTAGAATTTATTTAAACATTCATTTAACATATATTCTTCAGACACCTTAACACAAGAGAAAAGGACAATGATTCCTTCCTCAAAAATTTAAACGACACTTTTAGGTGACCTGACGTATCAAGTTAAGGGTTGGCTATGAACATTCTAAACTGCTAACAATTATTTACTTACTAGAGGCCCAATGCACGAAATTCGTGCAAGAGTAGGCCTCCCTTCCCCCGGCTGCCAGCACCGGCTTCCCTCCGGCACCCGGAACCCAGCCTTCCTTCCAGCCACCAGCAGGCACCCAGGAGCCGGGCTTCCCTCGCAGCCCCAGCTTTGTCCAGAAGGTCGTCCGGAAGGGACGTCTGGTCTAATTAGCATATATTTTTACTAGAGGCCCGATGCATGAATTTGTGCACAGGTGGGGTCCGGTTGGCTCACCCAGATGAGGGTCCATCAGGGGTGGGGCCAGCCGGGGAAAGGGGCCGCAGGCGGTTGGCTGGCTGGCCCCGCCCCCAATCAGGGTGTTGGGGCAAGCTGGGGGGAGGGGCCAAGAGAGGACTCCAGGGCGTGTCAATTCCTCTCTTGCTCAGTCCCAATCAGCCGAACCCCAGCAGCAAGCTAACCTACTGGTCGGAACATCTGCCCCCTGGTGGTCAGTGCATGTCATAGCGAACAGTTGAGTGGTTTTAGCATATCATTAGCATATTACGCTTTGATTGGTTGAATGGACGACCAGACACTTACCATATTAGGCTTTCATTATATAGGATTATTATAGATCATAAATTTTATAATGTAAACCTTTATAAGCTTCCAATACTATATCCACCTATATTTCCAACAATGTCAACTCCTACTGAACTGCATTTATCTTCTTTAACTTAAGGAACCTATGTAATTTAGATCAATTTTTTCCTAGCTGTTGAAATTCACCTTAAAAGTCATTGCTTTCATTTTGGACACAGAATACCTGGTTCTACAATAACCTTTCTTTTCATTTATTTTGTGACCTTAAATAAGTTATAGCTTGGTTTTCTATTTATAAATTCCAGAAACTAGCCTGGAATACTGAAATGATCCATCATAGACAAGAATTTTCCAAGTCTTTTAGGGTGTTGTCCCCAAATTTTCAGTTGTAAAGGAGCACAACAAGGACTTTATCATCTTCAGTGAATTCTAAAATCAGAAAACTGAGTAACTTAAAACAGCTTCAAACTATTTTTTTAAAGTCTTATTTTTAAAAAAAAAATATTTTTATTGATTTCAGAGAAGAAGGGAGAGAGGGGAGAGATAGAAACATCAATGATGAGACAGAGAATCATTGATTGGCTGCCTCCTGCCTACTGGGAATCGAGCCCGCAACTCGGGCATGTGCCCTTGACTGGAATTGAACCCGGGACCCTTCAGACCGCAGGCCGACGCTCTATCCACTGAGCCAAACCAGCTAGGGCAAGTCTGCTTATTCTTTAAAATATTTTAGCTCAACATACTTAGAGGCTTGTATTTTCCCTAGTTATTTCTTGTAAATCATAAAAATAAATTATCACACCCACACAAACACACATACACACCTGAGAGCTATGGTCCCTGCTGGTGTGCATTTCCACATCAAACATAATTTGCCCATCTTCTTGTGGGGAAGGGCTAGAAGAAAAAGAATTGAGCCATTAGTTTTCATTCCATTTTGTCAAATAAATTAGCCTCTACTGGAAATTAGAAAATTGAAAGTTACAGTAGTATGGCTTTGAAAAGCAGCAAATCAGAAGTATACAATCCTATCTAATAAAAGGGTAATATGCAAATTAACAGTCACTCAGTCACAAAGATGGCAATGCCCATAGCCACATGATGGCGGCGCCCAGTCCTCTCAGCCCCACCGGAGTCCCAGGCACTGTTAGACTTTGCAGTCTTGTCAAAAGTTACTTAAAAGGCTAGAACCCCCGGGGGGGGGGGGGGGGGGGGGAGGAACACTTGCGTCGTCGCCCCCAGAACAAGGCATGCATTCCGCTGGTGCATGGATTCGTGCGCAGGGCTACTAGTAACCCCATAAAAGAAAACATGAAATTGAGCACTTTTACTTCCAAAATGTTCTGGAATTTTTCAGTGGTGATACATTTCTTCACAATGATAACTTTGCAAAGGAAATTACGTACAGACACAAGACTGTCACATTTTATTTTTACTTTTTTCCCAATAAAGGTAAAATGATCTTTAAATTCAGAGACCTCATTTGAATTCTTTTTCTCAACGTTCCTTCATCATTAAATAATTCATAAGCAGCAGTTCTCAAAGTGTGAAAACAGTTTTCAAAGACTTATTCAAAGGGTATTTGAGGTTAAACCTGCTTTCATAATACTATTAGATTAATTTGCCATTTCATTCTCATTCTCTCATGAATGTACAGTGAAATTTTCCAAAGACCTCATGTGTGATATTATAACAGATAGAATGCAAAAGCAGATGAGAATCCAATTGCTTTCTATTAAGTCATGTATTAGAGAGATTTGCAAAAATGTAAAACAGTGTCACTAGTCCTAATTTTTTTGCTTATGGAAAATAGTTACTTTCCATTTTTAAAAGTTAATTATGTTAAAATATAATGGTTTATTATTGTTGAATGAATACATTTTTTTTCTCAGTTTTAATTTCTAATATAGTAAATACCAAAATATAATGCCCACATAAACAAAAGCTTTGAGGTCCCTAATAATATTTATGAATGTAAAGAAGCACAGAGACGAATGATGTGACTCAGTGGTTGAGTGTCCGACCTATGAACCAGGAGGAGGTCATGGTTCAATTCCCAGTCAGGCACATGTCCAGGCTGCTGGCTCGATCCCCAGGAGGGGGCATGCAGGAGGCAGCTGATCAACAATTCCCTCTCATCATTTCTCTTTCAATCTCCCCCCATCTCCCTTCCTCTCTGAAATCAATAAAAATATATTTTTAAAAAAGAGAATTACTATTCTACTTATTTCAGAAATATTTGCTTTGAGATAGTTCAGTGAATTAGGTAAGCATATTCATTAGATAAGCATATATATAGTCATATATATGTATACATATGAATATATAACCTTTAATGAAAAATACAAAATGTAGTCCCAGAACTACAAAAATTTACAGATGAATTTTTAGACAAAAACACGTGATCATGAATTATACCTCGTACAATGGATGAATATAAGGTACTAAGTTCTATTCTTAGCTTTATCCACGATCCCTTGTGCAATTCCACAGCAAGTCTCTAGGTCTTTCACTACAATACCTCGTCCCCAAATCTAAATTCACATAGGGATGAAAAATGCTCTGGGCTTAACTTGCACAAAGGAATAAATATTAACTATTAAAGTTGTCATGAGCATGTGTACAATGTTAATATATAGAGTTGTTGGTTAGACTGACTCAAAAATAAGTAAGATCACCAGAAATATACCAGACTGATTAAGCCTAGACATAGGAGATTCTTAAATGAAAATAAGAAAAAAGCTGTGTCTGTATCAAACAAACATATTAATGTATTTAGAAATGTTTGCCTTGAAGTAGAAATCTCAGGCTACGGCACAGGAACCGAGGAGAGCAAGGTGCTCTTGTTGTCCCTGTTATTGTCATTATGCTCATAACTCTGTTGGGTTCACAGCCAAAGGCCAAGTTAAGGGCCAGCTTTACACAGCCATCACCAGGTCAAGGCAGCGCATGACAGTCGAGAATTCGACAGAAGCCCTGCTCTACTTCCACGCTCTTCTTTACCGTTGGCCCCATCTCACTCAAAAAATACTAAACATTTCACTGATGAACTGCTTACCACTCCTAACAATTTGGAATGCATTAGAGCTTCAATCCTGGCTCCTGTTAAGATTAGCTGGAGAGACTTTAAAATGTTCTCATGTTTCTATCCCTCCCCTGACAACAGGATGAGAACCTCCAGGTCTGTGCACTGGTATTTTTAAAAGCTCCCTGGGTGAATCTAGCATGTAGGTTGAAAACTCCTACAACAGGGTGGAACACAAAGCAAAACACATAGGGGTTATCTTCTACCAACCACCACAGTGACAAAAACATATCTATGGAATCATTTTAAAACTCAAAGTATATATAAATTAGCTTTGGTACCAATACCCAAAAATCCTAAAACTTTCCCACCTATAAGAAATATTTCTTAACAACTTCAAATAGAGAGATGCATGACAATTCAAATGACATGAATTATGAAGACTCTTTTAAATGTTAAAGGGTGTAAGTCAGATATCCCAAAAGTATTACTGAGCTAGAGTTCCAGGCCTCCTCTGAAAGATGGCCAGTAACCCAGAGCCTGTAGATACATAAGCTGAGGGACAGAAAAGTGTTAAAAAGCATTTGCCACCCCACTTCACATGTTTAGAAACCAAAGTGAAACACAATCATGCAAAGGTGACTTCATATTTAATCACAAGTATAACTGCAATCATCCTATATAATAAAAGCCTAATATGCAAATCGACTGATCAGCAGAATGATGGGCAGAATGACCGGTCGCTATGATGCGTACTGACCACCAGGGAGCAGATGCTCAACGCAGGAGCTGCCCCCAGCGTTGGTGGCAGGGAGCAGGGCCGGCAAATGGGGGGCGCCAGGCCAGCCAAGGTGGGTGCCAGCGGAGGCCTCCCAATCGCCCCACCAGTCGCCCTGCAGATCAGCCCTGATCACTGGCCAGGCCTACGGACCCACTCATGCACGAATTTCATGCACCAGGCCTCTAGTAAATGAAATAAGATGACCAGAGAGGCAAGCAGGTGACCTGTTTTCTGCTCAATGACAGCACAGTGAACAACAGATGAAGGAACACACGGGTGCCAATGACCAAGGGTCACCTCCTTGATGGATACTGAAAGCCTATTGACAGGGCCACAATAAGCAGGAACTACAGAAACTATCAGGGAGTTCCATGATATGCATGTAATACATTTATATTTTCTTTTTTGTGCTACGTTTTATTGTACTTTGCTTTATTGCATTTTACAGATGTATATTTTACAAATTGAAGACTAGACCCTCCACCAGCAAAAGAATTACTAGTACGACTGGCTTTATTGAGATACTAGCTTTATTGCGATGATCTGGAACCAAACCTGCGATATCTCTAAGGTATGCCTGTACAATATAAACTTCATTCTGAAAGACACACTAACGCTGTCGCGACTGGAATCAAAGGCAAGCTGCTCAGAAAAGAGCTATCTGCTCTCCTTCTGCTTCTTGGCTAGAGCCATCCCAGGCTCTTTAAAAGCACAGGGCAAGTCAGAGATGAGACAGGGTGGTGGGGGTGCACACTGTGCCACAGAGACAGCAAACCAATCCTCTGCTGCCTTGGTAACATCAGTGGATCATAAGACACACAGGAACTTCAAAACATGATTTACCTCAATTAATCCTTTTATACTTTTTTTTATAAGTAATAATACCTGCTACACACACAATTTTTACAAAGTACAAATATATTCAGAAGAAGAAAAATCTGTAATTCCATCCCCTAAAGATAATCATTGTTTATATATTTTTTAAATTTTTTATTTCTTTCTTTTTGGAGAGAGACCGGGAGAGAGAGAGAAACATCGATTTGTTGTTCCACTTGTTCTATTTATGCATTCATTGGTGATTCCTGTATGTGCCCTGACTAGGGATTGACCCTGCAACCTGAGCGTATAAGGACAATGTTCTAACCAACTGAACTACCTAGCTAGGGCCCACTGTTTACATTTTTAAATGTTCTTTAATCTTTTCCTGGGCATTTGCATTTTCTACATTGCTGATACCAGTTCATTAACCAGAAGATCATCCAGTACCCCACAGTGCTATAAGTATGGCTGTCACTGATCTAAGAATTGTTACATGATACCAGTGTGTCACTGAATATCTAGTTCCTCTGAAAAACAGAGATGCTTATACTGAAAATAAACTAACAGCTCAGTTTCATTCTACATATACATTCCTCTATATTCTTGTTTCACCATAAAAAGTCCTTAATCCGTGGAATTAATTTCTCTAACTTAGAGAAAAATGAGGTCTAAAATAAAACTTCCTCAGATAAACAGAATGGCCTTCAAAATTAACTGTCTTTACAGACTTGGCCGGTGCTCCCACCGTGCAAATACTGTTCTAACTTGAACCACCTTGCAGTTCCTGTGACGCAAACATTTACTAAGTGTCTGCTACACGCCAGCACCATCACTGTGAAAGAACAAAGGAGATGGAACACGACCCCAGCCTTCTGGAGCCTCCAATCTAGAAGGGAGGACAGATATACACAGAGATAACTATAGTCAAGGCAGAATGTGATCTGTGAAACAGGGACACAAAAGATAAAAGAAAATGGGAGAAAGTTAGATTAATTTTATAAGTAAACATTTATGCCATTGACTTTTTAAAAAAGACTTTTTAAACTGATTTCCAGAGAGAGAAGAAAGGGGGAGAGAGAGAGAGAAACATCAAACGGCCACCTCCTGCATCACCCCCCAACCCCCAAGGATCAAGCCCACAACCCAGGCATGTGTCCTAACCGGGAATCGAACCAGCAACCTCTCAGTACATGGGACGATGCCCAACCAATTAAGCCACACCGGCCAGGGTATGCCACTGACTTTTAAAATGATAATCATCTAAATATGATACAGTCTGATAAGGAACTGCCTTAATATGGGGGAAAATAGTGGGCACTCAAGCACTTGTCAATTAGCTGTCTGATTTTAAATACACATGCTGTAATAAATCGGCTGTCATATTTTCCCATTTATTTTTTCCTAATGGGAATTAACCTTGTAAACCATCTGTTTTCTGAATTCTACCAAAACATGGATCTCACTTACCTGTCACAGTGAGAACTGCCTCTTGAACTACTCTGTCCTGATTCATGTTGTGCGTCCAAAAGAATCTTCTCCATGTCTCCATTGTGGATAGAGGATGAGGAAGGGACGTGCTCCAGTCCCCCATTTTTCCCATTGCCATTATCATTACCATTGCTGCTGTTCATGGGTAACTCCACCCAGGAACCTGTTGGACAAGTCAGATAACTTAAATTAAGCAAAGCAGAACTGAAATCTGTCATGTGCACACAGATGTGAATATGCTGAATTCAGATAAGTCTTATTTGCCTCAAACCAAACGCAAAACATATTCTGAGACAGCTAAACAAGGAGCAATAAAAGTTTAGAAATCTATATAGTTTTGTTCTTGAAGCAGCTCATGCAATCAACCAAATTAGAAAAGTTGACCTCTAAAACTAGTAAATGTGTCCTTCAGCCAATTTTCTTTCTGGTGAAAGCTGTTTCTATACAATAAACACTACTGGAAATTTTTAGGTTGCTTTTTTAAAAAATAGCTACTTTATATCTAGACAGGCTATTTACCTTTAATATTTTAGTTTACATCTTTTCCATAGTCTACCTCAGCTATTTAGTTGTATCCTCTCCACAAATAACATCAATATATGACAGTTTCATAAAGACCATCTAGTAAATAAGTTAACAACTATGTCCTAATTAGCACAAATAATTGAGAAGCTCCTAGAGAAGCAACTTAAATGCAATCATAAAAGTCTCAACTTGTGTACAGACCTGGAGCACAAAATTAATGCAGCTAGCTCTAACTAAATCAGGCGATAGTGCTAACAAAATGTGAAAAAAAGCTGTACCTCTATCCCACAAATTAGTTTCTTTTTTTCCTTTATATCTCATACCTTCTATTCTTTCTCCTTTATGCACTAAACATACCTTGTAAGAACTTGTCTCTTCTCTCTTCTCTTGCACGAGTTACTACCTTCTAGATTTTTCATTAAGCCTCATTGGTTTGGGGGGAGAAATAACTGTTCATCTGCTACAGGCAACACTGAAGTTTTCTCAGGGGAACAGTCGAAGGGGGCGGAGCCACAGAAAAGGGGATATACGTGGCCTTGGTAATGTAGATAGGCCTAAAAAATATTTCTTGGCTTAATCAGTTTGCTGAACACATTAAGGTGTTTTAATTTTAACAAGAATTGACAACAGTAGCCAATAAGCTAACTTCACAAAAAAAGAGATAGTAATGTACTTTTTCTTCTGTAATTTCCATTCCTTACAATAAATTTTGTTTTGGAAATCGTCACCACACAGGTTGATGGGGCCATTGCTTTAAACTCCCAGCAAAAGCATTAGAGAGAGTTCTGTGGCTAAACAGTATTCTATCAGCAAATCAGAATAATCACCCAAATAAGGTTCAAACCCTAAAGGCACTCTAAATGAGGTGAGGACTATTCCAGATCTAGAAGTGCACTCGACATCATCCTGATGTGAAGGGAAAGCTCAAAGGCATACCTGATTAGAAATATGACTCCACCCCTTACTATCTACTAGTATCTGACTGTCTGACCTTAAATTTCCTCATTTGTAAAACAGAGATGATAATAACATAGTATCTACCTCCCAGGGCTACTGTGATGATGAAATATAGAAACACTAGACGCCCGATGCACAAAATTCATGCAAGAGTAGGCCTTCCTTCCCCCAGCTGCCGGCACCGGCTTCCCTCTGGCACCCGGAACCCAGGCTTCCCTCGCAGTCCCGGCTTCGTCCGGAAGGTCGTCCGGTATAATTAGCATATTACACTTTTATTATTATAGACTAGAGGCCCAGTACACAAAATTCGTGCATGGGGGGGTGTCCCCTCAGCCCAGCCTGCACCCTCTCCAATCCGGGACATCCCTCTCACGATGTGGGACCACTGGCTCCTAACTACTCATCTGCCTGCCTGCCTGATCCCCCCCAACTGCTGCCCCTGCTCGTCCGGTATAATTAGCGTATTACACTTTTATTATTATAGACTAGAGGCCCAGTACACAAAATTCGTGCATGGGGGGGTGTCCCCTCAGCCCAGCCTGCACCCTCTCCAATCCGGGACATCCCTCTCACGATGTGGGACCACTGGCTCCTAACTACTCATCTGCCTGCCTGCCTGATCCCCCCCAACTGCTGCCCCTGCCAGCCTGATCACCCCTAACTGCCTCTGCCTGCCAGCCTGATTGCCCCTAACTGCCCCCGCTTGCCGGCCTGTTCGCTCCCAACTGCCCCCCCCCTTCCGGCCTGGTCGCCCCCAACTGCCTCCCAGCTGGCCTGGTCGCCCCTAACTGCTCCCCCTGCCAGCCTGGTCACCCCACACAGCCTGCTGTTCAGTCGTTTGGTCGTCCCTCACTAAGCCCCCTGCCGGCCTTGTCGCTCCATGCAGCCTGCTGTTCAGTCATCAGTCTGGTTGTGACAGCCCCTGGCTTTTTATATATTAGGATAGGTAAAGTGTCTACTAAACAGTAGCTGCTCAGTTACACACTAGTTAAAAGAGTTTATATTTGTCCCTAGGCTGGTAGCTCAGCATCCCTATACACCAAGATTATGGGCTCGATCCTAGTTAGGGCACATACAAGAATCAACCATTGAATGCATAAATAAGTGGAATAACATATCAATGTTTCTCTCTCTCTATCTGAAATCAATAAAGAAGAGTTTACACTTGTAAATTACTTAGAACAGTGTTTGCTAAATAAAAAAGAAGTGATCTTGCCCTAACTGGTTTGGCTCAGTGGATGGAGCGTTGGCCTGTGGACTGAGGGGTCCCAGGTTCGATTCCGGTCAAGGGCATGTACCTTGGTTGCAGGCACATCCCCAGTAGGGGGTGTGCAGGAGGCAGCTGATCGATGTTTCTTTCTCATTGATGTTTCTAACTCCATCCCTCTCCCTTCCTCTCTGTAAAAAATCAATAAAATATATATTAAAAAAAAAAAAAAGAAGTGATCTTTTCCTTCCTTTCCCTCTGAGGCAGTCCTAGGGTTGTCACGGTTCCATAATTATTACTAATTCTTGGGGACTATATTGCCAAGCAACACAGTTACATGGCCTCTCCATGGTCTTATTCTATGTGTGCATAAAAATGTACACAGACTAGATAGAACTCAACATGGATTAACAAATTCAACTAGCAAAGCTAAGGCAGATTTAACACTGAATATTTAACTAAATATTTGGAATGCCTCTGGAGTTAAGAAATATGCCAAATGCATCACTAAATTTAGAGTTCGGCAAAATATTTTAACTGGAAAGAGAGGCAGAGAAAGAGAGAGGTATATGATAAACTGTTGGTTGTTTTTTGTGTTGTTATTTTTCTGCTTTCACTGTTTCTGGGATTTTCAAACTTATTTTAGAACCAGTTCTTGTACAGAATCCCAATGTGTACAATTAACAAAAACAAATAAAAGGCTGGAGCTGCTCTGGCAGAGGCAAAACTAAATAACCAGGAGTTCCAGATGGGTCTCTGTGGAAGCCAGTGTTCCCTAAAATACAATTAATGTTCATTTGAAGTAGCTGATCAAAGAGAAAAGAGGGTGTAATAATATCAGGTTTTCTGGACCTTACTTTTTTGAAGGATTTCCACACCAATATCTAAATTCTACTTCCTATATTAAAAATATGTAAGCAATCATAATCTAGGAACTTGGGGAGACATACCTAGAAAAACTTAGTAAAAGTAATCTCTCTAATTGCCTTAACACTCAGCATAACTGAAAGCATTTCTACTTAAGGAAGACAATATTTCCTTGACATATATTAATATAGTGGTTAAGAGCACAGACTGAAGCCAGACTCCAACTCTATCACTTACTAGTACAGCTGTTATACCCAACACTTGCCAGTTTTCTCATCTGTAAAACAGGGATAATAATTGTATCTACCTCATAATATCATTAGGGGGATGAAATGAATAAAAGACATTAAAAAATAGGAAAGGTTACTGGTACGTAGTAAGTGTTAAGTAATATTATAATTATACTTTATCTTTTAAAAAATATTTATTACAAAATGTTTCTTGAAAATGCAAACATCAGTGCATAAAGTAAAAATTAATACCTCTCATCCCAATCTCACATCCCTATCCCAAAGGAAACCAGTTTTAAAACATTCCTATGTAAACTTCCAGAATTTTATATATGGAATCATACTATGCATATTTTTCTGAAAGTAGCATTTGCTACCTAACAACTTGCTGATGTCTTTCAATGTCAATGTATATTACCTTACTTCATTCTTTTAAACAACTGCTTTACATCCCATCATAAAGATACACCATACTTCTCTAAATGGCAATGGTCAACCATTACCCAAAGTATTGTTTCCAGCCGACCCTGGAGGGCTGAGGGGACTGGGGGACTCTGGAGGCAGGCACGCAGAGCGACCGGACCCACCTGGGAGCGGGCCCAGCCTTGCCGCTGCCTGCTGCCCCAGTGGGGCTGAGGGGACTGGGCACCACCATCTTGTGGCTGTGGGTGCCACCACCTTTGAGGGTGAGGCAGTCAATTAGCATATTCCCTCCTTATTGGCTGTGGGCACCGCCATCTTTGCGACGGCGTGAGGGTCAATTAGCAGATTCCCTCTTTATTAGATAGGACTAGTAGGTAATGGAGGTACATGGAGGGTAATCTGGCAATATATATTAAGGGCCTTAAAATGGTAGATGATCTTTAACTCAATAATTCTCTTCCAGAAATATCTATGGAAAAAAAAAATCAGTACTGCCGAGAAAGTTATGCACACAGATATTCATTAAGAGGCTACATATCAGCTTCATCATTTGAGAAAAATGGGGAAAAAGCAAATTTATCTTTCTCAACAGATGAACTACACGTCTTTTTCTCATCATCTGGTTCATTTCTGATTTACAGCTCAGAATTTCTGCATGTTCTAACTCTACCAATCCTCACTAAGTCCCTTTTTACCTAGAAAGGAAACAAGGCAAGATATGAGGACTGTGCTGTCCAAGCAATAGAAAGCAGAAAAAAATCTGAGTGAATTCTCTTCCTAATAATCTTTAAACTTAAAAACTGCAGGCTGTTACATTAAAAGCCTATTTACAAATTGAAAACTGTTCTCTTATGCCAGATTGTACATATACATAATACAATGAATTTTTTCTATTTTAAGTTCTTGAGAATGGCTAAGAAATTCAGAGAAGCATGCTTCTACATTCTCTAATACAGTACATCATGAAGGCTGGTCCAGTTATTGTGATTACATTCACAACTGTATGCTGTATATACTCTTTATAGTTTTCCTAGTGGCCTGCTGCACAAATTCGTGCACATCGAAAGGAAATTAGAAGAAATATATTAATACTATAGGCCCTGTACACGAAATTCATGCATGGGTAGGGTACCTAAGCCTGGCCAGCGATCAGGGCCAATCGGAGCCTTCTGGCTGCTGGCAGGAGCCAGAGCCTTCTGGCTGCTGGCAGGAGCCTTCCTTCCCCGGCTGCTGGCTGGGGCCTTCCTTCGTTCCGTGCCACCCCCCCAGTGGTGAGCACATATCATAGCAAGCGACTGAACTCCCGGTCAAACTCCCAAGGGGATACTTTGCATATCAGCCTTTTATATATATACTAGAGGCCCGGTGCACAAAATTCGTGCACTTGGGGGTGGGGTCCCTCAGCCCAGCCTGCCCCTTCTCACAGTCCGGGAGCCCTCAGGGGATGTCCTACTGACGGCTTAGGCCCGCTCCCTGTGGGCCTAAGCCGCAGTCTGGCTGCGGAGGCTTGGAGCAGGCGCCCCATGAGTGTGTGTGTCTGCTGGGGGCCTGCCCCCAGCTGCACTGATGCGGCTCAGAGCAGGTGCCCCGTGTGTGTGTGTCCACTGGGGGCCTGCCCCCAGCTGCATCAGAGGCTCGGAGCAGGCGCCCCGTGTGTGTGTGTGTCCGCTGGGGGCCTGCCCACAGCCGCGCTGCGGAGGCTTGGAGCAGGCACCCCTCTGTGTTGTTCTCTCAGTCTCCAGGCTGCGCCTGCGTGTTGCTCTCTTGGGCTCCGGGCCGCACCCGGCCCCTCCTCCTGAGCTGATCATGACCGTTACAGAGTCCCGACCTCATTTGCATATTACATCTTTATTTTTATACTAGAGGCCCGGTGCACAAAAATTTGTGCACTCGGGGGGAAGGGGGG
>NW_005372122.1:169502-173606 GCF_000412655.1 Myotis brandtii
TGAGGCAGTCAATTAGCATATTCCCTCCTTATTGGCTGTGGGCACCGCCATCTTTGCGACGGCGTGAGGGTCAATTAGCAGATTCCCTCTTTATTAGATAGGACTAGTAGGTCACTATTCGCCCTTTCTCTGTAATAGAAATGTCAACCAAATTCACAATTGACAAAGACAGATCGAAACACACGCATGCGACTGGTACCAGCAAGAGCTTTATATGTATCACACATGTGTGAGTCAACTTAGCCTTTTATAGTTATAGAATAAACTTGCTTAATTAGACCTGCTTTCTGATTTAGCTAAGCTTTTTCCAGCCCAGTGAAGCACCCCAACTTCTCTTTCAGGTAATTGTCAGCAACACAGCAGTAAATATCAACACGAAGCAGATTATTATTGTAGATCACGCAGGGAGAACAAAGGGTTAAATATTTAACTGCAGCAGTGTTTGACTATATTCTGTGCAGTGAGAAAACCTGAAGTCATTTTCAAGGTCCACCATTTCTAACTTCTTTTCAGTCGGGTCAAGTTTCTAAGCTTTCTAAATCTCTTTTCCGGCTAATGCAAAGAAAATAGGATTCCACTGAGTCTCCTATCTACCCACTCCAGGACTTCTGTGAGGATCAAATGAGATGAGGCATGGGAAAACGCTTCACAGACATTTGGGGGTCTCAGCAGCGTCGGCTGAGATTTGGTGGGGTGTCGCTCCGGGGTGGTGGTGGCACCTGTGATCCCCTTGGGGGAAGCTGAGTGTTGCTTTGTGGGCGCCAGGTCCACAGTGCCATTTCTCTGTAAATGGCCAGTGCATGTCAAGGCAGCTCCTGCGTTGAGCGTCTGCCCCCTGGTGGTCGGTGCGCGTCATAGCTACCGGTCAGACGGACACTTAGCATATTAGCCTTTTATATATAATCACCAGTTCAATCCTCAAGCAAGAGGGAAGTGGAAGAGTTAGGGGTGAGGGAGAGGAGAGAGAAGGAAGAAGAGTACTATTTCTAAATTTTCCCTCAAGTTTTCAAGACTCCACTCTGACCCTAAACAGGGGTGACCCATTTCATTACGTCTTATCCTCTTTCCTTAAAGCCTTTATTTTATTTCAAGTACCTGATGCTAGAATTCAGATCATGAATAATCACTGATATTCTTATGAAACAGAAAGTCATTAACTAGTATGTAAGGAGGTACTTACACACTAGTTACTTTTGTATTCAAAACAGTATTATGAGGCAGTGAAGTTTCACAAAGCTTTCTTGCAATACTGGGGAAGCAAGAAGATTATGGCTAAAAATGTTTAAAAAGAAAAAAAGGGGGGGGCTGTACTTCCTACATTAAACAATAAGAATTATACTGCTATCTCGAGTTTCCTTTTTTTAAAAAAAAAAATTATATCTTTATTGATTTCAGAGAGGAAGGGAGAAGGAAAGAGTGATAGAAACATCAATGATGAGAGAGAACCACCGATCAGCTGCCTCCTGCACGCCCCCTACTGGGGACCGAGCCCACAACCCAGGAACGTGCCCCTGACCAGAATTGAACCCGGGACCCTTCAGTCCACAGGCTGATTCTCTATCCACTGAGCCAAACCGGCCAGGGCTTGATTTTCCTTTTATTACCTCCTGATTTTTATGACATAAATGCCCTATACAAATATTCTTAAGTAACTTAGTAGTTTTCTTAAGAATAAAACTAACAACTGGAAATGGGAAAAGAATCTTTTAACTTTGAAAGCTGTTCAGATATTTGTCCACTAATATGTAGTGAAAGTGAACAGTCTTCCTATGGTGGTAAACTAAAAAATATATATCAGAGAAATGTTTCATTATTTCAAATCCTATATAATAAAAGCATAGTATGCAAATTGTCCCCTCGACCGGGAGTTGTCCTGGAGTTCGACCAGGGGTGGGGCCAGCCAGGGGAAGGGAGGGAGGCCCCCGCCGGCAGCCACTAGGGACCCTACCAGTGCACTGGGCCTCTGGTATTTCAATAATTTGCTAGTAAAACTCTGCTTTGACCCCCTGAACTAAAGATAAAATCCCAAGCAAGAGATAATCTGTACCATGAGTTCATCTCCTGTTTTTCATAGTTGTGCAACTTTACCCGACAAAGAACTTCAACTTATCAGCGATTTGGATAGTACATATTAGATGCCTGGATAAGTTGCTTTGCCCAGTGCCCAAAAATCATTTGAAGGATTCAATAAGGCTTCTTGTTTTGCTCCGTTCAGTACTGTATAATGAGCTAAAAAACAGAGTAAAAGGCAAGAGGGGAGTAATTAAATATGGCACTGCCTAAAAGCTTTTCAGTAATTTAAAAGCTCACCCTACCCCAAATAAAATGCTTTCTACCTAGCAGCTTTCCCAATGCAACATTCTGATATCATACACAGGCTGAGTGTTCTTCCATTTCTTAACAGCTAACATAAACGTAGCAGCAACTGCTTGGCCAACGTCATCAAATATCTCATAGGTCTGTCCGACACAGAGATAAACAATCACATATTGCTCAACCCCATTTTTTAAATTTTTATTTTTGTTAAATAGTCAAAGGAAAATTACAATTCCTTTGCTTCCTGTGAAATCATGTACACATACTAGCCAAATAGCTAATAAAGGCATTATAGGAAAACAGAGTACAACTAAGAAACAGACACTAAAAAGAGACAAGATGGTCAGGTCACCTCCGTACATTATATTAGATGGAATAACATACTGAGAGAATAAGAAGCACACCATCTGGGCCACTGAAAAGAAGTGTCCTGAAACCAGCACTAGATGGGATGAAAGTAAACACTTTAGCTCCAGGCCCTAGCCGGGTGTGAACTGGGACAACACACTGCACTAGACGGATTTCTTTCCTAGTAAATAACAGTGACAGTCATCTCTAAAGCTTCCTCTCACATTTAGTAAAGTATATGATTGTTAACTCCTATACTGTAAACCTGGAACTAATACAAAATAATATTAAATGTAAATTGTAATTGAAAAATAAAACTTTAGGAGTTGGGTGGGGAGAGATTAACCAAAGAACTTATATGCATTCATGGACACAGACAATAGTGTGATGAAGGGGTGGGGGGGGGGGCGCAAAGGGGGAGTTAATGGGGGGGAAAGGGAGGCATCTGTAATCATCTGTAATACTTTCAACAATAAAGATAAAAAATAAAGAAAAGAAAAATTTAAAAATAAAACCTCTTCCCATTCTAAAATCCCATGCTTCTAAGAGTATGCTAAACACGGGTAAATAATTTTAAAATGCATATTAATATGTAAAGCAAATAACACTTATAGACTCTTAAATTAATACTAATTTACTGTAGGGAATGATGTATGTCTTATATTCCAGACCATAAGACAGTTAAACGTTTTTAAAAGTCAACATTTAAGGAATTTATCCACAAAAAGATGAAGCAGCAGCAATAAGCAATGAAAACATCTTAAAATACTCAAGTTCTCTCCCCATCTTGGGAGGACAGGAACTCTCTTCCCTAAAATAATTTTCAGGCCACACGGGTACACCGCCCTCTTATGAAAGATACTGCAGTGCTTTCAAATGTCATTCGAGCATCCAAATGATTTCTAAACCATTTCGTCGGGCATATGCTAACTGTCCCGACCGCCTCTTTTACGAAAGGAATTACAGGAAGATTAGGCAAAACCTCCCAAGACCCCGAGCTTTACAGGCACCCGGGAATCGCCCAGGACCAGATGTCTGAGCGCCAGAACGTCCTGAGAAGCGACTGTCGCCGGTCGCAATTCAATCTGCCATGAACTTTCAACCGCCCTGTGTGCCAATCTGTTTTTAACCGTTTCTGAAAATCCATTGCCCCAGACTCCGTGATGTGTGCAATCCTGTATGGTTCAAGGGGGTGTTTGTTCATAAACAGCTTTATAGGCCACACAACCCTATCGTTAAAAAAATACGTATCACTTGAGCAACTCTGAAACATCTCAAAAAAAAAAAAAAGTAGCATAGCTTCCTCCCCCCGCAACGTGATACAAGTAACCACTAAATTACTAAATGATTTTCCTAACCAGCCTGTGGTAACAAAGGAACGCAACCGGAGGGCTCACGTTCCCAGCCCCGGACGCAGGCCGCCCCAGCGAGGCGGGTCCC
>NW_005372122.1:174362-180378 GCF_000412655.1 Myotis brandtii
GAGGCACGCTGACGCGCGCGCCGGGAATGCGTTCCTGCGAGTCTGGCGGCGGCGGGACGGTGAGTTACGCGGCTGGAACCGGGATGCGGTGGAAGCGTGCAATGAGGAAGCGCGAGGTGCTCCTGTGCCGGCTCCCAAGTCTCCCACACCCACGGATCAACATTGTTTTATCCACCCGTGAGCACTCATTTCCGTGTTCACGTCGGCGAGGCCTCACTTCTGTAAGAGGTGATGCTCCTGGCAAAGGGAGAAAAGACCCAGTGTCTCCCTGTCATCAACCTGAAATAAAGCTGGTAAAACCTGAGCAGTATCAGGCAGACCAGACTTTCAGTTGTTCAAGAGTTTCAACAGTTTTAATTACAAACGTTACACGCGATCATTGTGAAAAAAGAAATGGAAAATTTCAGGAAAACATCGAGAAGAAAATAATCACCCAGATCCCGTCGCCAAACTCACTTCTGGGACTTGACACGGGAAGCCTGTCCCCGGGCGCGGGCGCCGCTCCCCTGTGCACCTCTTCCCCCTCCCACAAAACCCCGCTTGAGTCCCGCCCATCACAATCTTACTACAGATTGCACAAGTCTTTTGTGGTAGCCCTTACTTCACTATGATTATGGAAAGAAATCTCTAAAGTGATAAAATATCAGTTGTGTGTTTGGAGCAGAACACTGACATTTTCCAAGGAAACAAAAAAGGACAAGGTGGGTTTCAAACCTCCCAAATTCAGTGCCCACTTTCCCGGCCTCTGCGCCTGCCCTGCCCTCGCCCTGGTTTACGCGTGGCGCGCGTTTCTCTCCGGCGGTCACTGTCTTTTACTTTGTATTACTCTGCAGGCGTTTAAAAACTTCACGTGATCAACTCGATTATTTTTATATGACTTGGAAGTAACCTCACACCGAGATTGTGAATTATTCCTTGTAAGTTTTTCTAATTTTCTTAGAGGTTTAATTTTTCTACTTCGACCTTAATTCAATTTTGAAATTTATTTTTGTTGTGTTGTAAATTACTTCAGTCTTCCTAAGTGAGTAATCAGTTGATCCAATAATATTAATTTTTAATCGTCCTTTTCCACACCGATGAAATTGGGTTTTATAGCCTTCTAAATTCCCACAAAAATGTGAGTCTGTTCTAGGACTCTCTACAGTAGTTCTGTTAGATAAATACTAGAGCAAGTGTCTTCTCATTTGTGTTTTTGAAAATTTTCCTAATTACTTTGCAACTTTAAAATGGACTTGTCCAAAGTTGACCATATGTTGGTAATTATTGAAGCTAGGTGATGAATATATTAAACTAGTCTTCTTATTTTTGTATATATTTGAAAAACTTCATACTAAAACGTTTCTAAAGAGGATTGATTTGTCAAATCTCATTGCAAATTCTTTTAGGTTTTTGGTTGGAAATGTTTTCAATTAGTAGATTAATCAAGGGAATAACTGACATATTTGCAAAGATGTTTTCCCATTCAGACTATGGTATCTCTTCTTTTACTGTTTTTCTTTTAAAAGTTGCTTTTTGAAAAATGTCTTAAACATTTCTTTTTTTTAAATATATTTTATTGATTTTAGAGAGGAAGGGAGAGGGAGAGAGCAATAGAAACATCAATGATGAGAGAGAATCATTGATTGGCTGCCTCCTGCACACCCCCTACTGGGGATCCAGCCCGAAACCCGTCCATGTGCCCTGACCTGGAATCGAACCTGGGACCCTTCAGTCCACAGGCCTATGCTCTATCCATTGAGCCAAACCAGCTAGGGCAAAAACATTTCTTAAGATTTTTTGAGTTTTGTATAATCTTATGGTCACTTTATTAAAAATATTAGAAAGTTTCCTTTTCTATAGTCTTAAGTAGATGAAGTTAAAATTACATTTTAAGGATTGGTTCCCCTAAAGAAACAGTTCCCCTAAGGAAACATACAGACCTAGTGTTTTTAGGGAGGTTAGTTTTGTTTCTGTGGGATGTTACCTTTATTTCTTATTTTGTGTTATTTGTCCTCCATTTTTTTCTTGATTATATTACCTAATGGTTTATCTATTTTATTGACGCAAATCTAACTGCTTCTTCCTAACTGTATTATTCTTAACTCTTTTTAACAGCTTCATTGAGATATAATTCACCTACTATAAAATTAATCACAATTCAGTGCTTTTATTATATTCAGAGTCATTAAGCTATCAGCACAATCTAATTTTGGAACACTTTTGTCACCCAAAAAATAAACCCTTTTCTCATTAGCCATCACTCCTCATCTTTTCCTAACTTCTTATATTTGATGCTTTTTTCATTCTTTCTTTAATTATTTGGATATTTAAGAATTTTCCCTGGCCATAGTGTATTTTTGTATTATTTCTGGTTTAGAGATTCTTACTTTTTCTCTGAGGCCTAATATATGGTTCCTTTGGGGGAATGTTCCAAGAGTATTTGAAAAGAAGGTATATAGCTTCTATGTTCAGGGTATCAGGCTTGATATATATTGATTTCAGAGAGGAAGAGAGAGGGAGAAAGAGATAGAAACTTCAATGATGAGAGAGAATCATTGATTGTCTGCCTCCTGCACACCCCACACTGGGGATCAAGCCCACAACCTGGGCATGGGTCCTGACTGGGAATTGAACCAGGACCTCCTGGTTCATAGGTCGATGCTCAACCACTGAGCCATGCTGGGTGAGCAAAATATATTTTTATTTATTTTAGAGAAGAAGGGACATTTATATTTTCCTCCTCTTTGTGTGTTAATACCTTCTACTCCTAATATGTTTCTATTTCTTCTTTCTCCTTTCATTATAGTTGATGCATAGATATTCATAACTGTCTCTATCATTGTGGTCATAATTTTGCCCTCAGCTGAACCTTTCTGATATTAAAATGATGATGCTGGTTTTGTTATTGCTGTTGTTGGTTTTTTGTTTAGTTACAACATTCTGATTGTACCTTTACCCATTCCGTTAATTTTCCACTTTCTGAATCACTTCCCATTAGGTGTATAACTTGATAACTGCAAAAAGTAGTCTTTGCTTTAGAGCCTAGCTAAAGGTGTTTTTATTCTTTTGATAGAATCATTTAACACATTTGCTTCTATTGATAATATAAATGTATTTGGATTTAATATTGTTATTTTATATCTTAAAGTATCTTTCATTGTGGGCCGATTTGTTTTACACCATATTTCATCTTAAAACTTGAAATTTTTACATTTGTTTAGTGATTTGCCTTTATAACTATATATTTATATAATTCTTTTAATTTCTATTTCTTTCCTTTTTTGTTTTTTGTTAATCCTCACCTGAGGATAGTCTTTTCCATTGATTTTTATTTTTTAAGAGAGAGAATGGAAGGGAAGGGGAGAGACAGAGAGAGAGAAACATTGAAATATTAATGTGAGAGAGACATATTGATTGTTTGTCTCCCACATGTGCCCTGACTGGAGCCGGGGATCGAGCTTGCAACCCAGGTACGTGCTCTTAATATGTTTTTTATTTATTTCAGAGAGAAAGGGAGAGGAAGAGAGAGAAACATCAATGATGAGAGAGAATCATTGATCAGCTAGCTGCCTCTTGCACACCCACTACTAGGGATCGAGCCCACAACCTGGGCATGTGTCCTTGACCAGAATTGAACCTGGGACCCTTCAGTTTGGAGGCCAACACTCTATCCACTGAGCCAAACCAGCTAGGGCCATGGTCGGCAAACTGCGGCTCGCAAGCCACATGCGGCTCTTTGGCTCCTTGAGTGTGGCTCTTCCTAAGCCTTAGGAGTACCCTAATTAAGTTAACAACAGTGTACCTACCTATATAGTTTAAGTTTAAAAAATTTGGCTCTCAAAAGAAATTTCAATCGTTGTACTGTTGATATTTGGCTCTGTTGACTAATGAGTTTGCCGACCACTGAGCTAGGGCCTCAGGTACATGCTCTTGACCAGAATCGACCCCAGGACCTTTCAGTCCACAGGACTATGTTCTAACCACTGAGAAACTGGTTAGGGCTAATTTCTATTTCTTTGTTTTGTTTTTTATTAATCCTCACTTGAGGATATTTTTCCATTGAGTTTTCGAGAGAGTGGAAGGAACGGGGAGAGACAGAGAGAGAGAAACATCAATGTGAGAGAGACACATTGACTGGTTGCCTCCTGCAAGTGCCCCAACCACGGCCAGGGATGGAGCCTGCAACCCAGGTACATGCTCTTGACTGGAATTGCACCTGGGACCCTTCAGTCCATAGGCTGATGCTCTATCCACTGAGCAAAATTGGCTAGGGCTAATCTGTATTTCTTTAGACAGTTTCTTTTAATGCCCAGAAAGGAGCAATAATGAAATTAGTATAAGTCCTCTTCTTCCACCTTTCCCTCAACTACCTACCTAATTTTTAGTTGATCATACTCAATATTTACTTTTGTAGTTTTAGATAGAGTTGTATATCTGTCACTTGACTCATCAACTTAATATGATAAATTTGATGAGTTTACATAAGATAGCATATCTTGCCCTATCTCTTCTCTCCCTTTTCCCCACCACAACCAACTTTTGTTAATTATTAATTTCAACATTATTAGAGTTTATATATCAATGTATGTATCCGATAAAAACTGCCACAATCATGCTGCATAGCAAACCACCCCAACTCATTGCCTTAAACAAGAAACATTAATTCTCTCTCATGCATCTGAAGGATAGTTAATATAGACTTTGCTCAGATGTATTTAGTTTCGAAGTGAAAGGTGGTCCAGTTCTGCTCGCCTGACGGTCATCTTCTTGGGACCATGGGTTGGTCAGGGCATGTTCCTCTCACTGATGAAAGAAGCTCGAAAAGAATGAGTAAATGCAGCTCTGAACTATCATTTCATGCACATTCTATTGGCCAAAGCAAGTCAGATAGACACCTGCAAAGTGAATTTGCAAAAAGAATAGATTCTGGGAGGATGAAGAATTGGGAACAATAAAGTAACCTACAACATTACATCATTGTTTTAGTTTCAATTCTGTAGTTATATATTCACTGCGCATTATGGGTCCCCTTGCCACAATTTATGCAATTACTCTGGCTAGCTGAATTTTTCTGAGGATAGCATTCCTAAGATAATGCATTTCTAAAAGGTTGGCCTGTTGGAAGATTGGCCTGTTGGCTGTGGAATTTTTACTTGAAACATCCTTTCCCCCCCACAATAATTGACATACAACAAACCACATATTTCTAAATACACAATTTGACAACCTTGGACTATGTGTGTACATTGTGAAACCACCACCACCACAATCAAGATAGTGAACATATCCATCATCACCAACATTTCCCTAGTGCCCTTTTTAATATATATATTTTATTGATTTTTTTACAGAGAGGAAGGGAGAGGGATAGAGAGTTAGAAACATCGATGAAAGAGAAACATCGATCAGCTGCCTCCTGCACACTCCCTACTGGGGGATGTGCCCGCAACCAAGGTACATGCCCTTGACCGGAATCGAACCTGGGACCCTTGAGTCTGCAGGCCGACGCTCTATCCACTGAGCCAAACCAGTCAGGGCCCTAGTGCCCTTTTTAATTTCTCCCTTTTGCCCCTACCCTTTCTTTCCCAGATGATCAATGATTTTGATTTCATCATTGTGAAATTTGAAGGAGAGAAACCAGCCAAGACCACTGGACTTCTGACCTACAGAACTGTGAAATAATAAGTTTGTGTTGTTTTAACCCTCTAAGTTTGTGGTGATTTGCTTGGAAGCAATAGAAGATGAATTTATTATATATCCTGCTTTAATATAATTTACTTTTAAATTAAGAGATCAAAATGATACATTGATTAGTTATAAGAAATGAATGAGTTTACAACTTTTGAACTAATGCCTCTTACTAGATACTTCTTCCTTTACATTCTGTTGTTAACATACTACAAATTTTATTGTCATTGTCCAGAATTTCCACTAAAATGTGTAGTCATTCTCTTGTTTGGGATTTTTTTTTTAATATCTATATTGTTGAAAGTATTACATATACTTTTCCCCCCATCAACCTCCTCAAGCCAGCCCC
>NW_005372122.1:180431-215987 GCF_000412655.1 Myotis brandtii
GGGTTATGCATACACACACACACACACACACACACACACACACACACGGTCTTTGGTTGATCACCTCCCATCCACCCAACTTCCCCCACCTTCTCTCCGAGATTCCACACTGTGTTCTATGCTTCCATGACTCTGGATCCTTTCTGTTCATCAGTTTATTTTGTTACTTAAATTCCATATATGAGTGAGATCATGTGATACTTGTTTTTCTCTCACTGGCTTATTTTGCTCAGGGCCTTCCATGCTGTCTCAAAGGGTAAGAGATTCTTCTTTTTTACTGCTGCATAGTATTCCATTGTGTAGATGTACCACAGCTTTTTTATCCACTCATGTACTGATGGGCACTTGGGCTGATTCCAGATCTTAGCTATTGTAAATAATGCTGCTATGCACATAGGGGTGCATATATTCTTTCTGATGGTGTTTAGGGTTTCTTAGGATATATTCCTAGAAGTGGGATCACTGGATCAAATGGCAGATCCATATTTAATATTTTGAGGAAACTCCATACTGTTTTCCATAATGGCTGCACCAGTCTGCATTCCCACCAGCAGTGTACTAGGGTTCCCTTTTTGCCACATCCTCGCCAGCACTTGTCATTTGTTGATTTGTTGATGGTAGCCATTCTGATAGGTGTGAGGTGATACCTCATTGTCATTTTAATTTGCATCTCTCTGATGATCAGTAACTTTGAGCATTTTTTCATATGCCTCTATGTCCACTTTGGAGAAGTGTCTATTTAGGTCCTTTGCCCATTTTTTATTGGACTGTGTTCCTTTTGTTAAGTTGTATGAGTTCCTTATATATTTTGGATATTAACCCTTTATCAGATGTATCATTGCCAAATATATTCTTTGGGGAGTTTTGATTTTCTTTACGAATAAGGTTTTATATTTAGGTGTGTAAATATGAAAGAAATATACAGTAAAAATTGTGTAAATATGGGAGAAATGAAGACTGTATCACTGATTGAAAAGGTATATTAATTTCCTAAACAAAATTAGTCAGAACATGGATATAACTATTTAAGTAAAATATGTTGCAAAAATTACTCTATGGTGTATAATTTCATCATTATGTATAATAGTGGTAGAAATATTAATTAATTCATCAAATCTATGATATTTTGGATAAGTCACTAGGACAGAAAATAAAATTTAAAAAGAGAAATAGCCCTAGCCGGTTTGGCTCAGTGGATAGAGTGTCAGCCTGCGGACTGGAAGGTCCTCGGTTCGATTCTGATCAACGGCACATGCCTGGGTTGCGGCTCGATCCCCAGTAGGGGGCGTGCAGGAGGCAGCTGATCAATGATTCTCTCTCATCATTGATGTTTCTATTTCTCTCTCCCTTTCCCTCTCTGAAATCAATAAAAAAATATATTTAAAAATAAAAAAAGAGAAACAAAAGCAGAGTTTGGCAGACTTGATGAGAAGAAGAGACAGAGTTTGAGTCTAGGGAGGTAAGATGACTGGAAGTTGTTGAACAGAAGCGACCGGTGCATGAAAAATAAATCTGTATATTGATCCATTTTATTCTTTGCTTAATACTAAGCCATGCAAGCATAGAATGAAACTCCATAAGCAAAGAATACATGGGGAACTGCAAGATGAAATTTCCAGGGATGGAAATTACTCAGGAATGGAATATATTTGTTATGTTAAGACAAATTGGAGTGTCAATGAAAACCCCAGTAGAGACCCCAGAAAAGTCATGACTTCATGTGGGTCTAACCTATCTCTAGAGTAAAAGATATTTGAGACTAGTGATTTCCAACAGAGTTGCTACTAGCCACCTGTAGCTGTTGAGTACTTGATAGCTATCTAGTGTGGCTGAGGAACTGGATGGGTATAGCAGAAGACGTGTGCACTTGAAGACAAAGCAATAGAATCCATTTAAAAAGAACACAGAGAAAAATGATGGGGGAAAAATGAACAGACCCTCAGTAACCTATAGGATGTTATCAAAAAGTCAAACATACATATAATTGGAAGTCCTAGAAGGAGAGCAAATGAAACTATAGAGAAAACCATTAAATAAATAATTCCTTTGAAGAAAAATTTCTCAAATTGATGAAATATATGATCCCATGCTTACCAAATACTCAAAAAACTCCAAGCAGGAAAAACATGAAGAAAACCATACTAAGGCACATCGTACTCAAATGTAGGGGGGCGGGGGGAGGGGAGGGGGAACAATGATATAGAGAAAAACAAAAGCTACAACAAAAAACAATGTAATTTATAGACGGAGATAAGAATACAGCAGACTTCTTACTGGAAACGATGGAAGACAGAAAATACTGGTATCTCAATTGCTAAAAGTATAAAAGTCAACCTAGAATTTACAAAATATCACATCATCATTAAAAATGCCAACATCAGCCTGGCCAGCATGGTTCAGTGGTTGAGTGTTGACCTATGAACCAGGAGGTCACGGTTCAATTCCTGGTCAGGGAATGTACCTGGGTTGCAGGCTCAATCCCCAGTGTGGGAGACAGCCGATCAATGATTCTCTCTCATTGACGTTTCTATCTCTCCCTCTCCCTTCCTCCCTAAAATCAATTAAAAATATATACCATCCACAAGTCCTTCCCCTGCTTCCTTCCAGCAGAGTCATAAGTAGAGCATCAAAGCTGTCAGTGCCACTCCATGAACAGGGACGTGAGTTGAATTGGAAATATTGAGAAACTGGGGAGGGGGGGGGGGCGATGGTGTAGATCACCATAATAGTGACTGTCAGGAAGGAGTGAAAGGTGGCCCGAGGATCGGTAGGAAGAAGAAATCAAGGTGGAGAGAAAAAGGAACATAGGCAATGGTCATGGCAATGTGGTTTGAGATATTGGATATTGGAATAGTGGTCAGATTAAGAAACTTTGTGGTATTCACACAAAAACATGGGGAGGGTGGAGAACTGAGGCTTCAAAATTTTAACTTTGGGAATTTATTTTTGGTTCCAATGACACTGTCTGGCATAAAGCGCTCTCTCTGGCATTGAATTGATAGAAATAAAACTTATCTATGTTTACATCATTACAACCTGAAAATATTTCCAAAGTACAGGGACAGGCTGGCTCCACACTACCACAGGAAGCTTTTAGTGAAGCGGCAGTTGCACCTCATACTTAAGGTCGCGCCTGTGGACCTGTGTTCTTGCACAGGATCTGAGGCTGTCCAGAGAATTGACAGCACTGTGCTCTGGAGACCTCAGGCTGGAACAGAAGGGCTGCAGTGCCCTCTGAATGTGTATCGCTGGGGGACAGGCTTCTCTGTGCTGACCCAGGGCAGTGGTGACTGCTGGGATACAGTCTGCACTCAAAATTGAGGTGTTGTGAGGGGAACTCTACTGCCAAGCCCCACAGATACTGATTCCATTAAAGAAAAGAAATTCTCCTGAACTACATATCCTTGCACTTCTTACGGGAAATTCAGTTCCATTATCTGTAGTAATAAAAGCGTAATATGCTAATTAGACTGGACAGCTGAACGACCTTACGGACGAAGCCGGGGCTGTGAGGGCTGAGCCCCTTGCACGAATTTCGTGCATCGGGCCTTAGTTCATATTAAAAGCATTACATGTGAAAAGTGAACATAAAATCCTTTTCTCATCTTAGGTTGGAGGATTTCCTAACCATAAATGAAATTAACTCTTTGGCTTGACCACAAAACAAACAAACAAAAAGTCTATGGTATTTTGTTATAGCAGCCTGACCAGACTAAGACAAAAGTTTATAAAAGAATTTTTCCTAAATCTGACAACTTAGATGAAATGGACAATTTACTTGAAAGACAAACTGGCAAACCTCATTTAGGAAGAAATAGATAATCTGCACATTCTATGTCTATTTAAAAATTGAATTCAGATAAAAATTTCCAATAAAGGCCAAATGGCATCACTGGTGAATTCTACCCACTATTTAAGGAGGAAATGATATAAATTCTACCCACATTCTTCCAAAATAGAGGAGGGAAACTCATTTTATAAAGTCAATATTACAATGACCAGACAATGACTTTAAGAGATAAAATAGAGCCATATCTGGTTTGGCTTAGTGGGTAGAGTGTCAGCCTGTGGACTGAAGGGTCCCGGGTTCCATTCCGGTCAAGGGCATACACCAGGATTGTGGGCTAGATCCCTAGTATGGGGCATACAGGTGGCAGCCTATAAATGATTCTCTCTCATCACTGATGTTTCTCTCTCCCTTCCCCTCTAACATCAATAAAAATATAGCCCTGTCCAGTTTGGCTCAGTGGATGGAATGTTGGCCTGCGGACCAAAGAGTCTGGGTTCGATTCCGATCAAGGGCATGTACCTTGGTTGCAGGGTCCTCCCAGCCGAGTCCCGGCCAGGGCTCATGCAGGAGGCAACCAATCGATGTGTTTCTCTCACATAGATGTTTCTCTCTGTCTTTCCCTCTCTCTTCCACTCAGGTGAGAATTAACACAAAATAAAATAAAAATAAAAATATGGAAAATAGAACATTTCACATTAAAAAAAGATAAACTGGAGACAATATCATTCATGAACACTGATGCAAAATAATAAAATACTAGTGAAAGAATCCAGTAATATTCTGGGAATGCAAGCCTGATCCCACAATCGAAATTCAATGTAATTCGCCATATTGACATTATGAAGGAAAACTACATGATCATTTCAATAGATACAGAAAAAAGAGCTGACAAAACCCAACATCTGTTCATGATCAATAACTCTGAAAAAGATAGGATTAAAAGAATTTACTCAACCTGACAAAGGCCATCTACAAAAATCTTACAACAAACATACTTAATGGTAAAATGCTGAATGTTGCCCCATAATATGGGTGACGAGGGAAGGCTGTGTCTCATCTCAGCTCCTTTCACCATCATTGGAAGGTCTAACCAGTGCAGCAGGACAAGAAAAAAGAAATACATAAAAGGCACTGGAAAAGGAAATTGGAAAGACTAGAAAGAAATAAAACATTTATTATTTCAACTAGAGTCCTGGTGCATGAAATTTGTGCACCGGTGGGGCCCCACCCCACAGCCCCCCAATATTCATGTATATGTGTGTATGTATGCATATTTTTCTGTTGTTAATCACCTGAGGACATTTTTCATTGATTTTTAGAGTAGAAGGGAAGGCGAGAGACAGAGAAACATGGATTTGAGAAAGACACATCAATGGGTTGCCTCCTGCACATGCCCCCACGGGATGGGGCTGAAACAGCGCCAATGACAGGGCCGACTGCTGGTGGCCGCTGGGGCTGAGGCGTTGAGTGTATGGCGATTTTCTATTTCTGCTTCCACTTCTGGTAGAGGTCCCGCTTGTAGGAGCTGCTGATGTAGGGACCACTTTCTGCCTTGATCTTCTTGTCCTCCTGTCCTGACTGTCCCACAAACCGCTTCTTCTTCTGGTCCCACTTGGGCTGCTGCCGGCCCCTGGTCAGGCTCTGGGCCTCCTCCCCCATCAGGTCAGGACAGCGCCAGCCACCTGCTGCTCAAAGGTGCCCCTGTCCTCACCAACGCTCAGGCCCCGTTCACTGTCAAAGTCCTTGGGCCGATAGGGGACATAGAAATCTGGTCCAGCGGCCAGGTCTCCTCCTTCCGCCTCTTGGCTCCCTGCTCAGGTCCTGGCTGCTGCCTTTTCCAGCCCACGACCTCTGTGAAGACGTCCCTCCATGCTCTCTCCCTCCTCCCTCCTCCTTCCTCCTCCTCCTCCTCCTCCTTCCTCCTCCTCCTCCGCCTGTGCCCTCCTCCTCCTCCACCTGTGTCCTCCTCCTCCACCTGTGCCCTCCTCCTCCTGCTCTCTCTCTCTCCTTCTCCTTCTCTTCCTTCTCCTCCTCTTCCTCCTCCTCCTCTTTCCCAAGCTTCCGCTCCTGCCTGGCCCTGCTGGAAGCTGGCGATGGCCTTGCAGTCCTGCCGCTTGGCCCGCATCACTTGGCTGCTCAGGTCCCGGCTGGAGGCGTTGATCTCAAAGATGGCTGCCCGCCAGCGGTATTGCTTGATGCTGTCCACCAGCCTCAGCCGCTGCAGCTCCTCCTCCTCGAAGCTCGAGCTGAAGAGGGGGTGCAGGCCCACCCCACGAGGTCCAGCTCCTTGGCCCGCTTGATGGACTCTGGCGAGTGCACTGGCCGTGAGCAAACGTACTGCTGCTGGGCATTGTCAGCCACACGGCCCAGGCCCCACAGCTGCAGCGACACCTCCAGGGTGTTCTGCAGGCCACAGTCCTCATCGTCTGAGGGCTCCTCGTGGGGGCGGGAGAGGGTGAGGGCACGGCCCTGGAACAGGTGCAGGTCCAGCAGGTAGGGGACCTCATCTGGGGCCACCAAGGAGCAGGCTGTGCTGCCAGCCCGGGCCACACCACCCACTGGTGTAGGAAGCGCTTGCCCTTGGCTGGGAAGCTGAAGTTGATGACGTTGTCCAGCAGCGGGATGTCCAGGCTCTGGCTGCCAGGTGAGTCACAATGAGGGTGGAGCACTTGCCATGGGTGAACTTGGCCAGGTTGATCTTGCAGGCCGTCTTGTCCAGGACGATATAGATATGGGTGCAGCTCACCCACTGGAGTGGCCTTGCCCTGTGGAGAACAAGTGGCCTTGGGGGAGGCAGACGCTCAGTGCCTGAGGGGGGGGGGGAATTAGGGGCATGGCCAGCTGTGGGGAGGGGCTGCCTGTGGTTGGGGGGGGCAGTCGGGGTATCGGGGTAGATTGGGCTGGTAGGCCACCGCAGTGTGCATCATAGGGACCAGTCGTTCTGCTGTTCAGTCTATTTGCATATTAGCCTTTTATTATATAGGATAATAATCTGATAACATGACTAAGTAGAAAACTTTTAAAAGATATATGTAAGTTAATTTGGCAAGGAGTCAGGATATAAGGTCAATAAACAAAAATCGCCTGGCCAGTGTGGCTCAGCTGTTGAGCATTGACTTATGAACCAGGAGGTCATAGTTCAATTCCTGGTCAGGGCACATGCCTGGGTTGTGGGCTCAATCCCTATGCAGGAGGCAGCTGATCGATGATTCTCATCATTGATGTTTCTATCTCTCCCTTTCTCTCTGAAATCGATAAAAATATATTTTAAAAAATCAATTGTATTTCTAGCTATTATGTATGAACTGGAAATTGAAATTTTAAAATAACACAGTAATAGCAACACATAAACTTTGAGATACTAACAATTTTTGTGCAAGATCTGAACGCTAAAGAAACAAAACACTGATAAAAGAAATCAAAGACCTGCATCAATGGAGCAATATGCTGTACTCATGGATTGCAGGACAAATATTAAGATGTCCACTCTCCCTGAACTGGTTTATGGATTCAGTGCAATCATCATCAAAATCAAAGTTGGTATTTGTTTTCTTGTTAACAGGCTGATTCTAAAACGTCTATGAAAAGGCCAAGGAACTGAAATAGCAAGACAATTTTGAAGAAAAAAAAGGTTGGATTACTTGCTTATGTAAAGCTAAAGCAATCGAGGCAATCAATGCAGGATGGGTGAAAGCACCAACTAATGGAATAGTTCAGAGACTTAAGTGTCAACTGATGTTTTGACAAAGGTGCATAGGAAAATGATGCATAATTTTATATGATTCATTCAAATGGATCCCAGCCCTAAATGTAACAACTGAATACTATTAAACTTTTATTACCACTTTAAGTTAGGCAGATTTCTTAGATAAGCATAATGCATTAAAGAAAAAGTTGGTAAAGTGGACTTTGTGAATTTAGAATTTCTGCTTTTCAAAAAGCTGTTAAGAGAATGAAGGACAAGCCTCAGACTGGGAGGAAATACTTATAAAGCACATATCTGATAAAGGTCTGTATCCAGATTATACATATTAATATCTGGTTAGAAATATGAAAAAACAAACTGTGTTATTTTCAACTTTTTCATATTGACAAAGGTAAAACATGGGATTTTGTCCATAAGTGAGTGTGAATATATGGGTAACACCATATATAAGTGTTGATAGGTTCTTGGGCCCACAGTGAAATGACATATAACAAAACCAGTTTTACCATAGGCTAATTTCCCATGGCATCTCATCAACCTTACAATGAAAAGACATTCAAAACCCCGTTGCACTTGTGATGCAACTTCCATATTTGGAAGGGAAATCTGACTTTATTTCTAGGAATGTCACCTAAAAATCTTACACATCACAACTGGCATGCATGTTTACTACTCCAATGCTTAAACTTGCAAAAATGAAAACAAAAATCAGTCTTGACAACAGGGACTGGCTAAATAACAGATGATCCATAAATGTGAGGCTAGAAGAAAATCTTGCTTAAAGAAAATATTTGATATAGGAAACTGCTCAAAATACAGTTGTGGAGAAACAGGACATTAAACTGTATACACAATTCCATTAAAAATGTATACTCACAAGAGAATAAAAAATATGCAAACATGAATGGTGGTTCTGAATTAGATTACTGGTGGGGTTTTTTTTGTTGTTGTTATTTTTTGGTACTTTCTGAACATGTATTCAGACCATATAAGTTTTAAAAGGAATTGACAGTCCTAAGTTATATTAGCATAAATGTGCAACATGAAATTCTTGTTCTTATAAGGAGAAAGCTAATAAGGATCTGATTTTGCAAAGGGGTAGGCAGACTGAGTAATCTCTGATTGAAAGAAAGGGCAGCCCAAAACTTCCAATTTAATTTTTGCTGCTTCTGCATTAAAATATGACATCATATTGACATTTGGGTTCTCCCTCCATTACTGGGCCTTCAAGTTCTCACTCCAGGGTCGTGTTATTTGGGCATAAATGTTTTGGATTTCCTCTTTATTTAGTTCCCAATTTTGTTTTTAATTATGAAGTTCTTCCAGGAAACAACCTGTTTGTTCTCAATACCTGGTAAATGCTGTTGAAGACTTGACTGTTACCCCCTAGTGGGAAAGTCCTCAAATAACTTGTTGCTGTTCACATAATGGTAATTAACAGGTGTAAAACATTAAAAACTGCAAATACTAGCTTTTCTTGTTATGCCAGTTTGGGTCACCAAATTCCTTTTGGAGTAAACTAACCTTTGTAGTGCCTTGTGTTTGTTAGGGACTGTGTTAGGAGGGCCTTTTATATGTTACCAGTGGCCCGGTGCACAGATTCGTGCACATTGAAAGGAAATCAGGAGCCCGCACCCGGGTGCCCAGGGAGTTTCCACGTCCCTGTGAGCCACCAGGAAGTCGCGTGGGGCATCTCTCCTCCTCCCTGCAGCTTCCTGAAAAAGTATTTCCAAAGTTGGGGATATTGGTGGGCAGGGTGCTCTGTTGCCCATGCCCCCACCCTTCCTATCCATCTCTGATTTTTACCCTGATTGTCAGTTGCCATCTTGTGGCCACTGTTATATTGCTGCCTTCCTCTGTAGCTCTGGGGCAATAGGTAATGGATGAGATTTGATTTTGATGCTCCAGGCAGAGTTCCAGGAGCCCAGTGGTCACACTTCAACCGTTTTCCAGAGACTGTAACTGCAGGCTTATGGGATAGAAGGGATGGGGCCAGGCGCTGCTCTGCTCCCGTTCACCCTGTCCCCACTGCACCTGCCGCCACTGCTGTCACTCCCGCCTCCGCAGCTGTGCATGCCAGCCATGAGCCTGGCTTCTGGCTGAGCGGCGCTCCTGCTGTGGGAGCACACTGACCACCAGGGGGCAGCTCCTGCATTGAGCGTCTGCCCCCCGCCCCCTTCCAGTCGTTTGGTCGTAAGGGTCACTTAGGCTTTTATATATATATATATATATAGATTATTCATTTAAGCTGATAAAGTGGGTGTTTCTTAATTCTTATAGGATACAAAGTCTAATAACACTATGCAATGAAATGTCAAGTAGAAAAAATTCAATTGATCATTACACTTAAAAAATATCTCCAAAAAAAAAAAATTAAAAAATATCTCCAGCATTTGAGAACACCCCATGACTTTGTAAATGCACCAAACATTTGAATTATACTAAATTGATTTATAATGTCTTGACTTCATATGCATAATTACCCAATGAAGCAAGGTCAGTTTCCAAGCTTGGGGGGTGGGGGGTAGGGGCGGCGTGTAAAAAACATTTTTAACCATGGTAATGCATACACAATTAAATTATCAACCATCTGAACAGATACATAAGTTCCCAAATACTAAAGAAAAATGACTTGAGTATGGATTACCTAGCATACATCTTTTCTTTGGGGGGAGAGGGAGAACTTGATTTTGTTCTTTCTAAAGTGAACATTACTATCTCCACTTGAATTTACTGTATATGGTAGAAAAAAGCACACTGAAGCAATGTTCCCTAAAAATATTTCACTAAAAATACTTTTATCAGTTTTAGCTTTCACATACAATTTTCTATGAAAAACATTTTCATTTCTAGTTTTCTTTAGAAATAACTGTAAACGGAAAAATCCTCACTTAATTTGAAAGGAAAAGTGTATTTCTTTTATTCCAAGACTAACAGCTTCACAAAAAAAGATTAATATCCAGTAGTTATATAAAAACGTATTGATATACAGACTTATAAAGTAACTAATGCCCAGCCACTAAAGAAAGATCAAAGGAGATTAACAGAATGAGTTTTCATATTATTTTTTAAAAAGGTTACGACAAAAGTAGAATATGTTTGTAGGTATCAAGAGAATAGAATACAAGCAAGTTGACAAGACTAAGTTTATTCTAAGTATAATTTTTATTAATAAAAAGATTAACCATGACCATGAGTGGCTGGGCTTATAGTTTGCTACACCAAAGAAATTAAAAATTGATAGTTAAGAATATTGTTACAATAATTTATAATATAGCATTCCTTTATAGAGGCATTTTAATTTTAGCAATGTTTCCCTTAAATATAAAAAAACTAACCTTTAGTGTCATGAATGAGAATCATTATAGCTACTGCTAAATTTAAAAAATTCCAAGAGCTGTTTGACGTTTTATCCCAAGATCTACACCCAAACTTTAGGGAAACAATCTTCCAAAAAGATCTGGAAAATTGCCTGCTCAGAGACAGAGTATCAGCGTTTGATACTGGTGGCAGGAGAATAGCCCACTTCCAAGTGTGAAGAACCAGTAACACAAATTACGAATGCACCCAAGATCCCCAAATAAATTAGTAAAAGTGCCATTATTTTAAGAATGATTAGACATATAATCAATGTATTTAAATACAAATTCAAATTTGTTAAGTCCAAAAGATACAGTAATTTTATTACATAAAATTCCTCCTGTGTGCTAAAAATGTTAACTTACAAGACATAATATTTGTATAAGTGTAGAGGAAGTTATGGTCAAATTGCTTAATCATTTTTCATTAATGAGAATAGAACAATAGGTAGTGGACATATATAGAAGCACTGAGTCCTCTAAAATTCAAGGTTATATTACTGCTCAAGCAAAGCATACTATTCTTTAATAATATAAATGCCTACTCAATTTATCTTTTAAAAATAAAGTCCATTTGTTCTCCATTAAAGCTTCTGCAAGACTGACAAAGGTACATTCTACCTATATAAAATAGGGGTACTCTTCATCTTTGGATAAGGTATCACCACTTAGGGAAATGTAGTCAATATACAGATTACTAAACTTCTATTTGAGGCAGCTGTTGGAGTCCATTAAGCACTTTTCGAACACTGTATCTTTAAAGTTTGTCTTTAATATTAATAGCTTTGGAAAACCAAAAATAGAGAAAAAAACATCTGTGACAAAGTACACATTTCGTTCAGATTTGATATCAGTAAGATACAAAAAAAATATTTAGTGCAGTGTCAATTTTATCTACGATAATCACTTGAGGATAGTTTTGTGTTATGTTTTATGATTGAATGTCAAAAAGATTTTTACTTGTTAAGTCTTTGTCTTAGTATTTAGTAAGGCAAAAATGAAATTAAGTACTGTAAAAAGTCTTTTAAAATGAAGCTACAAATTTGGTTCCTATTTACAATTTCATTAACAGATAAGTGTAGATACAACAGATCCAATACCCTTATAACCACAGTAAAAAAAAAAATCTCTAATAGCATTTATAGGTTGTGAAATCCTTAGTAATACCAATATATATCCAAAACATGTTCATACAGAACCAATACCTCTCTGATTCCTTGTAAAAGAACACTTGTTAAAAATAATTAACAAAAATACCAAAACAACAATGAAAACTCATTTCATTTCGCCCAAAAGTTATGACACAAAATACTGGCTTAAAGAGGTAGATTAAAAAGAAAAAGAAAACCAGATTCACCATTCTTTGTCACTTTTATTCAGTAGTAGTTTTTTTTTCCCTTATTATCAGTGCCAGACACGGCAAGGAGTGATTACAGCCAACTGTTAAAACATTTGTTCGCAATATATACCCCCCTTTACCACTGACCCCAAACTGACTCATTTTGTGTGCTTTCGTTCTTTCTTTTTTTAATATACCACCACCAAGACTGGGTGGAGGGGCAAGGGTAAGAGACATGAAGGGAAGAGTCCAGGAGGCCAGAAGAGGAGGAATGCTACAAGCCACAGTAAGAATGAGCTGTATTTAATTTAAAAAAGGGTGGCGGGGTGTACCCCACAAATGATACAGTAATGAGGATACACAATTAAATCCCATAAGCATGACTGAGGCTTTCACTGTGTTTGACATCATCACAATGGAAGGCATAAAAAGTGGAGTAAATCAATGTTGACACAGTCCAATCTAGTCCATTAGGCAAGATGGTGCAAGAAGTCATTTAAATTAAAAGTGCCCTATCCTTACCTAAATGGCTAGCAGACATGGAGAACACCATAGTGATGAATCCACAGAGCTTTCTCCATGTAGCTATAAAAAAGTGTTGTTGAATGGCACATTGTCAAACACTGGAAGGGGGCGCCACAATGGACCTCTCTCTTTTTTAGGTACAAATGCTAGATTCAACTATCTCAACTAAGCAGGAAGTGGGCTCTTCTGCTAGGAATGCCAACCCTAATTCACTTTGTCTTGAAATATATACAGATTGTTTGTAGTCGCTACAGCAATGATATTTTCCTTGGGGTGCCAGGCTGTGTGAAGTATTTTCTTGTTGAAGTCTAGACTGTCAACACTTATTTCATCCTTCTTTCTCTTGCCACTTGCACAGACTTTGCGTGGCTTCAGAACAGTGCGAGGTTTATTGTTTTCTCGTGATGCTTCGAGGGTTATGTCTCGCTTTGTGTTCCTGTCAAACATTCTGAAGAAATTATTGTAAGATCCAGTCATGACAACACTGTAAAAGTAGACAGAACATTCAGTCAAATAAGTGCCTACAGAGTTTGTTTTCAGTAAAATGACTCAGTGATGAAACCTAGCCTGGTGCTCTACCAGAAACAGCAGCTACTTTAAGCAGATTTTAATTTTAGGGTGAAGGCCGCTGACACCAACCCAGAAATATAGTGCTAGTTAATTTTTTCTTTTAATTACTCCTCCTCATGAATACCAAAACTATCACCAAAGTTGAAAGCATCCTATGTAAAGCTTCTTAGTAGTATTATCTTTGTTGAGTATTTTTGCAACTATCAACTTATATGATCAACCTGACCAGCCAACTTCTAGAAATACCAACTGGGGGACTCACAGGTTCTAAAACCAAAAAAGAAAAATGAATGGTATACAACTGTTCATTAGAAACCAATGCTTTCTTTATGATTTAAGTTGTAAACTATTTAATTTGTCCCCAAGACATTGTCTAGTTTGGATAATCACATCTTATGATGCTTATAGAAAACCTGCTTCTGGGAATATTCAGAAAGTAGCATATACAATGTTTATTAACAGAAAAAAAAATTAACTTATAACACAATACATTTTAAGCAAATTTTTGGACAAATATTTTTAATATCAGTTTAAAGGGTGCCAAATTCTTACCCTGCCTAAGGCATGTTCTGTCAATCCTACTTGCCATCCACCACTGCTCCTCAACATTTACCAAGTATTCCAGTAAGCAAAACCTCACATGTTTAAAACCATTAATTTGCAAAGGGTCTGGTGCTATTATTAATACCACATCCTTCCCATATAACTTAAATTATAATTGTAAATAAGATTATAGGATACCAAGAAACTGCTTAAAGTAATGCTTGGAAACAACTTTTATTACAAATAATAGAGGCCTGGTGCACGAAAATTCGTGCACTTGGGGTGGGGGTGGGGGGGTCCCTCAGCCCAGCCTGCACCCTCTCGCAGTTCAGGACCCCTCGGGGATGTCCACCTGCCTGCTTAGGCCCCCTCCCCCCAGGGATTGTGCCTAAGCTGGCAGTCAGACATCCCTCTGGCAGTCTGGGAGCCCTCTGGGGATGTCCACCTGCCAGATTAGGCCCGCTCCCTGGGGGAATTGGGCATAAGCCGTTAGCCGGACATTCTTAGCACTACCGCAGAGGCAGGACAGGCTCCTGCCACTGCCGCTGGCCAGCCATGAGCCAGCTTCTGGCTGAGCAGTGGCAGCCCTGCTGTGGAAGCCCACTGAACACCAGGGAGCAGCTCCTGCATTGAGTATCTGCCCCCTGGTGGTCAGTGCACGTCATAGTGACCGGTCATTCTGCTGTTAGGGTCAATTTGGATATTACCCATTTATTATATAGGATTATACACCAAACAGGTCATATATTGAATGCAAAAGACTGCCATCTACTTAGTAAAGTCAATCCCCCCCAAAGAACAACACAACATTTTAATCACACTCATGTTGGTGCATGTACCTAAAGGTAATAAAACGGTATTTCTTTCAAACGATGAATGTAATTAAACTGGCATCCCCATGATATGTGAATCTAATCATGAGGAAACACTAGACAACACTCAAATTAAGAAGCTTTCTGGCTCTGGCTGGTTTGGCTCAGTGAATAGAGCATCAGCCTGCAGACTGAATGAAGAATCCGGGGTTTGATTCTGGTCAAGGGCACATGCTGGGGTTGTGGGCTTAATCCCCAGTAAGGGGCATGAAGGAGGCAGCCAATCAATTATTTCCCTCATCATTGATGTTTCTATCTCTCTCTCCCTCTCCCTTCATCTCTGAAATTAATCAATAATATAATTTTTTTAAAAGGAAACTTTCTTTCTGCCGAAACCGGTTTGGCTCAGTGGATAGAGCGTCGGCCTGTGGACTGAAGGGTCACAGGTTCGATTCCGGTCAAGGGCATGTACCTTGGTTGCGGGCACATCCCCAGTGGGGAGTGTGCAGGAGGCAGCTGGTCGATGTTTCTCTCTCATCGATGTTTCTAACTCTCTATCTCTCTCCCTTCCTCTCTGTAAAAAATCAATAAAATATATATTTAAAAAATAAATAAATAAAAGGAAACTTTCTGTAAAATAACTGGCCTGTGTTTTCAAAAATGCCAAGGTTATGAAAGATGAGAAAAGAATAAAGAACTATTCCAGATTAAAGGAGACTAACGAGATAGGACAACCAAATGTCACATATGCTTTTGGATTTGATACTGAACCCTCTGCCCCTCCCCCCCCTTTTTTTTGCTAGAGAGGACATGATTGAGAACTAGAAAAATTTTAATGGAATCTGTGGATTAGATGAAAGTAGTGCATCAATGAGAATTTTTCTGTTGCCCTGTCATTATGAAGTAGAGTGCCTTTTACGAAATACTCAAAGTTAGGGGCAACGGGGCATCATGTTTGGAGTTTATGCACACGTACACACACAAAAAATAAGTGTTTGTGTTTATGTATAAATATACATGAAGACTGACACAGCAAACAGCAACAGAGGGAACCTGAGTAGAGGCTAAATAAGAGTTGTGTTATTCTTATAAATTTTTTCTAAGTTTGAGATCCTCTCAAAATTTTTAAAAATATGTCTATTTTTACTGGTTTCAGAGAGGAAGGGCAAGGGAGAGATGGAAACAACAATGACGAGAGAGAATCACTGATTGGCTGCCTCCTGCACGCCCTCTACTGGGGATCGAACCCACAACCCTGGCATGTGCCCTTTACTGGAATCAAACCCAGGATGCTTCAGTTCACAGGCTGATGCTCTATCCACTGAGCCAAACCAGGTAGGGCTCAAAATTTTTTTTTACATGTTAAGGGAAATAACTTTTGACAGTGAAACCTGTTTAACATGTGTACACAATGTGAGGAAGTACTAGCTGTGGCAGTGAACCAATTCTTTATAGCAATATCTTCTCTTGAAATTTGCTAATTTCTTCTTATCTTCTTCCCTTTCCTTTTTCCAATTTGATACTTTAGGTTTAGTAGTGGCATTCCGTAAAGCTTGATTATTCCTACTCTAGGTTTACGGTGGCCAGTCTAACTAGTGGGCCTCATGTTATAATCAGATAAAATAATTTAAAAAATCAGACAAAAGATAAATGATCCCAGTTCTATTCTCTTTTGTAACACATAACACCATGAAACCTGAATCATATCAAGCTTCTGTGATAAAACTATTGTTTAATAAAGAACTTCAAATTACCTTGAAGGCAAATTTAAATAATCTCAAAATGATATTTTCTGTTCTACTGGAACATAATAAATGGTAAACAAATATTGACAAATAAAATGGAAAGATTAAGACTTGTTTATCTTTGGAAATAGTGGTACATTTTGACAACATAGTGAAAAGAAATACTATGGCAAATTTGTGGATTATAAAAAGCCTAATTACTCATGGTAATATGGTTAAAATAATATGTATCAATTATCACTTCTATGAGATATTAATGTATCATCTGGAGACACTGGTGTGTAACATTCCACATGAAATATCTACTGTCTAAATATTTCTATTGACTTTTTTTAAGAGAGCAAGAGGAAGGGGGAGGACGGAGAGAGGGAGGGAAAGAGTGAGAAAAAAACAGATTTGTCATTCCACTTGTTTATACATTCATTGGTTGATTTTCTTTTCCACAGATTTTTAAAAAAAATTTTTCCCTTTATTAAATAAGATATTACAAATGTGTCCTTATCCCACCAATGAGTTGATTCTTGTATATGCCTTGACTAGGATCAAACCTGCAACCTTGGTGTATTGGGACAATGCTCTAACCAACTGAGCTACCTGGCCAAGGCCCTAAGTATTTCTAAAAAGTTTAATATAGTAACAAACCAAACTGAAATGTCAACATTTTAATTGCTGGCATGTCAAACTTATGATTGATCTGGCTCATAAAAGGGAACATTTTTAAGATTACTAGGAGGAGTGATGAAATAGCACATTTCTTTCCTCTAATACAGCAATTTTCAACCTATGTGCCACAAGAATTTTTAAAATATGCAGTACCTGACTATTTAGTCAGGGTCACTAACCTCTTTTCCCTTAGACCAGTGGTTGGCAAACTGAGGCTCGAGAGCCACATGCGGCTCTTTGGCCCCTTGAGCGTGGCTCTTCCACAAAAACCACCTTCTGCACATGGGCCACGAAGTTTCAATCGCACTGTATGTGCGCACCCGCACGTGGTATTTTGTGGAAGAGCCACACTCAAGGGGCCAAAGAGCCGCATGTGGCTCGCGAGCTGCCGTTTACCGACCATGGCCTTAGACTATCAAATAAAAAAACAACAGCAGCCAACACAACAACAGCCAGCTGGTGTGAATGAATAAGTATTTTTTTTATCAGATTGGCAAAAAAAAAAATTTTTTGGTGTGCCATAGAATTCTGGTAATTAGTTTATGTGTGCCAGGAGATAAAAAAGGCTGAAAACTGCTGCTCTTATAAAATTACATTTGGTCCAGCTGGCATGGCTCAGTGGTTGAGTGTCGACCTATGAACTAGAAGGTCATGGTTCATCTCCCGGTCAGGGCACATGCCAGGGTTGTCGGCTCAATCCCCAGTGGGGGACATGCAGGAGGCAGCCGATTAATGATTCTCATCATTGATGTTTCTCTCTCTCTCTCTCTCTCTCTCTGAAATCAATAAAAATATATATTAAAAAAAGACAAGGCGTTTGGAACATTTCCCAAAGTATTAAAAAAAATAGTTAAACAAAACTTTCACGCAAATAGCCAAAAGTTGAAAATGACCCAAATGTCCTTCAACTGATGAATGAATAAACAAAACTATATTCATACAGTGGATTATTTTAAATGATAAAATAACATTTGAATAAATTCAAATTAAAATCAATTACCTATCAGAACCATTCCAACAACATTCAAATTTATCAAATATGCAGTCATTTTCATACAGAGAACAAAGTTTACTTCTGAGGTATTCATGCACCTGGGGAAAAACATAAATATATATATTCTTAGTTTACACCTCAAGATTTAGTGATTAAATTTAGAAAACTGATTTAGTAAGTCAGTATTATTTTTTTTAAAAAAAGGCATATGTAGACACATACATATATCTGTCAATCTTATTAAAATTTGATCCCCTTAGTAACAATAAAAGCGTTTATTTAATCCATTTACAAACATATGAGTCCCCTTCAATGAACACACATTTTCTTTTGAACAATAGATTAACTACCCTCTGGGCATGGCACATGTACTCTATAAGCTCAACTAAAATATTTAGACCAGAAAACATTTGAAAATGACACCGATAAGAGACTAAAGACTATTACAGCAATATTTGAATATGCTAACACTTGTCTTTCAGTCTATTAATTGCTGATTTAAAAACACTCAATACTGTGCTTTACTTCTTTTAAAATATAATTTTCTGGGCATAAATAACTAAAGCCTACATTATAATTGTGTATGTTATGCACAGCATGATCATCCCTCAGTTTGGTGATAAATTATATGGTTACTGTATGTATGCATGGTTCTACTTGACATTACTTATATAATTTATATAATATCAAGAGCTAATGAAAATATACCTTTTAAAAAAAATATAATTCTAAATAAATGAATCTAGTATTTAAAATGTATCCTGATAAATGATACATTTAATTAACATTGTTAAATTACAAAGGAAATTTTCAAATAATTCTTGCGATCAGAAGGAAAAAAAGAACCTTAACCACTAGTGATGACAGAAAGGAGTAGTAGTAGGTACTTTCTAAATGTTAGAATTCTCTATTATTTATGAAATAACATAAAGTCATCTTAACTTTAAGTACAGTGAAATGATTCAGGCCACATGTATGTGACATTAAGTAAAAATTTGTTAACCTGGAGGAATTGCAATTCATGTAGGGTCAGGATTAAAAGTGAAAAATGAATAAAATCACAATTACCCTTCAATAACACACAGCTTAGCAAGATGCCAAATTTACCACCCACCAACAGCTCGATCTGCATATGCTACGTTTGAGTATGATGTGACACTATTCTCAATCACTAATCTAACTCAGCATAGGGAGGAAAACTGACATTCAGGTAAAATTAGGTAAATCATAACAATTCAGCAAAGTTTTAGAATGCCCATACAGGGTTTCTCAAAAACAATTTATGAGTATGAAGTTAAGGTTCAAATCAATTATTCTCAAAGGGAATGGGGTAGTAATGGTGAGGATCACTAGACCAATCAGAATCTTGGCAGTTATACAGATGTAATTTGAAACCGTGGCAATATTGTATCCCTTTACTTTTGCTTCAATGTAACATGTATTTGGAAATTTCAAATACCATGAAGGAGACTATTTAGTGGTTTAGGTTTGTCAAACAGGATTAAAAAGTTTGAGAAATACCATTCTAATTTTACTGATAATATACAACATAAGGCAAATTTATCAAGTCTGTATTCCTAAAGCAGCGTTAAGTGTTTTCTATACTCTAGCGACCTAGGACCTAACATAGGTATCTGATGCCCTCCCTGTTCCTGGCTCTACACATCTTCACTCTCTTTTCTAGAAGAGCAGCAGGCTAGGGATCAATGGTAGTGGCTGGCTGACAAGAAGTGAATCCAGAACTAACATCCCACAAGAGACAGACAACTGCTAAAGCTGTCTGCTGGGCTTTCAAGGCCTTTTCCTTTAGTCTAAAGACAAAGGTAGAATGTCAGTCCCTTTTACCTGGCACGCCAAAGCTAAGCTCTCTAGTTCAGCTACTACTGCACATACTTCAATGGGGACAACTCTACTAAGACTGACCACTCTTCCCAATCCTCCCTCCCACCCCCGAGACCTTAAAAGAGTGCTCTTCCCTCCTCACTTTAAATATAGACAGAAGCAGGGAAAACCATTATCAATAATGAACCAAACCAGTAACATAATCACACTTTAACTGCAAAACTACTATAACGCCTATAAAAAAATATATAAATTTAACATAAGGAAAAGCATAATACTCATGGATCAAAAGCCTCACTGTGAACACGCACTGTGTTAGGATTAACACAAAATACAAAATCCTTCTCTAGAAAAACTGCAAAGTAAATAGGGTGTATGATCATTGAAAGAAAAAACTGCAAATACCTGATATGTTTCCACAGGCCTGTTTTCCATATTTAAGTCCCAAATTTTGACTGACAAGTAGTCTCTAGTCATCATATATCGACCACTATGGCTGAATTTTACATCAGAAATAGAGGAGATGATTTCAGAAAAGAAAGACCTATTACTGGGATCTTCAGGTTCTTCAAACACTAAAAACAAGCAAAAAAAAAAGAAAAAAAGAAAAAAAAAAGGGCAATTTGTATAATCTTCTGGCTTGCACAAAGCATTTGTTGAAACAATTCACAAATTTCCTAAGAGGCAGCTAAAAATGGCAGCCTAATAAAAACTGACAACTCTCTGGCTATAAGATAATCCCCCTAGAAGTTTCTTATGAGATAAATACTACAACTAAAGATGTGAGAGATTTATACTTCCAGAGCCCACAGCTAATTTGGCAGAACCAGACTTACCCAGGGCTTCTGACTTCAGTGCCCCAGGTTTATAGGTTCTGCATATACCTCACTGACTTTGCCTGTGTTGTCAGCACAAAAAAATACCCTCTCACCATTCAAATTCATACCAGCATTTTATTTTTTACTGGCCAGGTAAAATTACTGCAACCTGTTATTTAAAACCCAGTGCTTTTTAAACTTCTTCTTAAAGCAAAGAAAACCACTTCTTAGAAGAAATAGGAAGCTCGAAATAGGAAAGAAGGAATTGCTCTACCTGAATATAGGGTTGGAGAACATCACCCCAAGTTCTCAAACAGTAACAGTCCATTAAAAATATATCCACTGGGCCCTGACTGGTTTGGCTCAGTGGATAGAGGGTCGACTGGCGGACTAAAGGGTCCTGGGTTCGATCCCCAGTGGGGGGCATGCAGGAGGCAGCTGTTGAATGATTCTTTCTCATCAATGATATTTCTCTTTCTCTCTCTCTCCTCTGAAATCAATTTTAAAAATGAATAAATATATATACACATTAGAGCAGCGGTTCTCAACCTGTGGGTCGCGACCCCTTTGGGGGTTGAACGACCCTTTCACAGGAGTCGCCTAAGACCATCGGAAAACATATAATTACATATTGTTTTTGTGATTAATCACTATGCTTTAATTATGTTCAATTTGTAACAATGAAAATACATCCTGCATATCAGATATTTACAATACGATTCATAACAGTAGCAAAATTACAGTTATGAAGTAGCAACGAAAATAATTTTATGGTTGGGGGTCACCACAACATGAGGAACTATATTAAAGGGTCGCGGCATTAGGAAGGTTGAGAACCACTGCATTAGAGGCTCAGTGCACGAATTTGTGCACCAGTGGGGTCCCTCGGCCTGGCCAGCCGGCAGTGGGGAAGGACTGCAGGAGGTTGGCTGGCTGGTGAGGGGGAATGGGGGGCAGCTGGGGGCGACGGGAGGTTGGCTGTGGGATTGCACTGACCACCAGGGGGCAGCTGCTGAGTTGAGCGTCTGCCCCCTGTTGATCAGTGCACGTCATAGTGACTGGTCCACCGGTCGTTGGGTCCTAACAGTCGCTTAGACATATATCTCCACTAGGATATCAACAGACATGCCCTGATAAAGCCTTCCATGTTTTTCTAGTAGAATAACCTACGATGCCTCATGCAGAGTCAGCTTTCCAAAGGGTACAGGTAGCCCTGGGCATATAGGTTTAACTAAGACTTGTAAACCTATGTACATGTGATTACCACGTCTGAGGCTAAAGATTTTAGACAAACAGAAAATGTTAACTTTTTTTTTTTAAAAAAAAAGATGAAAATAACTTACGTTTAGAATGCCTATCACAGAGGGCAGATGCCCTCATGTCACATAACCGAATAGTGCCTTTACTGCTGCTGTATACAAACGTGTTACAGCTATTTGGATGGAACTCTGCTGCTGTAATCACCTCTGTTAGCTCTTCCATGTTGGCAGGCTTGATATCCACAATATCTGGATAGCATTTTATTAAGGAATTTCCACTTAGAAAAAAGGGCAAATATAATTTTACATTTTTCAAAGCACAAATATTCTGAATTGCATTATAGACCTTATTTGATCCATTTAATGCCTACAAAAAAATTCTTAGAAGAAAACATGGGCAAATTTTAAATCATTTTAGAATGCAGAGGTCTGTTTTTCTGACCATGATACAAATCCCAGAAGCCATAAAGAATAGGACTGATATAAGTTTATCTTCCTAAATATTAAGAAATTTAGTGTACATTCCAAACACAAGATAACAGAACAAAACTCTTCAAGGGGAGCAAAAAAGAGAAAACTATTTGTACCACAAAGGATGAAGCTGATTTACTTAACATAAAAAAGTGCTTTAAAAACAACCCAGAGATAGTTCATTGACCTATGAACCAGGAGGTCGAGGTTCAATTCCTGGTTTTGGGCTCGATCCCAGTGTGGGGTGTGCAGGAGGCAGCTGATCAATGATTCTCTCTCATCATTGATGTTTCTAGCTCTCTTTCCCTCTCCTTTCCTCTCTGAAATAAATAAAAATATATTAAAAACAAAACAAAACAAAGAAAAACAACAAAACATGCAAATCTAATGAAAAAAATTAGAAAAGAATAAATATATAAATATGAAAAAAATGTTCATTTACTCATGATGAAAGAAATGCTAATCAAAACAACAAAAGAGGATTTTTACTAGCTAGACCGGTAAAGGTATAGGAAAACTGGCTCTTTTATACTCTATTAACAGATTATGAATTATAGTAAAGTGTTAATTTTTTCAAATGATATGTACTTAGAAATATATAAATAGTAGTAAAAGCTGCTAACATTTTACCTTAAAAAAAAAAAAAAACAAACGAAACAGCTTTACGGAAATCTAATTCACATACATACAATTCACCCATTTCAAATGTGTAATTCCATATAGCTAACATTTTATTTTTAAAACATACTTAAAAACGAGTATATTTGTATACATCTCTTTCTCTCACTCTCTCTCTCTATATATACAGTATATATGAGTGCCAGGTATATATGTTTATATATCACATACTTGTTTGTACACAGAATTTTCAGAATATAAACAATGAAAGTAGGATTTGGAGAAACATTTATATTGACTTTATACCACCCCCCCCCCCAAAAACAAGAGAGAAACCAAATGGATACTAAAACTCCTATCTGTAATTTCCAGATGCCAAAGATTAATCCTCAAATCATCTGCAGATAAATATGTTTCATAATCGCTATTAATGGAAATTGAGTTGATGTGATATGTATGAGCATTGGCAAATATTCTTCGTGGACTGGCCTCAACCATTAAATCCATGGGCCTAAAGACTGGCACCTGTCAATAAGACACATGAAAAAGTCATTACAAAATGTTCATTGTTTACAATAGCACCTAAGATTCAGAGCACTTCATTTCTACAGTTTTTGAGGAACTATAAAACAGTACATTACACAAATTTAGTTTAAAAAGTAACTGATATTGATCTTCTGAAGTACTGAAATGAGTAAAATGAACAATCTAATTTATCTTCTTTTACAGGTAGCAATACTACTAGAATTTGCCATTCTTCCTAGTTCCAATCTTTTGCTTAAAAGACTTGCAGCCCTAGCTGGTTTGGCTCAGTGGATAGAGCGTCAGCCTGCAGACCAAAGGGTCCCGGGTTCGATTCCAGTCAAGGGCACATACCTTGGTTGCAGGCTCCCTGGCCCAGGCCCTGGCTGGGGCTTGTGCAGGAGGCAACCAATCGATGTGTGCTTCTCTCACATCGATGTTTCTCTCTGTCTTTCCCTCTCTCTTCTATTCTCCCTAAAAAATCAATGGAAAAATATCCTCAGGTGAGGATTAACAAAGACTTGCAAAGCTAATAAATGTTTATGATTTAAATTAAAGTGGTTAAAAAGGAAATTAGCCCAGTGTGTCTAATTCTTGGTTTTTGTTTTTTTTTAGCTGCAACAAGATTTGGTCCATTTCTACTTTTTTCATCTCCAAAGAAAATTAATCTTGAAACTTAAGTTTGTAATAGTTGATATTCAAACTACAAGAGTGGTGGAGAACGTGGCACAGAACGTAACAGTCTTGTGTAGAATCCTGGTTCTGCCCATGGCAACAGTGTGACTCTATGTAGGTCAGGGTCTGTTTGAAATGAGAGTTTTAAGTGTCTTATCTAGTTACAGAATTGTTGGGACAGGGCAAATTGTAATTATTCCTATTTAAGTTCTGCTCAGGATCTAGAATATGTAATATGAATACAAAATGCCGGTTTGGCTCAGTTGGTTGGGTGTTGTCTCGTGCACCAAAAGGGCACATGCCCGGGTTGCAGGCTTGATCCCCTTGATCAATGGTCCCCTCTCACTTTGATGTTTCTCTTCCTCTCTACCCCTTTCTCTGTAAAAATCAATAAAAATATTTTAAACCCACACATACATACAAAAGCACTGTTAATCAGAATTAGAATAATTTTTTCTTATGTACTTACTCGTAGTGTAGTGACTGTAGTAGGATCTCTATACCTTCCATCTTCCTCTTTCAAGTTATACCCTTCTGGTCTTTTGTCCCTTTCACTGATTTTCCATAATTTTATAGTTTTATCTGGGGAGACAATGAATAAAGTCCTCAAAAAAGGAGTAATACATATAGGAGAAAAACACTTTTAAGGTATATATAAACATGCCATTTCATATTTGATCTAAAAAGATACCAAGAATGCCCTGGCCAGGTGGCTCAGTTGGTTGGAGCATCACCCTGTACACCAAAAGGCTGTGGGTTCAATCCCCAGTTGGCACACACAGGAGGCAACCAATCAATATCTGTCTCTGTCTCTCTCTCCCTTCCTTTCTATCTAAAATCCATAAAGCATAACCTCAGGTAAGGATTAAAAAAAAGGAACGAAAAGATCCCAAGAATAAAATCTCTTATCTGACACAACAACAACAAAAAAAAACAAATTTATTACCTGGGAAAAACAGTATAGATATTGCACTTTTATGTTAATCAAATTCATAAAATTCCATTTGCTATTACAATCAAGTCATAGCCAGGTCCTTACTGTTTAAAACCAAATAAAGCCAGAGGGGAAAAGGTTATATGGGTATATAAATACATATATGTCTATATACACATAAAAACATATATCTATATATGCTCAATACTTAATTTTCAAAAGAGAACAACCAACAAAAATGGTTAAGATAGCCTAACTACTACTAGCAGATCCCACAAATTCCTTTACAGGCCTGGCCACCTGTTTAAATCTGTATTTCCCCAATGTATTAGCAATTCATAAGTAGGCAAATTTGACTGATTCAAGTCCTTCAAGACAAAATTCTTATGTATCAAGAATCTATAATATTTTAAAATAAAATTTTATTTTGGAATTAAGTTGATTTCCAGATAAGTTACAAAGACAGCACATGTTTCCATACACCATTCACCCAGTTTCTTCTAATGTCAACATCTTAAACAACCTGGTACATTTGTTAAAACTAAGAAATTAACGTTGTACTGGTACATTCCTACTAACCAAACTCCAGACTTCAGTTTTCTACTAACTTCCCTTTTCTGTTTCAGGACCCCACCCAGGATCCAAACAACACTTCAGTTATCAAGTCTTAGTCTCTCCAACTTTAACAATTCCTCAGACTTTATTTTTCATACAGTGCTGAGCAGTGGTGAGATATTTTGTAGGATGTCCCTCAAAATGATAGGTTGGCTGTTTTCTTATAATCAGAATGGAATCATGGGTTTTTAGGAAGAGCACCAGAGTAAAGTGAAGGCATACATAGTGTCAACAGGACTTTTCTGCTTTAATCACTTGGTTAAGGCAGTATGTACCAAGTTTCTCCACTGCAGTTACTATTTTTCCCCTTCCCATACTCTATTCTTTGGAAGTGAGTCACTAAGTCCAGTCTACACTTAAAAGGAGAATTAAGTTACACTTCTTGTAGGAAGAAGTATCCATTCACATACTATTTGTAATCCTATCCTATATAATAAAAGGGTAATATGCAAATTGGCCCTAACAGTGGAACGACCAGAACCTGGAACTACCAGAACGACCGCTCAACCAGTCACTATGAGGCACACTGACCACCTCTGGTCCCTTTCCCTGGTCGGCAGGCTCCAATTGCCTGATGGTGAATGGGGAACCAGGGGTGGGTGGCGGCAGGGGTGGGGCTGGCTGCGGGCAGCCAGGGAAGATGGCCCTGATTGCAGGCCAAGCCTAGGGACCATACCTATGCACAAATTTCGTTTGCCGGACCTCTAGTTCTCCTATAAGAAGCGTCCCTTCTCTCCCACTTATTTGTTCAAATTTCTTTATATCACTATGGATGCATGCATATTTGTTTAATACTTTGTTATTCTAAAATTGCATTCATATAAGACTATCACATTCTTAATGGTCTTTCATAAGCAAATGAGCATAATGTAATTTTAAAAATAGTGTATAAAGACACTTTATAAAACTCTGTCATGCAGGGACTCTAGCCTGGCCACCTTTCTCTGTCTGATGGAGAAAAGCATGCCAGCTGCTCCTGTGGATGCCCTCTGCAAAGATGAAGTCTAAACAGGAAAAAAACAACAAAAAAACAACAAAAACCCCCAGCTAACTCTACTAATGTTTCATCTAAACCCTATGTAATCATGTTTCTAGTTATTTGCAATTCAGTTATGTGTGTTTTCTATGTGCTATTTAATTTACATAATTTAGATACATCATTATATACTTTAGAATACTTCATTTCCAAATATGTAATATAAATGAGTCAAGCCTAAATTCTATATTTTGGGAGAAATTATCATCTAAAGATGATGAGGATGGCCCAACTGGCATGGCTCAGTGGTTGAGCATCGACCTCTGAACCAGGAGGTCATGGTTCAATTCCTGGTCAAGACACATGCCTGGGTTGTGGGCTCAATCCCCAGTGTGAGGCATGCAGGAGGCAGCCAATCAATGATTCTCTCTCATCATTAATGTTTCTATCTCTACCCCTCTTCTTCATCTCTGAAATCAATAAAAATATATTAAAAATAAATTTTAAAAAAGATGATGAGGATGCCCACCATGACTGTCTTATGGCCTGTTCAAATTCATCTACCTTAGAGATCCAAATTAAAAAATTACAATATACTTATCAAACTTTCAAATGAGATGAAATTAGTTTGTGGTTCTCAATAGTGCTATCAGAAGAAAATACTAAAAGTTATGAAAAATCAGGTAAATATCTTTTGAAAAACAAATTAAACTTCAAAAATTTTAAAGTCATAAAATTTGTGACATAAGAGGGTAAAACATTTTTTCAAATAGCATAAACACAGGACACGATACAGAAGTACTACACAATTTCAGTGCAGTGCTTGGGGATAAGGCAGGCTGGATATAAAATAATGTTTTAACAAGTATAATTTAAAATTAAAAATATTTTTTCATTTATATGTTCTTTGGAAGTGACTTTTTAATCTGGAGGTCTTGGCCTATAGATGGAGATACTGATCAATTCCATAAAAGTGCATGCAAGATTATGTGCTTTTATACACAACTTTTCTGTGAAGGGATTGTAAGATTCTCAAAGATATGTTACTTCCAAAAATTTAAGAGCTATTGCTCTATGGTGATTCCCTAAACTGTCAAACCTAAGAAAAGAAGAAGTATTCAAGAAGTCCAAAGGTCCATGTGTATCTCTGGCCATAAGCAGAGGGTTAGGACAGGTAAAACCATGCTACCAAGCTTCCTCTTGTGGGAATGCAGCTTTAAACAAGATAAAAAATCTTATTAACAAGCTGTTAAAAAGCAACTTATTTATGAGTGAACTATCATTCTTATATTCAAGACCCATCCATCCATGGTCAACAGATTACAGTTAGACCTTTTTGTAATGTGAAGGAATCGAGGAGAATTCCAAGGAAGGGGAAAGAAGGTAAAAGAAAGAGACACATCAAGTGAATTAAAGTTATAAGAGATGACTATAAACTTAAGTAAAAATGATCTGGGGAAAACCAGTTTATGATGATCATGGAAAGTCAATGCAAGAATGAAAGTAAGATTAATTGTGGTGAATCAAAGTGGAAATGTTGGGTCATATTTTCTATCATTCTCCCACAGGAATTTCTAATCTATAATAATAAAGTATAATATGCTAATTAGACCGGGCATCCTTCCTGACAACCTTCCGGATGAAGCTGGGGCTGCGAGGGAAGCCCAGGTCCCGGCAGCCAGGGGAAGGAAGGCCTACTCTTGCATAAATTTCGTGCATTAGGCCTCTAGTCTATAATAATAAAAGTGTAATATACTAAGTAGACCAGATGTCCTTTCAGATGAAGCCGGGGCTGCGAGGAAAGCCCAGGTCCCGAGTGCCTGCCGGTGGCTGGAGGGAAGCCCAGGTACCGGGTGCCAGAAGGGAAGCTGGTGCCGGCAGCCCGGGGAAGGAAGGCCTACTCTTGCATGAATTTCATGCATCAGGCCTCTAGTCTTTTTATGAGTATCAAGACCCTTTTATTACACATTTTGTGGAAGGAGGTATTATTTTTATTTCACAGAGAAAACTAAACAAAATATTGTAAAGGTATTACTCAGATTTAATAGATATTGACATTTCCCCTTAATTGCTTTCTCTTTTTAAAGAATAACACTTTTCAGATATAGCTCAAATCCTACTCCTCCCATCCTTATTTTTACCCCACCATTCTCAGACACAGCAGTTTGTAAAATTCCCATTCTTGTTCTATCCTTCCACATGGGACTCTACTTTTATAGCATACAAAAATAAAAAATAAAGGCAGCCCTAAAATACCTGTATTTTATTTAGTATTCATTAACACCACCATCAACAACAAATAGACAAAAACCTATGATTCACTTGCATAGTGCCCTTTAACTTTGCTAGGTGTACCGGTTAATAATAGCGAATTTTGTAATCAAAGAAAACACAATAATTTCAAGAAAAACATCAAAAGTGCTTTATTCAAAGTAATGTCCATTGCTAGCTACACATTTCCCCATCTTTCAGGTAATTTGTGGATAAAAGTCCCAATAGAACTTTTGTTTTGAGGCAAACCATTCAGAGACCCAATTTTCCACTTCTTCGTATGTTTTGAAATGCTGTTCAGAAAGTGCATGTGTCATTGATCGGAACAAATGGTAATCTCAAGGAGCAAGGTCTAGTAAATACAGCGGGTGGGTTAATACTTCCCAGGCAAGATCTTTTAACATGTCTTTAACTGGTTTTGAAATGTGGGATGGTGCATCATCATGAAGCAAAATTACTTTGCCGTGTTTTCTGGAACATTCTGGTTGTTTCACGATCAAAGCGTGATTCAAATTGATTATTTGTTGTCGGTAGCGATCAGTATTAACGGCTTCACCTGGTTTTAGAAGCTCATAATACACCACACCTTCCTGATCCCAACAAACACTGACCATAGTCTTCTTTCCTGAAGCGATTTGGCCTTGCAGTCAATGTTGATGGTTGACCTGGATCAACTCATGATTTTGTGCATTTGGGATTCTCAAAATAAATCCACTTTTGATCGCCAGTCACAATTCAATGCAAAAAAGACTTTCTTTCATGCCATTGAAGCAACATTTTACTGATGACTTTTCGGTTTTCCATTGTCTTTCGTTCAGTTGATGTGGAACCCATTTTCCTTCCTTTAAAATCTTTCCCATTGCTTGTAAATGATCGGAAATTGCTGAGCATCATTTAATCTTTCTGCAAGTTGTTTTTGAGTTTGACACACATCTTCAACCAATAATGCTTGTAATTGTTGGCCTTCAAACTTATTCAGTTGACCTGGACGTTCTTTGTCTTTCACATTTGTATGGGCAGACAAATCATCAGGCAGAGACAAATCATTACTTTAAAGCGTTTAAACCAGTGTTCACAACTATCTTGAGATGGAACATGTTCACCATAAGCTTCCCCAAGTATTCAGCAACACTTTTCTTCAAAATAATGAATTATAATTTCCCGCAAATGCTCTTTTTTGGCATAAAATTTGACATTTTTAAGCGTAAAAATATCTATGATGTTAATACCTTCAGCAAATTTGACATATGAAGTTTTGAAGCTTGTTGTCAAAATAGCATACATAGCAAATCACATACATATCAACATATGTGTAACTCCATCTATTGAAAAAAATCTGCATTATTAATTGGTACACCTAGTATTAATCAATGATTTTTCAAATTTACATAGTAAACCTATTTGGGAGACACTTTGATTTGTCTACAGAAAAGTACTACATAGATTCACATACCCCGACCTAACCACTGGAATTCCCAGTGTTTCTCCTTGTATTGAGCCTTTGTAGAGTTTAGTAACTAGAAAGGCTCATTTGGTTATACACTGCCTTGTTATTTCAAGCCACAGGAGTACAAGAAAGCCTGCAAGGAAGACACATGAACATAAGCTGGGAATTGAAAGCTATTTAAGATTTAATCCATAATTAAATCAAAATGGAATTTGCTTTCAAATAATACTGAGAGGGAAAGAAAGATCTGAGAAACAGAATTAGCTATGAACTAAGAATTATTGAAGCTGGGTGGAGGGTATGTAAGTCTTCATTACACTATTCTATCTCAGCCTATATGTTAAAAATTCCCCTTTATTAAAAAAACAAAACAAAAAAAAACATGGTATCGCCACTAAGAAGTGAACTGGCAAATTATTAAGAATAAATATTCTAGCCCAGTCAGTGTTGCTCACTGCTGACCATCGACCTCTCTCTCCCTCTCTCTCCTTCTCTGAAATCAATAAAAATATATTTAAAAACAAAACTCCCCCCCCCTCCCCCTCTCTCTCCAGTACATGAAATATATAACAATACACTTCCCTGGAACATTTACTTCCAAAAGTAGAAACTATATAATGGTAAAATTATGCATTATTTGATATCAAAGAAAAAAGCAGTATCTGAAATGCTATTTGAAATAATTTAGTTTACCACATAAATTAAAACTGAACCAAATTAGAAACCAATATATGACATGAGCATACACCGTACCTCAATCTATGACACTATAAGTTATGAGCTTTAAATCATTTCTATTTATTTTTCTTTTAATAATCAGAGAGAGGAATGCAGTTTGTGTAAAAAGAGAGGGGTGGAGGTTACAAGTGTTAAGGGCTGCTTAGGGAACACCTTGATGATTCAAAAAAAAATTGGGCTATAGGAAGCACACATCTATAGTGTCAGGGAGTGGCAAATGCATTTCAAAGAACTAGATACAGAAGGTGATGAGACCTAAACTGGATGAAGGGAGAATTCAGTATTTTCCACTGTGTTACCCCAGAAATCACCTGAGTATACATTCTGTGAATGGCAAAGAATGGTAAGGTCTAGGTGCTAAAAATCTGCTTTTATTCAACAGTGAAGATCTGAGAAAATATGAGGTTTTCCCAACCCTCGTGCCAGCCTCAAAAAAGTTTTAATCTAACTTTTTACAGACTATGGCTACCCAGAATCTGGAAGTATCTCTCAGTTACTTTAATGTCTCTTCAAACCCCTGATTCCAAAAGCTAAACCAAGTCACAACAACTTATATGAAAAAAAAATTTAGAACAACAAAAAAAGACCCATTCTTAACTTGTCATAAAGGAATTTAAATTCTGGTAGAGTCACCACACAATTCTAACCCTCACTTAAAAACTTTTCCTGCGAGTAAGAAAGCAACTTCTTCTAGCAATGAGGATGGTGGGGAAGAAGGCAGTGTGTCAATTCCAGTTTGTGTCCTTGCTGGACTAGATCGAGTACGAAGAGTGTCCTCCTAGAGAGTATCCTTGAATGGAGACCAACTTTTGAAAGAGCATTTTGAATTTACAGTTTGAAATAATCTCTGGAGAGTTTGGGCACACTTAAAAAGGAGGAAGGGAAGAAAGGAAATGAACATTTACTGAGCATGTATTATGTACATTAGGAGTTATCACATTTACTACTCATAATAATACGATAATACAGATATTACTATCTCCACTTTGCAGGTGAGAAAAATTTGACTCAGCATTAGTAACCTGCTCAAGACTAAGCCATGAAATGGCATAAAGAGAATCAGTCCATTCTTTTCACTACAAAATGCGTGTGCACGCAAAAAGAAACTTGACACCTGAAAATCTCTTTCATAGAATTTAAAAACTAAATGCAAATAAAAAAGGGAAGACATAAAAGAAGAGTTTATATTCTATGTGGGGAAGAAATATTTCCAGATGTCTATTTGTAAATATCTCTTAACAACTACTCCTCTTTGAAATGGGAAACGTATCCTACAGAGTATGTGTACATACAAAGCACATGAAACAAAATTTACACTTACCATTGGTAGACAACAAAAACTGAGCAGCATTTTTCTGGGGTAACCACCTAATTTTGTTGATCTTTTCTTCTATTTCTAAACTTTTCAAGTAGTCAAACTCTGGTTCATGGCTCTGAAAGGTGCTGTAAACATTATATTCTCCTCTGCTATGAGACTGGATTTTGTTCTAAAATGGAAACAAAAATATTCGGACCACTGTTGAGAAAGATTTCAAAATAGTAAACTGTTATCAGTTCCAATAGATCTTGCAGGTTCTGGTTAATTCATTACCTGTATCTCATATACAATTATATTCTGTTTTTAAAAAATATTTAAAGGCTTTCAAGGAAAAGAAAAAAAAGGAAAAGCTAAATAAAGTATAATGATTAAGCCCAATTTATAAGGAAAAGTGACTCTGAATTATGGATCAATTTGATTATTAATTTACTATTATATTTTAAATAGCATTGACTTAAACTGATAAAAACACCCGAGCATCCTTAATAAGGGTGCTCATCTAAAAAGTAAAGATTAAATGAGAAAAGCTTGCCAGAAACAGCTGGCTGATAGCTCCTATCCTAAACAAAGATAGTCCAATCACTTCAAGAAGGTGAAGGCAAAAACAATTACTGTCTTTGGGCAAGGCCGAGTTCTTTACCATACCAGATCCTGTACCCAAATTCTGTAAACATTTACTGCATTAACATTTTACTGCACTTTCTTTACACATGGCTTTCATCTTTCTCCTCCCTTCCTCCTTTTCCACTTTCTCTCCCTAATTATCCCCCCTCTCTCTTTCTGCCTTTCTCCCTTTACATCTGCTTTCTTGTTCTCACCCATTTCTCTTCCCATTTCATTTTTCGTGTTTCCTTCTCTCCCTCCGCCCTTTATATCCTCTCCTTAAAAACAAAGTCATTCTCTAGTCTCTTGTAGTACCACAATCTAGTTATCAAATATTCAGGTTTTTCCAATAGTCCCCATGTCTTTTTACAACAGAAAAGCCAGCATCATACCTTACATTCAGTTACCATATCTCTTTAGTTGGTAATAGTTTCTGGGTCTGTCTTAGTATTTTATGACACTGACATTTTTCAGAAGCACTGAGCAGTTTATTTTGCATAGTTCCTTTATTTGGATATGTCTGATGTCCCCATTATTAAATACAAGTTAGGCACTTTGGGCAGGAATATCACAAAAGGGATGTTGTATTTATCCCAGTGCATATAAGGAGGCAGGTGATGATGCTGATGTGACCTAGCACTGGTGATGTTAACTTTTCTTGTTTCAGGTAGTGTCTATGAGGTGTGTCCACTGGAAAGTTAGTATTTTTTCTCTTTGTAATGAGTAATTATCTTGAGGGAGATACTTTGACACTATAGACTACTCTAAAACTTTCACTGACTAGTTCTACCATTCATCCATAATTCTTACTGAAACAATTATTGCTAGAGTAATTGTAAATGGTAATTTTAAAAAATGTTTCTTGTTTCTACAATTATTAGCTGGCTTTTTATATTAAGGAAGAACTCCTTTCTCTCCTATTCAGTTTTAGTTTTATTGTGATCTCATGGATACCTCTTCTTTCTATTTTGTCTTTTTATTTGGTATTTTTTATTATTTTGTTGTGTCTAATATTGGCTTATAAGGTTTACCATCTACATCTTTATCACAGCCTGACTAACCTATAGTACACTTTATTTATTTTAATTGATTTCGGAGAGAGGAAGGGAGAGGGAGCTAGAAACATCAATGATGATGCCCTGGTCGGTTTGGCTCAGTGGATAGAGTGTCGGCCTGCGGACTGAAGGGCCCCAAGTTCCATTCCGGTCAAGGGCACATTCCAGGGCTGTGGGCTCAGTCCCCAGTGGGGGGCATGGAGGAGGCAGCCGATCAATGATTCTCTCTCATCATTGGTGTTTCTCTCTCTCCCTCTCCCTTCCTCTCTGAAATCAACAAAAAATATATTTTAAAAAAAATGATGAGAGAGAATTGTTGATCGGCTGCCTCCTGCATGCCCCTTACTGGGGATCGAGCCTGAAACCTGGGCATGTGCCCTGCTGGCCAAGAAAACCATGACCTCCTGGTTCATAGGTCAATGCTCAACCAATGAGCCACACTGGCAGGGCAGTACACTTTAACTTCCTTCCTCCTAGCGTTTGTTCTATAATTTACATACATTTTGCTTCTACATGTAACCCTATAATACAGTGTTATTGTTTTTGCTGTAATAGACCATTTGAATTCTTAAAAAAAAAAAAGAAACAGTAGACTGAGGCACACCTCCTTTCTCTGCCCACTTTAGAGTCAAGTCTCAATCAGTTATTTAATACTAGAGGCCCGGTGCACAAATGGGGTCCCTTGGATAGCCGGTTTTGGCCCGATCCCCGCAGGCCCGATCCCGACAGGAGGGAGCCTGATCCTGTGTGTTGAACATCTGTTCCCTGGTGGTCAGTGCGCGTCATAGCGACTGGTCGACCAGTCATTTGGTCGTTCGGTCACTTAGGCTTTTATATATATACTAGAGGCCTGGTGCACAAAAATTTGTACACTGGTGGTGGTGGGGGGTGTCCCTCAGCCCCACTTGTGCCCTCTCACAGTCTGGGACCCCTTGGGAGATAACGACCTGCTGGCTTAGGCCCGCTCCCAGGTGGCAGAGGGCAGGCCCAATCCCTAGGTGCAGCCCCTGGTCAGGCTCAGAGCAGGGCCGATTGGGGAGCTGGGGCGCCGCCCCCCTGTCATGCACAGAGCAGGGCGGATTGGGAGGTTGCGATGCCACCCCCAGTTACGCTCAGGGTAGGGCCGATTGGGGGTTGGGGCGCTGCCCCCTGTCACGCACAGAGCAGGGCCCATCAGGGGGGTTGGGGCTCCGTACCCTGTCACACAAAGAGCAGGGCCGATCAGGGGGTTGGGGCACCTTCCCCTGTCACGAACAGAGCAGGGCGGATAGGGAGGTTGTGGCCCCGCCCCCTGTCACACACAGAGCCACAGGGCGATCAGGGGGTTTGGGCGCTGCCCCCTGTCACG
>NW_005372122.1:216686-222985 GCF_000412655.1 Myotis brandtii
CCTCCTGTTCGCTTCAGCTGCCTGGCTGCCGGCCGCCATCTTGGTTGGCAGTTAATTTGCATATCGCCCTGATTAGCCAATGGGAAGCGTGTCGGAGGTACGGTTAATTACCATGTTTGTCTATTATTAGATAGGACTAGAGGCCCGATGCACGAAATTCATGCAAGGGGCTTGGTCCCTGCCTGCTGTGGCGGCCGCCTCTACCTCGGCCCTCACAGCCCTGGCTTTGTCCGGAAGATCATCTGGAAGGACGTCCAGTATAATTAGCATATTACGTTTTTATTATTATAGATATAGACTAGAGGCCCAGGGCACAAAATTTGTGCAGGGGGGGGGGGGGTATTTCCCTCAGCCCGGCCTGCACCCTCTTGCAATCCGGGACGCCTCGGGGGATGTCCCACTGCCGGTTTAGGCCCGATCCCACAACATCCCTCTCGCAATCCAGGATTGCTGGCTCCTAACTGCTTGCCTGCCTGATGGCCCCTAACTGCTTGCCTGCCTGCCTGATTGCCCCTAACCGCCTCTGCCTACCTGCCTGATTACCCCTAACCGCCTCTGCCTCGGCCCCCGCACCCGGGCTTCTCTCCCTCTGGCCGGCCGTAGGCACCTGGGACCCAGGGCAGCTTTGCCTGGGATACGGCTGTCAGGAAAGCCGTCCTGTCTATCCGGTCTAATTAGCATATTACCCTTTTATTAGTATAGATGATATATTGTCCTCTTCCTTTCTCTTTCTCCTGCCTGTCTTTAGGTAATTTCACTGCACCATTTGACCCCACCTCCCATCCAAGACTAGAGTTATAGAGCTCTGATACTCATTAAGTATACATTCAGAGTTATCCAGCAAACCTCACCCCACAGCCCCATTAACAACTGCTTACCATCCTGAAATTAGCCTTCTTATATTATGAGCATAGCACACACTGGTAATTTATTTCATTTACTATTAGTGAGTGTGAACATAGTTTTAAGGTATTAGATAAAGGGACTACTTGTGAACTTCTTTTTTTTTTTTTTTAAATATATTTCATTGATTTTCTACAGAGAGGAAGGGAGAGGGATAGAGAGCCAGAAACATCAATGAGAGAGAAACATTCATCAGCTGCCTCCTACACGCCCCCCACTGGGAATGCGCCCGCAACCAAGGCACATGCCCTTGACCGGAATCGAACCTGGGACCCCTGAGTCCGCAGGCCGACGCTCTATCCACTGAGCCAAACCGGTTCTGGCTACTTGTGAACTTCTTTAGTTAACACTAATACCTTAGCAAAAGTGAGAATTCTAACTGTTCAGAATTTTATCTTTTAACCTATCATCATGATTCAAAATCTTTCCATAAAAAACATTGAAAGTCTAGTTCAAAAAAGAACCTATGGAAAAACCATTGAAAAGATATTATTAGTCAACGATTTTAAATAAAAGTGAATTTTCAGATAAAATGTTTAACACTACTTGTTAATAAGAATAGCCCATTAGTTACCAATCTTCATAAAAAAAGAAAACTTATTTATCATCACACCCTGGAGGCATATGTTTTGGGTTGTTTTTTCCAGTAGCTTCATTATCTGGATTGATCATTCATGGTTATAATTCTATCTGGACCCTCTGATAGCAATACCAATTGTTATTGAGTGGATTTGTCAATATTAGGAACGCAGAGCAGCCTTGGCCAGTAGCACAGTTGGTTAGAATGTTGTTCTGATGCGCCAAGGTTATAGGTTTGATCCCCAGTCAGGGCACATCCAAGAAGCAACCAATACATGCAGACATGAGTGGAACAGCAAACTGATGTCTCTCTCTCTCTCCCTCTAAAATCAATAAGTTAAACAAATTTTTTAAAAAGAACGCAGTGTGTATGAAAGGTGTAAAAATTTTAAAAAGAACCTTAATCTCATTACCATAACCTCATACCAAATTAGATAACCCAATTCATTATATATGCATACACTAATACCACTTTAAAAGAAATTCCAGAAATCTCCCACCTCTAATTACTCACTCAGTCTCAAAAGGTTTGTCATGTTACTCTCCAAGAAACTACAATAATAGCAATTCAATTTTTAATATGAATATTGTGCTTTATATTTGGCAAGAAACTAGTCTACGTACATTAGGTCCTACCTAGAGCTACACAGATTTAATGACACAGAATCTCTACCTTCAAGCAACTTATGTATGTGAAACTTTAGCCCAAAGCAGAAATTAAGGTCCATATAAATCAGGTAGGCAATATAAAGAGCCAAGGGCAAGCACATAACCATTCTATATTTAAAAACTGGGTCTACACAGGTCAAGCTTTATTTGATGATAAGTAAAGAAAAGCACAAACTTATGAAAATATTTCCTAAAACAGAAAAAGAACATAATCCTAAAGAATCAAGAATAACTACATGGATCTAAACAAAATCATAGAGGTGCTTGGCAATGTCAATGGAGTGCAAGAAGCAGTTTCTTTGTAGCAGGAAAAAAACTAACACAAGGAAAAAATTACATCTAATGGTTAAAACTTCTACGCTGGGCTCATGTATTAACATCCATTCTCTCCTGACAATCTGCTAAAATTACAGTAAAAAGGATGTTTAAAGACAAATTGACAAGATAAAAGACTAACAGCAGAGATGACAGCAGCTGTCACAAATGGAAGAGGCCATAAAACAGATGCATGAATGGTAACTGACTTAGTGGACTACAGAGAGCTGGACCTATATCCAGCAGTAGGATCTCTCCTAAAATTTGGGGAGGGGTGTTCACATTATGACCATGACAGTGTTGTTCTCAGTATGAACTAAGTATAGTGAGCATAATCTCATGTCCTTAACACTGTGCCATTCGAACAAGAATGCATCAAAGTCAAAGAAGGGTTTTTTTGTTTTTATTCTAAAAACTCTCCTACAACTAGAGACTTGTGATACATTCTAAAATGCCTCATATTTGGGTTTTCTTGCACAGTTCTTTGCACCTCCCTTTTTTCTTAGCTTGGCATTGTAATCACTAAGAAGGGGTCTATTTTATTAACCACACAATCTATTTATGTGAAATTTTCTAGAATAAATATAGAAGTGTTTTATCCCTAACACGTGATAGTGTCGGGCATATAACAGACATTCAATGAAGATTTTCTACATGCACAAAAATTATAACAAAAAGAATGAATAAATGGTGGTGCTGATATGGTAAAGAGAGGTTGGAGTTAATCTGGTAAATGGAGTACGGTGCAGAAATGAGAAGGAATGGGTTAGATGCACACATAGCAAGACAGGAGGATCTTGAAAACACAGTTCTTATTGAAAAAAAGTAGGGCTCCATGAGCTGAGGCACAGGCTTCTTCACATACATTAAAAACACAGTACACAAAAACAAAATTACACATTTCAACACAGATGCAAAAATAATCTATAAATATATAAAGGGATACTATGTCACTTTAAAAGCACAGTAATGAAGACAGAGTGGTATTCACACATGGATTGACAAATATAACAATGGAACAGAAAACCCAGAAACAAGCCTGAATTATGGTAAAGGTGGCATTGTTGAACAAGGATGGTCTTATCATTGAATGATTTTCAGTGAACTGGCTATTCATATGTAACAAAATAAATCTTGACCTCTACTATCTCAACCTACTCATGTAAACTGATGCCAGGTAAATCATATATAAATGCGAAATGTTCAATAATTGGGTTTTAGGACACTGTCAAAGACAGCTTTCTGCAATGATGAAAATAGTCTATATCTGTGATGTCTAAAATGATAGCCACTAGCCACATGTGGTTGCTTGAGCACCTAAAAGGTGGCTACTGTGACTAAGAAAGTAAACTTTAATTTATTAAAATTTAAATAGCCAGTGGAGCTAGTGACTACTAGAAAAGCACAGCTCTAAAAGATAATGGGAATATATATATATTCCTGGACCTTGGGGTAGAGAATATTTCTTATACAGGACAGAAAAGGTAGTAAACCTAAGGAAAGCACTGATATATTGGATTGTATTAATATTAATAACCTCGATTTGTCAAATTATATACCATTCAGAAAAATGGAAAGGCCAAGTCATAAAATGGAAGACACTTCAAATAAATATAACTGACAAAGAGTTCATATTCAAAAACTCTGAAAAAAAAGTACCAATTAAAACCACAATAAGATGCACTTATAACCTCCAAAATGTTTGAAATTTTAAAATAAGTGACAATACAAAACATTGGCAAAGATGTGAAACAGCTGGAAATTTCACATATTGTGCATGAAAATAAAATGGACAGAACCACTTTTTACTGTGCTGTCTCCTAAAAATGAATACCCTACCCCATGATACAGTAAGTTCATGCATACCTATGTACACCAAAAAACACATCATCAAGAATGTTCACATTAGCTTCTTGACAGTCATAAATGAAACAACCAAAGTGTTTGCATCTACAACACAATGGATAAATTGTGGTATAGTAATAACACAAAAGAACATTTCTAGCAATGAAAGTGAGCAACTTATGTCTACACAAACATAACACTGATCAAAAGGGCCAGAAACAAAATACTATATGATTCCAAATTTCTAAGAGGCTCTAAAACTTTAGGCTAAATTAAGTGTCAGAAGACAGGCTTATAAGGAGAGGAAGGAGAAATTATGGACTGAGAAGGGGAATGAGAAGGATTTTGTTACAGGGTAGTGACAAGCGAGGAAAATTTCAGGGCAGGAGGAATAGGAAACTGAGACAGAAAAATAAAGCCAAAAAGCTTTGCAGTGTGCTTTTAGTAGGGTCTTATCTTGAAATCAAAGGGTTCAAAACCCCTCTTTCTCACAAAAGAATGCAGGAGAGGAGCAGGAAAGGGGGAGAGAAGGAATCCTAATACAACTTTCCACTAACTAGAGACTACTTAGTGCAAATCATCCTGAAGTTGTTAAAGCAGCAGGGTAAGAGGGAAAGAGTGCAGTCTATCTCATCCCACTGTTTAACCAGTAAAGCCAGCAGTCTTGGGTTTGTCAAGATGAAGTTACCAGGTGCTTCTCATAAATTCTGGGAAAGCCAGAATTCAAGTTCTTTCCTCATTTGCTATAAAGAAATAAAACTGATTTTTTTTCTGTGCGATTTATATAATTTCAGGCTTATTACTTAGAGCAGTTAAGATTTTTTTCATTGGTTAAACAATATCCAGTATTGTGGGTATTCATCCCAATTTATACAGTATTAATTTTTACCCACTTGACTGGGTGTGTGATATTAGAAAAGTTATCTTCTCTAAATCTCAATTCATTTATAAGTTTGTAGTAAACAGAGACATAAGATAGTAAATGAAGACTTAGATCGCAATCATCATTTTCCTGTGAAGATTAAGTTAAGATTTAGGGGCCTTGGCAGATAAACTGTTGTTGCTATACCCAGGTTAAGAATGGGAAAGCTATGGGGGCAGAAAATTAGGACACGTGGGTTCTAGAGTAAGGGTTTACCTCTTTGTTAACTGTAAAGACTTTAGATGAGTTCATCTGTTGTCTGGTCCCCCCAGTTTCTTTATAGGTAAACTAGAGGCCTGGTGCACGAAATTCGTGCACGGGGGTGGGGGATCCTTCAGCCCCGCCTGCACCCTCTGCAATTCAGGACCCCTACACCTTTTTCTTATCTAGCTAACCTCTTCACATTTAAAAAAATTAACTGAAATACCACCTACTCTAGGAAATCCTCTTTGAACAAATCTCTTTACAATCTGTATTAAGTATTTTCATAGTATATCATTCTTTTTCTTTAACAGCAACTTAGAGTGGATGCATGTGCTACTCATTCTTGCATCTGAATTTTTTCTTCTTGCTCTTGTAATAGCAAAGCTTATCCAATTTCATTTGCCCTTCAAGGGCTTATATTTGGTTCAGTTTCTAGTTGGCGCCCTGCTTTTTTTTTTAAGCAATAAATTTGGGTTGTGATAGTAAGCCTCACTTGTAATCAAGCCTGTAAGTCTCCCTATCTGAATATTTCTATAATACCTATCACTTTCGCATACCAGAGATTGTGTTCATTTATAGAAAATAACAATAAATGTCACCTGATCATTTGATCTTCTAGTAATATTTTATAGCAAGATGTATTATTCTAGTAATTTAACTATTACAAAACAGAGGCGTGCAGAAATAAATCACATTGAATAAAGAATGACTCAAATATCAAAGCATAGTACCCTTAGGGCCTCCCTTGTCCTGTGCCTCAGATATCATAGCATATTACACAGTTCACATGGAACTCAGTTTCCTTTAAAATAGGAAGGGATCCCATACTCATGAAGCAGCTACTTCCACACATATTTTTTTT
>NW_005372122.1:223104-234062 GCF_000412655.1 Myotis brandtii
CTGGAGACCTCTGATTTTTATTTAAGGGGCCTCACTTGTTCTGTGCCTTTACAGAGGGGTGAGTAGTGGCTGAGGGAATTTGAGGAAACCCAGACAGAATTCTCCTCCTAAAAGATTTTGCTAAGCTGGCGCCTGGGACCACCAGGCATTTGTCCAATTAAAACCCGGACACACAGCAATAACATAGGCACTGGTCTCCTACTGCTAATGCCTAGGGATCAAACCCCAGCCTGCAGGAACTCACCCCCACAGTCAGGACCTGGCCGCTGGGTGGACCTGGGCTGGTACTCCTAACTCTGGGGAGAGGGAGACTTCCCACGGCTGCAGGCTAGAGGCCCCGGACTCCGCGCCACCCACCCGAACAGGTCCATAGCGCAGGCTGGTCAGCGGAGCGGCTTCTTCACTTGGGATCACGGGGAGGCCTGGCCTGGCCTGTTCGCCCGTGATGGGCACTGGGCTGGGGGGCGTGGACCCAGGCCGGTGCACGCGGCCACAGGGTGGGAACATCCGCTTGGTGCCTGTGACCGTAGGCCCGGCGTGGCCTGGGTCCCAAGGATGTTCCTGGGACCCAGGCCGCTCGGCGCCTGTGCATGCAAATTAACCCACCATCTTTGTCGGGTTAATTTGCATACTCTCCTGATTGGCTGGTGAGTGTAGCGGAGGGATGGTAAATTTACATGTTTCTCTTTTATTATATAGGAGGATAGTGATCGCATTATCAGGGGTTGTAGATTCGGGGCCCATAAACTATGCAAACTCCCAGGGATTTTGTGAACTTGGATGCAGTGGAAATTAACACATTTATTTTCACTAACCTCTAGCTGCAATTCAGCACTTCTTCCAATTATGGATGGAGGCAACAAACCACAGTATTAGCAACACCTGTGACTTTGTCACTATAGAAATGACATGTTTTAAAAATCACATTCCAGCATAAAAAACACATTACTTATAATCCATTGGAGAACATATTTCAATATGATTTCCTTCATAATCCTATGTATTTCATGCAATTAAAACATTCTGAGAAGTCCATAGAATTTATAAGGCCACTGAAGGGAATCAATGGCACAAAAAAGGTTAAGAACCCCTGCACAATCCTATGTTATCTCTTAATTTCTTTGAATGTACCAGATACATATAAATTCGAAACAGACCAAAAAATAAGAATAACTTTTATTATTATTTAGAATGCCACAGTATTATCTCCCCCCGCCCCCCCTTTTTGGTTAATCCTCACCTGAGGATATTTTTCCATTGATTTTTAGGGAGAGTGGAAGAGAAAGTTAAAGACAAAGAGAAACACTGATGTGACAGAAACACACATTGATTGGTTGCCTCCTGCTCAAGCCCTCACCAGAGACTGGGCTGGGGAGGAGCCTGAAACCAAGGTATGTGCCCATAACAGGAATCGAACCCAGGACCCTTTGGTCCGCAGGTCGACTCTCTATCCACTGAGCCAAAACGGCTAGAGCAAGATCCCATTTCTTGATCCAAGGGAAAGTTACACAAGTGTTTGTTTTGTGAAAATTCATGGAACTGTAGACCTATAATTCTGTGCATTTTTCTTTTTCTTTTTGTTTTTTTTAAAATATATTTTTATTGATTTTTTTTTACAGAGAGGAAGGGAGAGGGAGAGAGAGCTAGAAACATCGATGAGAGAGAAACATCGACCAGCTGCCTCCTGCACACCTCCCACTGGGGATGTGCTCGCAACCAAGGTACATGCCCTTGACTGGAATCGAACCTGGGACCTTTCAGTACACAGGCCGACGCTCTATCCACCGAGCCAAACCGGTTTGGCAATTCTGTGCATTTTTCTATATGCATGATCTATCTTGGCAAAAATACTTACAATTATTTTTAGATGATATAAAAATACCATTATCCTGGTATTGGAATACAGACCATTTTAATTTTGTATATTTTATAAGGTGAAATCCCTAAAGGACTTTTAAAAAAAGTAAAAGTGTTGGGAGTCTTGAGGCTCCAGAAATTCTGATTTAGTGGTTTTGAGGTGCAGTCTAGGAATCTACATTTTAAATACATGCCCCAGGTGATTCTGACATTTTATACTCTGAAAAGCACAGCAGATTAGAGTGTGAATGAAAAGAATAGAAAAGGCCTGGTAGTTAAGAAAAGAACCTTATTTTATAGATATTTTGATTTGAAAGAAACCATGGTGATATTTTTTTGAACGTTGTGTATTCTTTCTTCCTGACAGGCATCCAACTCTTATGTATTTATTTCCATACACAAACTAATCTCTTCTTTACACACGAATCCCTAAATATCAAGACTCTTCATAGGCTCTTCTGACTATACCTCGATCCCTTCAACCATTCCCCACTGACATGTCTCAATTTGCTACTCTGATTGCACACAGTAAGTACTATGTTATGTGAATGATGCTACATCACCTTAAATCAGGTCTTCTCTTTCACTTAAATAAATAGCAAAATAAATCAAACCCTTTTTATAAATGGTATTGAATTCTGGACCCTTACTGACCATGTGGTGGGGTGTGATGCCTCATGGAAATAATTTTACCCTTGTGCTTAAACTTCCCTATATGCCCTGCTTCTATTACAGAGATTCTGTCCAACAAAAACTACTCAATCATATTAGTTATGAAAATACTATTAAATGACACAGTATCACCAGGCTGAAATATATTTAAACTGAATCAAGACCCTCTAATGATTACTGGGATTCTCTCATTGGGGGATACAGGCAGCAAGAGATACCCTATGGGAGTATAGGAAGGGGACCTGCAATGTCTGAAGGGTAAAAGAAGTGAGACAGAACAGTGGGTTAAAGATGTGATGTGCCAGGTTCACTGATGCTACTGTATGACTTTCTCTTAAATAACTGAGGACAACAAAAAGAGTGAACAATAAACGGTCTCCAGTCAAGGGAAGTTTTGCAAGGAACCCTGCCAAACTGGAAGCTGAAGGAGAGAGGATAAAGCCACAATAGTGCAAATGCCATTGTGTTTTGCAAACAGCAGTAGCACCATTATCATAGACTAAGATGTACTCACTGGACAGGTACTAGTGTGTACCCTGGAATGTACCATCACAGCTGTGGTTATCAGAAGAAGCTGAACTGAAATTTAGAGAACCAAATTCTAATTCCAGAGCTTGTGTTATAAACTTTTCCTGGGATTTATCTAAAAATTGAGCCAAATTTTTTTACCATCTCTAAGTTCTCCTCTTTTCAAAATGCAACACTATTTTACACACACACACACACACACACACACACAAATTCATAAAATATAATATAAATATGTTAGGTACTGAAATAAAGGTGCCTCCAGAAGTGTGAGGTACCTACGTTTATACTCAATGATGTAAGTGTTGATTTTGCTGATGACAAGACTATTATTAGAAACTCCAGTATACGAGAAGGCTTAAAAATGTAGAAAATAAATTAGGTAAAATGCACCAAATTAATGCTAATAAGATCAAGTTCCGGGGTGGGGAATTCAATTATCATCATCATCATTTAATCTATCACGTAAAAAATACAATGATATTTATACTAAGTAATTCTCAAAAGACATACTACTAATTCAAGATTCTAGATAATGAATCTTATCTTGAATTCTTAAATGCAGTTAACGATGCTAGATACATGAAAAAGGAAGTCCCTTTTTCCTAGCAGTGTCCCTTTAAAAATGTCAGTCACTTTGCTAATGCCTTCTTATATATTTTAAATATGAGTGCTTTAGATTCTTCAATGAAACTTCAGTAAAGAATCACAGGAAATGTTGGCCATATTATCCAATATAAGTAAAATGTGTAGCAGTTTCAGTAACTCCATGTTAGATCTTTAATTCCAATTCAATATATTACTGACAGCCTTTAGGAAAATATTAAGCACTGTTTTGACTACATTTATTGAATCCCTATTAAAGTAAATCTCCTCCATTAAATGAGTCATTTTTTTCACATTTAATTTTTACTTTAATAACAAACCACCTTCTATTGGTGAAAATGACCTCATTCTCAAGCAAAATATTTCTAAATTAGTTTTAAATTAACAACTTAGATTTTAAAGTAACATAAGGCCCTCATTAAAAACGTAGACTCTCAGAAACCCTCAATGTAAGCAAGATGGAACTGTTTAAGAAGCAAAGTTAATTTTAAATGTTTTTCTCAAAACACCTTTCTTTAAAACAAAAAAGTATAGAAAAGTCACTGAATTTCAGTAAAAAATTAAAGGGCAGAGAATGCCTATGGGAAAGGCAGCTGTAAATTCTGAACAGCAAAATTAACATTCATTTTTTTGTTCTCAAAGAGCATTGAAAAGATGACACATCAGAAATTTTGGGTTCCAGTTGTTAGTTCTGCCACTAAGTAATCAAGTGATCTCTTAATATCTTGACTCTCATTTGTAAACACACTGAAATTGTAATAATCTGTAAGGTTGCGTTTCAACCAAGTATTTCAAGATTCTTATGGTCAAATTTTTAGCTGCTTGAAAATAGGAACAGAAAACTGATTTTGCATCCCCATTCCCACAAGGATATTCTTTGTCAAGAAAACCTTGAGTCTTATTTTCTTCCAACCAAAAATAATAAATAAAAGGAGACATACTTAGTGTATGTGCATCTTCTAATCAGACACTATTAATCATTTCTTTTAAAATTAAATTACCTACCTCACTGGGGTGTTGTGAGGATTAATTCATTAGTATTTGTAAAGCACTTTGAGATCCTCAGGTCAAAGGCGCTATAGAAGTGCAAAGTAGTAGTATTATTACTAGATTCTTTGCTTATTTAAGGAATTTCACAATCCTTTAAAACCTAACTCTGTGTTATAATTTAGACATCTATTTGTAAAACCTTGTACATAACCCACATTATTCTTAACTATTTTAAAATATATTATAGGTAGAGAAGGGCAGGATGTATAAAAAATAATTTTAAAGGTTTAATTTTGATCTACAAATGGAGAAAGAGAGTAAGGAAAATCTAGTGTGACAAATTTTGTTTAGATAAAATTTTAGTGAGAAATCTATCGATCAGATTTAGAAGTGTGCCTAACTTTTGTACCCACAACAAAAAACCACTTTAATTGCGGATTCTGCAATGAGAAATTCCTTTCTTCAAAGAGAAAAGGAAAATAATTTTCAAATCAATTCCATTTTAAAAGGGGTACTGAGCTTATATACATGCAACTGTCATGTAAACCTTTATATTTAAATCAGAATAACAGTATCAGTATGGACTGACATAAAAATAATTGAGCGACTTTTTCTTTAAGCTGGCCCCCCAACCCCAACTACACAAAGCAAACTAAGCAGTGAGAGGAGGTCAAAGCAATTTTGCTTTATGGAGTTTTAAAAGAAAAATTAAGAGGGCCAAAGCTTCAAAACCAGTTAATATCTTGGATTACTCCACCACTCCCCACCCTTTTCCCCAACAAATCTTTTCACAATTAAAGCATTGTTTAAAAATTAAAGCACACACACATGTACACACACAAAGCTAAGAGAAACAGTATACATTGGCTAAACAGACATTTCTTTTAAAAACTGCCAATATCCTCTGATGAAATTCTCCAGTGCAACAGAAGCTCCAGTCCCAAGAGCAAACTGAAATTTATGTTATAACTTTAAAACACTTACCTCCTGCTCCTGTTGAAAGATGACAACTCTACCACCTTTATCTCCTGTCGCTAGTAATTCTCCAGAATGATTAAATTCTACTGTAGAAATTATATCTGCTGTATAATTGAAACAAACAAAAATAGGCATTAGTTTTTCTCTCCCAACTCCCTAGAGTTTTAGAACTTTGCATGCTTTCCCTAACATATTCCAAGTCTATACATACAACCTGCCATCAGAAATAAAATAAATCTAAAGTTCTTTCATAAATATTTTGGTTCATCAAAAAAAATTCTCCCCAGAATAAACCAATAGGACACACTACTTTAACAAACAGGAACACAACAAGTAATAAATATTAGTGGTTTATTAATATTTCATTAAATTCATGAATGTAATGAAATCAACAACTTGTGAAACATTCTATGATAGCACCATTAAACATTAATAATCATCTTGCTAATTTTCTTTCTTATATACTTTTGATAAGCTCTTTTATGCAAACCCAAAGATGCACTCTAAAATTAAGGCAGATATAATTAAAATGGGAAAAATATTTAAATGTAAAAATAATTTCAGATGAAATTTTAAACCATAAATTCATAAACTCAAATTATGGCCTCTCAAACAAAAATCTGCAAACAGAACACACTTATACAGATATGCTTTGTGCTATATGCACCTTCAGTATGCACAGCTCTTCTTGTGGCTCCCAAACACTGCAGGGGCACTAGAATCAGACACATTGCACCCAAAGTTGGTGCTAACTTCACAGTCAAGTTCAAATAAAATTATCAGGGTTTTTTCCTTGCTTTTTGACACCAGAGCCATTTTCCTAAGGAAAAAAAATCTAAGTTACAGAATTGGGCATTAAGATAAAGCAATACACTGTACCACTCACCACTGTTACTAACAAGTTCTTCTATAAAGCATTATGCCTCATTAGGGAAGACTCCATCATATGCATTTTAAACAAATAAGTCAACTTTTTCTACAAGAAAGGGGTTATTTCCTGGTCTATATTAGCCCATTCTAAGAATTTAACAGCCCTAGCCTGTTTGGCTCAGTGGACAGAGCACGAGCCCATGGACTGAAGGATCCCAGTTTCCATTCCAGTCAAAGGCATGCTGGATCCTGGCCCTGGATCGATGCTCATGGGGGTTGATGCTCATGCGGGAGGCAACCAATCTATGTGTGTTTCTCTCCTCCTCGCCTTTCACTCTCTCTAAAAATCAATGGGAAAATAACCTCAGGTGAGGATTAACAAAAAAAGAAGAATTTAATAATGTAACTTTATAAAGAACACTATGTCCCTAAAAATGTACTGACCAATATATCTTATCAATAATCTGTCCAGCATTGCATTTTACAATTTTCTTTTCTTTTAGTGATTTTTCCAAGCCCAGCTTGATTTTGGAAAGCTTTCTTTGCTTTTTTCATTGTCTAGGTCCAAGGCATTTTACCTTTCTGAAACTCTGAGAACCTAATGAAAGTTACACATGCTCTCCCAAGAAATTGTACAAATTTAAATGCACACAAAAATATGCATACAATTTCATAGGGTCTGGACAGCATCTCACTTCCAGGTTAAAAATGTTAGCCCAGACAGCCCACCAGAGTCAGTAGTATTAGAAGTAAAGAATGTTTACTGTTTACACTGCATACATATGTGACACAAAGGTGTAAAACAATGTACTGGACTACTCTGTAAAGCCAAATATCAATTAGTACTTAAAAGTTGATCTAGTAGGTGCTCTGTACTGCACTGACTTATATAGTGAACATAATAAAGCATTTACAAGCATACCTAGTTCCTTCACTTAAAGCACAATAGAGTACAGCTGGAGAGAGGAAATAAGTAGGAATTAACAACATTAGGAGGTTAGGTTCTAAAATCAGGGAATGAGGTAAAAATCATACATAGTAAAAAGTATCTTTAAATTCAAATTCCTCAGACACCAGCACTTAGGAAAATTCTTTCCCTTGTAAGTCCAACTAGGCTAATTTCCTTACAACATTGATGTTTCTTTGGCTAACTCATCAAATAAAGGAGCTAATCTGAACATAAAACTATGCTTTGAAAGTTTTTCTGAGTTGTAAAATGTCAAGATCTCAGAAGGCCTCACTTGGAATAAGACATATAAAAAGGATGAATAAAAGGGAGAACAAAATCAAATAGTATTTATAGTTCATAAAAAACATCCAGGAATGAATTACCGAGACCACTATGAAACTGAGCTTTTAACTGTATGTGCTACTGCATACTGGTGTGCCAAATTTGCCTGGATTCTGCAGAGCACCCAAACCTGTGATCTCCAGCTATGAGCTACCTGTTTATCAGTGTGCCATGATGTGTAAAACGTAAGGAAGCATGACTCTAAAACTTGTGCTCCCACATTATGGCACACCCAGACAAGGTTAAGGTGTTATGGTTTTGAAAATAGCAATAAACCTATTTCTAGAAAATATTCTAATGCTCTGATTCCTATATCATTAAAAACATTTCGAGTAATGATTGCAGAAAGTCTACAACAGTGCTGTTCAACAGAACTTTCTGAATCTGCACTGTAATCACCAGCCACAGTGGTTCCTGGATGTTTTAGTCAAATTGTGTCTAGGGCCACCCACACTGGACAGCCTAGGTCAGTGGTTCTCAACCTTCCTAATGCCTCGACCCTTTAATACAGTTCCTCATGTTGTGGTGACCCCCAATTTCACTGTTACAAATTGAACATAATTAAAGCATTCATTCATTCTCTCTCTCTCTCTCTCTTCCTCTCCCTCTCCCTCTCCCTCTCCCTCTCTCTCTCTCTCTCTGGAGAAGCAGGCCGAAATATAAATGTATTTCATGAAAATTTAGAATCCTGTATACTAGAGTTTTAGAACAAACTACTAATTAAAATTACAAATACTGAAAAACATGTTACTCTTGAGATTAAAGTAACTATAACATACTTTTAAAAGGCAGAGACATCAACCTGGTAGAGCCATAATACCAAACTCGAGGCATGGTCCAGTATAACACAACAATGGGTCATGTTCTCACACACATCTTAGAGGTTACATGTATATATATTTTTATTGATTTCAGAGAGGAAGGGAGAGAGAGGGAGATTGAAACATCAATGATGAGAGAGAATCATTGATTGGCTACCTCCTATACCCCTCAACACTGGGCATTGAGCCTCCAACCCGAGCATGTGCCCTTGACTGGAATCGAACCCAGGACCCTTCACTCTGCAGGCCAACACTCTATCCACTGAGCCAAACCAGCCAGGGCTTAGAGGTTACTTTTATATTTCCTAAATAATCAATGTTTAAAATGTATTCAACAACAAATAGCAACAAAAAAACAAAGAACAAGACACTTCTATTAAAGAAAACCAAGAATCTTTCTTATGATCAATAAAAATGTTATTTTACAATGAAAAAAATGCCTGTGTTAATTTTTGAAAGGAACATTTTGATATAAAAGGAAAGGGCTCCCTTTTGGAACAGTAGTCAACTGCAATACTGTGCATTAAATCATCATAGCAATGTTTTGATACACAATGACTTCCAAAGTGTGTAACGTAAAGGCAATATTTAAAAGGAATGCTCAAATATTGGTAAGAAAAGACAACCAAGATGGCGACATAGGTAAACACCTGAACTTGCTGCAGTGCAAAACCACATTAAAACTACAACTAAAAGAAAAAACGAACATCATCCAGAACCACAGGAAGGCTGGCTAAGTGGAAATTCTACAACTAGAAGGAAAGAGAAAAGCGCATTGAAGCGGGTAGGAAGTGCAGAGGTGCAGAAGTGCAGAGGTACAGAGGCGCGCAAAAGGGGCTGGCAGCTGGGTACGCTGTTGTCTTTTTCAATCAGGAGGGAGATACAAGCTCCCGACTGCTCTGAACTCTAGTTACGGGTGAGAATCTGGGGACCCAGACTCATACGGGCCGCAACGTGAGGGCGGCTTTCTTGCAGAGGTGCTCACAGCGTTCATTGTTCTTGCATTGGGCCATGGGACACAGAGACCCAGGGACCTATAGGGGCAGGGCTGACAGGAAATCATTGCTATTTGCTCCGCCCTGGTGATTCCCTGAGACCCCGCCCCACTCAATTTACAACCCCACCCAAGCTGTGTGCAGAGGCTTTTGCATATGAATGGCCTGGCTTTTCTCCGCCTAAAAACCTGTCAAACTGCAGCTGGGTCAGAGAACCCCATAGCTTCCAAAAGAAGGCCTAATGCTGTCAGCAGCCTGCACTGCTTCACAGCTGAGCCTCATCTGGGCACCTCCAAACCCCAAACAAAGAGGAGGAATCTGCAGATCTCTCTGTAGCTCCTGCTGAGTGACCTCAGGCAGTGGCTGACTTTGCAACTCCTTGGAGATCCAAGAGCCAGTTTAGCCAGTGGTCAGAGTGAGACCATCCAGAATACAACTCTTCACATCCATGAGAGACACACTCAGGGGGCAGACTCAGTGAGCGCCAAAGCCCCACTGAAGCAAGTCCTGCCTCATAAGGGTGCCTCCAGTACAGAAGTTCTTCCATTGTAGACACAACTGGTCCTCACAGCCAATCGGCCTGGAGGTCAATTCCTCCCAGTGACACCAACAGCAATCAAGGCTTAACTACAAGACTGTGCACACAGCCCACAAAGGGATGCACCAAGAGTGTCCACCTCAGGTAATTAGGGAGGCTGAGCCACTGGGCCCTATAGGACACCTAGCACACAAAGCCACTCTATCAACACAGGGAAGCAGCCAAAATGCAGAGACAAAGAAACAGCCGATAAATGTATTGAGATCCTTAAGAAATCTAGTGAGACCCTCGATGTTGTGTTAAAGGACCAACTAGAAATTAAGCATACACTGACTGAAATAAAGAATAATATACAGAGATCCAACAGTAGACTAGAGGATCGCAAGAATCAAGTCAAAGATTTGAAATGCGAAGAAGCAAAAAACACCCAACCGGAAAAGCAAAATGAAAAAAGAATCCAAAAATACGAAGATAGTGTAAGGAGCCTCTGGGACAGCTTCAAGCGTACCAACATCCGAATTATGGGGGTGCTAGAAGAAGAGAGAGCAAGGTATTGAAAACCTATTTGAAGAAATAATGACAGAAAACTTCCCCTACCTGGTGAAAGAAATAGACTTGTAAGTCCAGGAAGCGCAGAGAACCCCAAACAAAAGGAATCCAAAGAGAACCACACCAAGACACATCATAATTAAAATGCCAAGAGCAAAAGACAAAGAGAGAATCTTAATTGCAGCAAGAGAAACACAGTTACCTACAAGGGACTACAAATCAGCTACGACTGTCAGCTGATTTCTCAACAGAAACCATGCAGG